>NC_067166.1:21561616-21888283 GCF_903995435.1 Acomys russatus | reverse complement strand
CAGAAATCCTAATGAAGAAAGCTATGGTCCTTATGGGCAAAACTAAGCCAAGATGGTTCTTACTTTCAAATTATTACATTATTTCACAATTTAAAATATAAATATACTATGTGAAGATGATGCAAAGCAAAATACACATGCCAGTCTTTCAAAATCAGAAGTAATTCCTTGAAGGGGTTGCTTTGCCAGAATCGTGTTGGTTCTGGTAGATAGCTTCTACGCTGGGGTGTCCCCATTACACTTGTAATTCCCCTAGCCCCCTCAAGTTATGCAACAAGAAGTTGATAAGTTCATCATGATTCCAAGAGTGTCATTTGACTTACACAGGAGTGAAAGGCTGTCAAGCTCTGGATTGACGACATCCTCTCTCTCAGCATCACCGTAACAAAGATGCTGAACTCATCACAAGGAGACAGGGATGACGAACATAAAAAAAAATAAATAAAAAAGCTGTGGAAGAACAGGCCCGGCGTTCGTTCACAGGCTACTTTATATATTTACATTTCTATCTCGTTTAATCTCCAAAGACTAAACAAGCATTACTGTTCCCACCCTGCACAGAAAAACATCAGAGATCAAAAAAGACAACCACTTTGCACAAGTTGGCATATAGCATTTTAATCTTAGATGTTTTTAAGCCCCCTTATCTTTCCTATCAGTGTCTACTGCAATGCTTTTAAGAATCATAAAAAATAGCCAGTTTCAAGGAGGAATAATAAATGTAGACTGGAAGTCAAGAATTTAGGGAACTCATATCTAGATGATGGTTTGGGAGATAAAAAGGAAGGCCAGATGAATTCAGGAAGGTTTATGCTAGAATGGGAGGAAGGATTAAGGGAGCCAGAGGGGTCAAGGAACCACAAAAGGATGTACATGCATGGGCTGGACCTAGACTCCCTACACATGTGTAGCAGATGTGCAGTTTGGTTATCATGTGGGTCCCCTAATAATGGGAGTAGGGGCTGTCTCTGAGCCTTTTGTTTGCCTTTGGATAACTTTCTGCTAGCTAAGCTGGCTTGGCTGGCCTCAGTAGGAAAGGATGTACTTAGTCCTGCTGTGACTTCAGGTGCCAGGATGGGTTAGTACCCCTTGGAGGGCCTCTCCTTCTCTAAGGAGGAGGAGGGGGAGGGTAATGTGAGGGTGGGACTGGGAGGAGAGGAGGGAGGCTATAAAGCAAATAAATAAATAAATAGGAAAAAAGAAGTAGCCCACAAAAGAAAGAAAAGAAGGAAAGGAAGGGAAGGAAGAGGTAGAGGAAGGGGAGGGGAAAGGGAGGGGGAAGGGAGGGGACAGAAGGGGAGGGGGAGGGAAGGAGAGGGGAGGGAAGACCAGAGCCTCACAGCCAGGAAACTCTGGCTCCTCTTTCATTCTGCCCCTGTCCTGTAGTCGTCTTTTCAATCAGAAAAGAATACAACCATTGATTTAAAAAATGAAACAGAGAAATGTAATTTTTCCAGATTTGTATACTCAGTGCTATCCCAACTTCTTAGTAACTAGATAACAAGCCAAAATTAACCCATACCCAGAATTCTAAATCCCACAACTATCTAACGCTTAAGAAAATTCAAAAATGGATGTCAGAGTCTGAGGGGAAAAAAACACCTTATCTAGGGTAAAATATCTTTATATTCTACAGCACCAACAAAAATAATAATGATTAATAAACCCCATAGACCTAAAGCAAGTAGCTCTGGGTTCTAAAACAAGAAAACATTTTAACTGTGCCAAAAAAAAATACAAATTACAACAATAATAATAATATTGAAAGATTTTATTGTAAACAAGCACCTGAGGAGTTGTTAGTTCCTACTCAGAGTCATATTTTTAGGAACAAAACTCTATTTTGCATCTGGCAGTTGCACAGGTGACTCCACTTCCTCTCTAGTGCATTGGAAGGCACATGATGTGTTTATGGGATAGCACACATGCTGTGCTGTGCATATGAAGGTCAGAGGATCACTGTGTGGAACTGGTTGAACGGTCCCTTCCATTTTTGCAGGGGTGCTAGGGATTGAACTCGGGTCTCCAGGCTCACACAGCAAGCATCTTTAGTGGCTGAACCATCTCACTGACCCACACACTCTACCTTTTTATCTCATTTCAGAACATGTACCCCACCCCCGAAAAGTAAATGCTAGCATTTGCCATAGAATATTATACATTTGCGGTAATTACCCTTGGTTGTCCACTTGACTGGATCTGAACTTAACCAAGAGACATGTCTCTGGGTATGTGTGAAAGGGATTGTTCTGGAAGGATTAACTGGGGGAGAAGGTCCTTCCCCAAAGTAGGCAGCATCTTGTATTGGAGGCACATATATAAAGAGGTCTGAGGAAGAAAGCTTTTGATTTTTAGTTGCTTGCCTTTGCATCTTGCTAGTAACTCTGTTGCTACCACTACCATTGATGATGACAACAATGGTGATGTTGATGGTGGTGGTGGTGATGATGATGATGATGATGGCCCTATCATTTGTTCACATCAGAATCCATCTTCTTCAATTTGCAACAAAGACCAAGTGCTTCTCAAGAATTTTCAGGCCCTCAGCCCTAGACTGGCACTTCTGAGGCATCCATCCTCATGGACTGAGCAGCAACCAGACTCTGTGTCTCTCCAGTGTAAAGTCAGCCATTGCTGAACCACCCATACGGCACCATGGGAGTCAATCAAACAGCCCTTTTGCCATATATGAATCTATCCGTCTGTTCCTCCTGAGGACCCTAACACAGTATCTAACCTAAAGTAGACACATGAGATTCACTTTGCTGTTCCCAACCAGTACACTTTGAACCCTTTAACTCTTGGAAGAGAGATATGACAGTTTCCCTGCTATGGGAACTGAGAATGACAGTCCTTCATCACAAGGGCACATCTGTGAAGCATAAGTTTCACCAGGCAGAAAATCACACTAGACTTAATATAGAACACTCTCTCCCACTGAAATCACTTTCTTCACTTCGTTGTCTATGTACTTATACCTCTCTTCTCTATTCTCCCTCCCTTGTGATAAAGGCAGGAGCAGGAGCTACAAGGCAAAGCTTGTGGTGCTGAAGTTTGAAACTGCATATCACTGTAAATATTCATAAACCAGATACCACTTAAGAAATTAATATCCAAACAAACCCAATCAAGAATGGACAAAGGACATCACAGATAAATATACAAAAAGGACATTCTAATAGCCAAAGGGGATGGAATATGTTCAGCCAATCACCAAAATGAAAAATCAAAACCATGATATATCACCTGACATTTTTTAGAATGACATTATTAGAAAAGTCAATGATAACACGTATTGGCAAGCATAAAGAGAAAAGAGACATGCACACTGTTAGTAGGAACATGAGTTAGTACACCTATAATGGAAAATAGCACAGAGAGTCTTCAAAGTTAAAAATACAGTGACCATATGATCAATTGCAATCCTGAATATATCCAAAGAAATTTAAACCAGTATTTTGAAGAAATAACTGCATCCCATGTTCATAATCCACCTATTCACTATTGCCAGCAGTCAAGATACAGAAGCAAGCCAAGTGTGCATTCATGGATGAATGAGTAAAATATTACATAGACATACACATACAGATATAAACAGATACATGCATACATAGGCACAAATTTGAAATACCATTCAACGTCTGAAAAGGAGGACATCTTGTCATGTGCAACAGCACTGATAAAGATAGAAGACATTCTGCCAAGTGAAACACATTGGGCACTGAAGGTAAATACTGCAAGAGCTGATGGCAAGCACAGTGCTAGCTGTCATGGGCTAGGTGTTGGGTTAGGAGATTGTGTCATGGAGGATCATGGAGGTGTTGGTAAAAGTGAACAGCGCTCAGTCACACTTAGTGGGAAAGTTCCAAGTCTATTATTCAGCAGGGTGAACGTGGATGAAAATCTGAGGTGTTGTTTGTGAGGGGACTTGTATGTTAATTCATTTGGTTTAATTATTTATAACACGTACACATATCAAATCATATTTATGTAATAGATAAATAACAACTTTTATTAGCCAACGTAGTGGTTTGAACAGGAATGGCCCCATAGGGACTCACGTGTTTAAATGCTTGGTCCATAGGGAGTAGCACTGTTAGGAGGTGTGGCCTTGTTGGAGGAAGTGTGTCACTGTGGAGGCAGGCTTTGAGGTCTCATATATGCTCAAGATAGGCCTAGGGTGGCACACAGTTTCCTTCTGCTGCCTGCAGATCAAAACGTAGAACTCTCAGCTTCTTCTCCAGCACCATGTCTGCCTGGACACCCCCATGATGACACTGGACTAAACCTCTAACACTGTAAGCCCACCCCACTTAAATGTCTTCCTTTATAAGAGTTGCCATGGTCATTGGGTCTCTTCACAGCAATAGAAACCCTAACTAAGAAAGTTGGTTATATTTTAGCACAGCTGGGAGAAATCAATTTTTAAATAAAACTATAATGCCTTGAACTGGAGTGGTAGCTCAGGGGTAGATGGTTTTCCCAGCACGTGAAGTCTCTGGTTCAACCTGTAGACTCACAAAAACAAACGAAACAACTACCTAAGTCTTACTCAGTCCTCAGCGACTACAGCAGTGATGTTGCAGTCCAAGTCCAGGCCTGAGGCCAGTATTTGAGCTTTATTTCTGGAATATTACCCTCAAGACTGGGTGCCTTCAGCCTTCTATACATGTATACAAGCCCCTCTGTCCTTAATTAATGCAGATCCCATGTCTGTGGCTTATAACCAAGAAGTCTGAGAAAATTAAACTCAGCTCCACAAGTGCACACCTGCAGGCTTGCACACCCCACCAGTGTTTTTCAATGGATGGCCTGTGTCATTAACAAAAAGTCACTATTTTAGCCAGGCATGTTGGCAAAGGTCTTTAATCTCAGCACTCGGGAGGCAGAGGCAGGTGGATCTCTGATTTTGAGGCCAGCCTGGTCCACAAAGAAAGTTTCAGATCAGCTAGAGCTTCACAGAGAAACTCTGTCTTTAAAAAAAAAAAAAAATCTACAAGTTGAACAATATGATAGGCAGATTTGGGCCCAGGGGTCCCGCTCAAACTAAGGCACCAGCCAAGGACAATACAGGAGGTAAACTTTAAACCCCTTCCCAGATCTAGCCAATGGTCAGAATATTCTCCACAGTTGAGTGGAGAGTGGGATAGGACTTTCTCACGTACTCTGGTGCCTCACATTTGACCATGTCCCCTGGAGGGGGAGACCTGGTGGCACTCAGAGGAAGGACAGCAGGTAGCCAAGAAGAGACTTGATACCCTATGAGAATATACAGGGGGAGGTAATCCCCTCAGGAACAGTCATAGGGGAGGGGAATAACGGGAAAATGGGAGGGGGGGGAGGAATGGGAGGATACAAGGGATGGGATAAACATTGAGATGTAACAAGAATAAATTAATTTTAAAAAAAAGTCAATATTTTATATGCTCTAATTACTAAGCTATACTGTGTATATTTGAGAAAATTCTCATTTAACACAAAGGCAAGGGGGAAATGCTTCTTCTACTCACATCTAATTACTCAAAACAATAATTTTATGGTCTGAATGTTTGTATGTTCTACCCCTGCTTTAAAAAAATCATCTATTAAAACTTAATGACCAGTGATAGATAGATAGATAGATAGATAGATAGATAGATAGATAGACAGACAGATAGATGATAGATAGATGATAGGTAGATAGATAGATAGATAGATAGATAGAGATATGCATATACATGTATGTGGTATATATGAGTGTGTGTGTGTGTGTGTGTGTGTGTGTGTGTGTGTGTGTGTGTGTGTGTCACAGCATATGTGGTATAGTCCTATTGAAGAAATGTTCAAAATTGCCAGGAGCACATGTGCAGGGTGTGCTGTTTTGTGTGGCTCTATGTCTTGACTTGGAGACAGGAAGGTGTAAGAAGTAAAGTCGGGAAATTGTTCCGGGTTCCATTACCACTGACAGGCGTTCATACGGAAATCTCCACCATTTCCAGACTTAGAATTCTAGCAACACTGTGTTGTGACTTGTAATCACTAGTAGCTAACTTAAGGGCCAAAGCAGGACAGGGCTACAGCAAAAAGCAGAAATATTTATTACTTAATTAATCACTCCCAATTTTTAACAGAAGAAAACGTTTACTAGCAGTTAGTTATGTAAAGCTAACTGGACTACATACCTTAATTTGATTATTCAAAACAGCTGTCACTCAAGGGTAAGAACTGTGTTTATGAAACTATATAAATGAGACATAAAGACACGTGTAGCATTATGTTGTTATTGCTATTGTTGGCTGGTTTGGTTTTTTTGTTTTGTTTTGTTTTTTTGGGTTTTTTTTGTTTTTTGTTTTTTACTTTGTTTTGTTTCGTTGCCCCAGTCAATTCTGCTAGAGGACTAAGAACAAGAAAAATTCTTATTTGTCCCTGCAAGCAAAGGAGTCCAGAATATAATCTGTGGCAAAATTAAAGAAACGCATGTGACTTCATGAGGCAAAGCGACCTCAACGACTTGAACAAAAGAGGAAGGAAGGATGACTAGGAGACACAGTAAACTTCCTTGAGGGAGAAAGCAGGCAGGTCAACACTGACGGCTGTTAAGGCTGAACTCATTAATCAAATCGATCGCACAGCTCAATGTCATCCAAGAAGGAAAGAGAAAAAAAAAACCTTAATGTGTTTGATGGAACTGACCAGATAATTAATTAAAGGGACGGTGATGCCAGACAACACAGTCTAAGCCAACGTACATGGATGCTGCCTATCACTGCAAAGGGGAAGATCCAAAAAGTTGAACAAAACCCAAATGAGTTCAGACTGAGCAAACAACACAGAGGGAAAAGGAAGGTGGAGGAGATGGCTCAGCCACTCCTCGGGGCTGTAACTCTTATCTGACAAATGGAGGCTCTGATTAGCCCCTGGCTGGGCTGCTAATAAGGTCGAATTCTGTGGATTACCTGTGATTGCTGCAATTTACAAAGCATTAGAATGTACAAAAGACAAGTGGACAATGGGGATCGAAGGGGGTGAAGGAAAGAAAGGAGTTTATAAAGTATTTTTTAATGGAAGATGAAGGCGGGAAGCAGCCGTGGAATGTCACTGAATAAAAATGGGGTGACAGAAAGAGCACCCTACAGCCCAAAAAGGAAACACATCTAGGCAGCAGTTAACAGTGGTTCCTAACAAAAAGCCATCCCCATCCCTTGCCAGCTATGTTTCAGGACAAACACTTGCAAATAGCTAATTCAATTCTCTTATTCAAAAGGAAGCATGTCACACAACCATATTTTCTGACGGCAGTGTCTAATTATGTGGGCTTGGGAGACTGTGGTAGGTTGGCACTGTTTTCCCACTCGTTTCTGTGCTGTGACCTTAGCCACTCTGAATTCCTCTAACGTGGATCCACACAAAGTTACCAACCCTCAGTCAATTGGCATACATGTGCTGAAGACCTGATATGTGGTAGGCATGCATAGGTCCTGGGATCTTAACAACAAACAGAGAGAAATGTAGCCAGGCAAACAAATCTACTACACATGCAGGGAACAGGGCCAGGTCACAGAGCTGAGGATTGTCGCAGAAGTGCAGTACAGTATTCCTTCCACCTGAATACGGGTGAGCAGCTAAGAGCTGGAAAAATGCCCTTGAGTCCTGAGCTCTTTTCACTTTTTGATTATTTTTTTAATGTTTTCATTAGCTTTTAATTTCTAGAAATAATAATGAGCTTCATAATGACATTTTTCTATGTGTACATAATGTTCATCTTGCAAAATTGGAGCGCTGTAAGTCTCCATCCCTCCTTTCTCCCCCAGGTCCTGACGACCATCCTACTGTGACTTTATGAATTTCACCACCCTGAGGACCTCACCGAAGATGAACCAGATGAAATGGGTCAGGTCCTATACCTCTTCTAAATATTAGAAATGATCAGGAAGGTTGTGGCATTACGCCTGAGGGCCTCAAGATACAACGTAAGATGACCCTCCGTCCCAGAAGGAAACAAAAGCTGAGGACCCTTTACTGCTGCTATGTGTGGGGCACTCCAGTTTTTCCCAGATATTGGGCTCTCTCTCTCTCTCAGCAAATGCACAGAGTGGGGTGCAGAGAACTGAGAACCTTCTTGCCTGACACAGCTCCCTCCTGACTTACTGACATCCACCCTGGGCAGCACAGGACAAACATCCCCACAAATCCCCATGTGGAGTGCACCCTCTAGAATGTTGTTAGAACATGCTCAGTGTAGTGAGTTGCAAAATAATGCGGCACTGGGGAAGGCACATGGGGATTCAATTCCTGCATCACACCCTTGATGCTATGCATCCCTTTTTCTCCAAGTCTGCTTTCTCTCTTCCTCCTTGATATGAGTCAGTCAGACCCCTTCTTTCCAAGCCCAAGAAAGCACCAGAAATTTGTCTTACAAGCATGGGAGAAAAGGTGGATTCTGAGTCTTCCTAAGAAAGGATCCCCCACTTAGGTTTATAATGGTCATTCAACATCACAATTGAGAATCTGGTCTCCTTATAGCCTTGAAAAACCCAGTGTGGCCCCTCCCCTAAGGAGCACAGACCAGCACCCAGAGGCAAACACTCCACTCCAGGCCCCTGCTGCTTGGGCTCAGCCACAGCCACTGTAAACAAGCAGTAGTCCTGGCAGTGTCTCGGCAGAGCTGATTCTACCACCCACCTGACTCCCACAATTAGCATTCTCACAGATGTGGAAGAATGATCAGGCCTCCCCTGAACTCCAGAGAAATGTGTCAGCCCAGATGGTGGCCTTGGAGCCACACAAGCAAGCTTCTAACTGGAGAAAAACAGGCAGGAGAATTGAGATTGCTTTCAGGATAGCTTCCCCCCCCCCCCTTTGGTTTCAATTATTTTTGTATGTTCAATTAACTCTTGTTTTGTGATGGTGTGTTGGAGAAACCCTGCTGCTAAGGTTGTAGTCTGCCATGACTGGAAAGCTCAGAGCTCAGCATACAGTGGAGGGCTCCCTTTGTCAGTGAGGCTTCCTCTTCTCTGCTGGGGATCCCAGGATCCCCACACCATCTACCTGACAAATGTCATGTGGTCCTTAGGGAAATGACAGGTCCAGGTCCAGGTCCAGCTCCAACTCCCCCATTCAGCAAACACCTGGGATTCTGGGAAAGCCTCTCCATGTAAATGAGGCCATCTCAGGACCTCAGTCCTCCAGCTAGTGATTTTTGACCAAACAGGATATCCTTACCCACTCCCCAAAGTTCTTCTTCACCCCGAATAAAGCTGATCTGCCTCCCTGAAGCTGATCCTGGAAGGTCATTTCTGTCAGCGCTCACCGGCCACCAAATCCCCAGTTCCTCCCTTCTGCTCCTTTGTTCTTGAGGACCAGTAGCCAGCGACCCCAGGAACAAGGGAAAGCCACAATGGTAGTAGGTCTTGGTAATTAACTTGAAAAGATTTACAATGATTTAGGACAGTGGTTCTCAAGCTGCGGGTGAAATGACCCTTTTACGGGGTCCCCTAAGACCATCTGAAAACACAGATATTTACATTTACAGTTCATAAAAGTAGCAAAATTACAGTTATGAAGTAGCAATGACAATAATTTTGTGGTTAGGAGTCACCACAGCATGAGGAACTGTATTGAAGGGTCACAGCATTAAGAAGGCTGAGAACCAGTGGTCTAGGAGATACATCTCTGAGTACTTCTATGAGGACATTTCCAGAAGGGGTTAACAGAAAGAGGAAGACCTACTCTCATGGGGGAGACATCTTCCAGTGGACTCCCCAGACATAAAGAAGATCAGTGGGAAAGTGTGCAGCTGCCTACCTGCACTTCTTTCTGCATGAGCATAACTATTGCTGTTGTCTCCGTCTTCCATTCACACGAGACTCCAGCCTCTGTGACTTTGTAACATGGTCTCAACACCAGCAGCTCTCTGGGGAGGTCAGGCCTTCAGCACCAGACTGGGGCAGCTGAGACATCCCCCTTTGTAAACTGGGCAGTTGCCAGGTTCTCAGCTTCTCCAACATGTGCATAGCCACCGTCAGACTCTTTAGCCCCTATCCAGCCAACCAAGCCCCCTTCGGTATATATTTATGACCAATACATAATAATATACACACATGCATATTCTCAGTCTGATCCTCCAGAGAAGCCTGGCTAATAAATTATATCTCCTAAGTTATACCTATTTAGTAAAATCAGAAAATACAGCTAAGAGAGACAGAAAGGAAAAAGGAATCCTATCGTTTAGAGTTAATCATTGCATTTTTACTTTTGGCCTCCTAGATTTTTATTTATATTGCCACACAAACTACTGTAATAAAAATAAGCTCAGCTTGTATTTCATCATCATTATTATGACTACTTTTATATAGACATATATATATATATATATATATATATATATATATATATATATATATCTCCACACTTATAATTTTATAACATCCTCTTTAATGGCTATATTTTAATCCACCAAATGGGATGTACTACAAGTCACCAGCAACTCCCTATTGGCTTTCCCTGTTGCTTCCAGCACTGTTTTAAATATTATTGTAAAAGGCGTTTTGTAACAGACTAGCTTCAGGCATGGTATGATGCAAGCATTGAAGTGACATCACCAGGAATCGCCCTAATCTCCAAACTTCAAGTTTCCAGTGGACTCTTTTTATCTAGGCACCTGCAGCTCCTGCCCTAAAACACCATGACTGAACTAGTCTCAGAGGCATCCAGTTAAACTGGCTAAATGGATCTTGCCTCACTGATCTCTGTCTGCGGTCATAATCCAATTATCTAAGCCTCAAATACAAACCATCCCTGCTTCCTGGAGACAGGTTCAGCCTGGTCCAAACTACACGGGCAGAGAATTGTGGAGGAGGTTGGAGGTTAAGACACTGGAGAGGCTAAAGAACAAAGCTATTGCAACCACAGCTCCCCCAAAACACCACTCTCTTCTTTCGATGATTAAGCTAGATCCCCTCTATGAGTCGCTGAGATTTGAAAAGCCAAAGTTAATCACTGTCACTGAAACCAAGCAGCATGGCAGTAGAGGAAGAGGAGGAAGGGGAGAAAGAAAGAGAGGAAGGAGAGGGAGAATATGGAGAAGAGGAAGAGGAGGAAGAGGAAGTGGACGTCAACGATGATGAGGAGGAGGGGCAAGAAGAGGAAGAAGAAAAGGGAAAGGAGCATGAGGAAGAAGAGGAGAAAGAGGAAGAAGAAGGTTTTTTGCCATATCTATCACAGTCAACCTTCACAACCTCAACCAGAGGGGACCCAGCCAGACATCCCACTCTGTTATGACCATCCCCGCCTCTGTGTCAGCCGTTTATCATCTGTTCTATTTGTCAATTAGTTATGTAACACTGTTTCGTGCCCTAGATGTTTTCTTTTTTCTCTTTGATGGGTCCATGTGTGCTCAGATGATCTTCGCCCATTATCCTTCGCTCTCTTCTCCCTGCCGCCCTCCCACTGAGCCTCTTCCCAACAAGTCCCTTTCCTGCGTCTGTGTCTTTGTTTTGCTATGGCCTTTGTGACTCACTGGGTTTGACTAGGGCTGCTTTTTTGTGAGCACAGGTTATTTACTGGAACATGGGCAACTTAAAATAAAGTATGAAAATATAAATAGATAAAAATAAAAGTAAAATGAGAAAGAATACAAATTAATCAATCAGGCAGGAAATCTTCCCATCCCCAGTCTGTCTCTCTCCATTTCAGCCACTTCCATAGTATGTACTGCTCACACCAGCTCACAAGAGCCGATAGTTAAATAATGATAAATTTTTCAAGAATCTTTCTAAATCACTAGTAGATTGAAGATGGCTATGATGGGAATATTTACACTACAGAAATTGGCAAACAGTTCCTGGTGCATCACTAATTCTTTCTAAGGCTCATCCTGCACATGTCTGATGTTTTCAATTTCACAAATCCGCACGTGCCGCTCCCATCAGAGCCTGTGTGTTATAAAGCAAAATAAGCTGAATTATATTACAATGAAAATGGCTCCAAAGCTCAAAAAAAGAAGTACCAGGGCCAGCTTGGTAGGTAAAGGCACTTACCACCAATATGGATGACCTGACTTTGATCTCTGTTGCCAACATGATAGAAAGAAAGAAATGGAAGATTTCTACAATTTTTCCTCTAGCTTACACACATACACACACTGTACCACACACACACACACACACACACACACACACACACACACACTTTCTTAAAAAAAGGGGGGGGGGGACTGGAGAGATGGCTCAGAGGTTAAGAACACTGCCTGCTTTTCCAAAAGTCCTGAGTTCAATTCCCAGAAACCACATGGTGGCTCACAACCATCTGTCATGAGATCTGGTGCCCTCTTCTGGCCTGCAGGCAGGCATGCAGGCAGAACACTGTGAACACTGTAAACATAATAAATAAATCTCTTCAAAAAAAAAAAATGTACCAGCGGTAGGAGTCTGACGGCTACGGTCAGAAATGGCGCCTCGCAAGGGGAAGGAAAAGAAGGAAGAATAAGTCATCAGCCTTGGACCCCAAGTGGCTGAAGGAGAGAATGTATTGGTTCTGTCACATCTTTGCATCCTTCAACGATACCTTTGTCCATGTTACTGATCTTTCTGTCAAGGAAGCCATCTGCCGAGTGACTGGTGGAATGAAGGTAAAGGCTGACAGAGATGAGTCCTCTCCATATGCAGCCATGTTGGCTGCCCAGGATGTGGCCCGGAGGTGCAAGGGGCTGGGCATCACTGCCCTACACATCAAACTCCGGGCCACAGGAGGAAACAGGACCAAGACTCCTGGACCTGGAGCCCAGTCAGCCCTCAGAGCTCTTGCGCGCTCAGGGATGAAGATCGGGCGGATTGAGGATGTCACTCCCATTCCCTCTGACAGCACTCGAAGGAAGGGAGGTCGTTGTGGTCAGCGTCTGTGAACAGGACTTCTCAAGTTATTTTCTGTTCATAAATGATTTTGTATAAGCTAAAAAAAAAAAAAAAAAAAAAGTACCAGCGTGCATATATGAGAAACAGCCTCAGGCAACCAGAGGTGCTAAGATTTGAATATGTCCCGCAAATTTCCTGTGTTAGAAATTTACTCCCCAAAGTTCTATGTCGGTGGTATTTAAGATCTGAACCATTGGTGGGTCCCTAGGTTAATGCATTTATGGTTAATGAGTTATATTACAATGACAGTGTATTTATTATAAAAGTGTACTCTCTCTGGTGGTCTTGTCCCACATTTATACTGTCCTCCACTATGACATGGCACAGCAGGAAGGCCCTCTCTAGATGCTGAGCAAATGTCAGTCCTGCGCTCTTGGACTTGGGTTAAATAAACTTCGGGTCATTGTAAATCACCTACGATAGTGGATTGAATGTGAACTGTTCCTCCTAGGCTCCAACGTTTGGACACATGGTCCCCTGCTGGTGGTGCTATTGGAAAGGTTGGAGACTCTTTAGGGGGTGGAGCCTTGATGAAGAAAGTGGCTCACCTGAAAGTGGGCCTTGGAGGCTTCCTAGCCCAGCCCCACATGCTGCTCACACTCAGCTTCATGAGTTTGGATGTAATGTGACCAGTCAGCTTTCTGCTCCCGTTACCATAACTTCCCTGCCTGGTGTCATCATAGTGTCTTTCTCTCCATGAGGATGGGACTATAAGCCAAACTATAAACCAAAATAAGCCCTTTCTTCCTTAAATTGCTTTAAAAAAAAAAAATCACAGCAACAAGGAAGTAGGATGCTCAGAACCAGGTGATCAACAGTAGGGAGAGGCCAGAGGCATTCTTTGATTGGAGGGTTCTCTTGTTTTAATGGCCAGGAAAGGGCCTTTGATGATCTGATGAGCGAGGCCTGCAAAGCTGCCAGAGCCAGGCCTGTCTGTGCCGTGGGCTTTGATTTAGCGCTGGCGTCTGCACCCTCGGCTTCCTGTTGTTTCTCATGTGTCTTTTGATCTTACTGCAGGTCGGTCTCATTCCCAAGCTTCACGTGTGGAATGTGACTGGTGGCTCCGTGTCAGCCTGGATTATCTTTAGACTTCCCTTCACTTGGGGTATAGACTGTCCTCGGTGTAAATCTATCCCTTGCTCGAATCTTTGCTCAATCATCTGAGATGTCAATGTATTTCCATACCTCACCATGTCCCTTTAAATATGTCTGTGCAGAATCTACTCAGAACCCTATGAGAACTACAAGGCAAAGGCTTGGCATAAAGCTCAGCTGGCACAATGTTTGCCTGCCATGAGTGAGGCATTGGGTTCAAACCCCAGCCTCCCATAAAATAGGGCATGGCAGCCCACTTACGATATCCCAACGCTTAGAAGGACGAAGCAAGAACAGAACTTCAAGGTCACCTTCAGCCACATAGTAAGCTGGAGGCTGGCTTGTGGCACCTGAGACCTTGTCCCAAAACAAAATAGACCAGAACAGAACAAGCAAACAAACCTAGAAGGCAGGTAATAGTAAGGCCATTTGACAGGTAGGGAAATGAACACCCGGACATTTTACTCAGGCTCTTATAAGTACTTAATGATAAAGCAAGGACTGGAACTCAGCACTCTAGATGCCTCATTCATTATTCATTGATTCATTTGCTCAGTGATATTTAATAATGTGCTTTAGTGGCTGTTAGTCCTTGGCTAATAAGATGTCAGTTGGCTTTATTACAACAGCCTGACTCCTAACTGCTGAGAAAAAAAAATATATGTGTATGGATATTTGTTAATATATATTAAAGCATCACACATATTCCATAAATATATATAATTGTTATATGTCAGAGGAAGAAAGAAACTCAGTCTTTGGCCCTGTGTGGAAAGAACTGCAACTCCTCTCACAGAGCTTATGACTATTTCACATGCCAGAGAACTTTCTCTGCAATCCACAGGCAAACCGAAGCAACAGCGGGCAGGAATGCCATGGCAGTGCCAGGGTCCCCTAAATCCTGAGCCTGTGTAAATATCCGAGGGGTTTTTATAGCACCTTGACTACCAGCAAAAGAAAGCAACTGTGACAACCTCGGAATCAAAGCAAACTTGAATGCCCAGGGCAGGTCCAGGATACAGAGAACAGGTACTCCTGCCACACATGGAGACTCTGAACACTTTCAATGATGGTTTCACAGAACCTGGGACCAAGTTCCAGAGAACTGGTTCATGTGTGTTCCCACAGGGAATAGAAATGCTTGGGTCTAGAACAAAACTGGGACGCTGTCCTTCAGGAGAGAACCCAGCATCACTCATGACAAGAGCCATTAACATTGCTATGTTCTCAGAACCCACAGATAGTAGACAGCAAACACTATCTTTCCCAAACAGTAGCCTTTAAAAGGGCTTGTAGGCCTAGGCTACATGATTGGTATTTTCCAATCTTACAGAACAGGTTTCAGAAAAGTTAACCGCGGGCCTTTGCCAAATTCTCTTTCCTTTTCTCTTTTCTTAAAAGACTTCAATTCAAAATATCCACCAGGCTACAAAAATGTACACGTATTTGCAGAGTCCTTATGTCTTGCCCAGATCACTGAAATAAGCATCTGTCGATCTCCTGGCTCACATTCTTTTCTCCCAATAGCCTTTTCTCTATGCCCCAGCGATAGTGGCCCTTGCTGTTTATACATGAAAGAAGCTGGAGAGGTCATTCAGGGGTTAAGACTGATTACCACTCTTGTACAGGACCCAAGTTTAGTTCCCTGCACCTACATCAGACAGCCCACAACTTTTATAATTCCAGCTCCAGGAGATCTGATAAGCTCTGCAGACACCTGCACTCACATGCACATATTCATACACAGCCACACATACACGACTTAAAATAAAGTAAATCGTAAACACACACATCAAAGTACTGTATCAGTCTGGTGCTCCAAGCCTTCCTAAATCAATGCTTCGGTGATCTGACCCTTAGACTCCGCTTCTACCTCATCTGCTGTCATCCTTTGTGGATGTCTGCAGGTGGACATTGTCACTTAGTGACAGAGCCTCCCCTTAAGGCCTTTGCATATGCTGCTTGGAGCTTACCCCATAGATATCCAAATATCCCTGTCCCTCTCCAACAGAGACCACTCTACCTCCATGAGTTAAATTGTATGTCCTAAGGCTCTCTGAAGTCCTACTTACGGAAAAACTAATGTGCAAACACAGACTTGGTGGAAGATAGACCGAGATGATACTAACAATTAGCTCAAGATGAGACAAGGTCATTTGAACTAATTGATTGTTATGGCATTTAGCAATATTTATAATATTATATATGTATTTATTTGCTCATAGGCCAACTTCGTCATTAAAATGCACTGCCTGGACAACAAGACCTCTGTTTCATTCATTCCTGTATTTCAGAACCTAGTATGGCGCCAGGTTCACAATAGGCCTTCAGAACAGGCCCTTCCAATGACTGAATGGTCAAACGGGCCCTTGTTACCTGCTCAGCAATGTGTTTGGAGATTTAAAAAAATATTGTAAAACATTTAGAAGACTATACAATTCCAAACTGTATGGCACCGATCACAGCTCTAAATGATCATCAACAGTTCTCACTGGATTTAGATAAAGGACAGAGAAACATGGCTACCTCAAAGGTGATGGTCTAGGAGGATGAGATTTGGGCAGCAATTCATATGGCAGGTGGGTTTTAAGTGAGAAGGGGGAAGGAGAAAGTCTTCTCAGGTCATTAAACATGTAAATCAATGGGAACCACATCCCTGAACTTGTGCCTCTCTACACACTTTCCCTGCAGTTCAACTTGGGCATGTGTTGCTGGGTTTGAAGTGCCTGTTCAACCTTAGGTCGGGAAAGCTGAACCCAGAGCTTCATCTTGAGATCGAGAACTGGAAATCTCCCACAGGAAGTTAATACTTGCCATGAACGTGATCCAAGAAGCCTTAGCTTCCTTAGACCTCAGCCTAGTGCCCTCCGGCTTTGGTGCTTTTAGGCGAAAGATGGTGTTCACAATGAGAGCCCACATGTTCCCTCTCTCAAGGTCAACTGAGCAGCCACATTGCTAGAGTGGGTAGATCCAGACGGCTTCCTGAGGTGTATACACAGTGTCTCCCCAAGGCCCAGGCACCAGAGGCTGGAGAGCAGCTGAACTCACATCTCAGACAGTTCTGGCTGGCTTATTTCTATGGTCCTTTCTATGGTCCAGCATCGTTATTAATGCCCCATTCACTCTCCAAATCACCCCAGTTCAAATGACAAATTAGTCATTCTGTAATTCCTTCAAATGACAAACTGCCCAAATAGCCAATTTCTTTAATGAGCCATTCCCCAAATGACCAATTTACATAATGTCATGTCCTTTAACTTTCTAGTTTTAGTCAGTTTTTATTTTATTTTCATAACACCACTTTGAAAATGTTTAAACAGTGACTGGGGAGCTAGGTCAGTCATTAAAATGCTTTCTGTGCAACCATGAGGCCCTGAGTTCAATTTAAAGACCCACACAAAGAAAAGCTATGAGTGGTGGCGTGTGGGCACGTGCTTGTAACACCAGTGCTAGGAGACAGAGCCAGGCAGATTCCTGAAGTTCACTGACCAAACAACCTACCCTACATTGTAATCTCTAGCCCAGTAGGAGCCACTATCTCAAAAGACAAGGTGTATAGTTCTTGAGAAAAAAATTTCCCAAAGTTGGCCTCTGGTCTCCGCATACATACCACCCACCCACAAAGGTACACACACACACATACACACACACACACACACACACACACACACACACACAAAGAAACTTAAAAAAAAAGTAGGGGGCTGGAAAGACGGCCCAGCAGTTTAGGGCACTGGCTGCTCTTCCATTGAAGAAACAACAAGAAAAATTACAAGTGCCCTAGAATTGAATGAAAATAAAGTTTGCTAGAATTTATGGAATGCAATAAAAAGCAGTCCTGGGAAGAAAAAATTTAGCTCTACATGCCTATTTCAAAAAACCAGGGAGAACTGAAATGAATGCCTTAGTGATCTACTTTAAAGCTTTGAAGGAACAAAGACCAACAACTCCCAAAAAAAAATGTAGATGACAAAAAAACAACCTAGTAATCCAAACCAGAGAAGAATTACCAAAGTTTAAAAAAAAAAAAAAAAAAGAATTACCAAAGTAGAAATAAAATAACCAATGAAATAGCTGGCTCTTTGAAAAGCCTAAGAAGATTGAGAAACCATTAGCCACACTAGCCAAAAGAGAGATGGCCCAAATTACTAAAATTAGAGATGAAAAATGAGCTACAACAAGATAGCTCAATGAAATCCAGAGAATTTTAAGGACAAATTTCTAAATCCTTTATTCCACCAAACTGGAAAATCCAAAAGAAATGGGTGAATGTCTTTTTTTATTAAACAATGTATTCAAATTACATCCCAATTGTTATCCCCTAACTTGCATCTTCCCATTTCCTCCTCCTTCCCTCTTTCACCCTATATGTCTTGATACATACAGAATACTAGAATTAAACCTTTGAGAAAAGGGTCAAAAATGTAAATCAAGCTGGTACTGACCTGGAAGTTTCATCCCTCCTAGCTATCTTTCATAGCCCTGGAAGGAGCTATGCCTGCTACCGGTGCTGTAAAGTGACCAAGTCCTCCCAAGCTGTGACATTTTCAAGCTACAATAATGGCCAGCCTGGCAAGATATGCCCAGTGGTGCAAAAGGGGCAAAATGTTATGAGAGTAACTGTGGTGGCTTGGATGAGAATGGCCCCCATAGGCTCATATATTTAACTACTTGGTCCCCAGTTGGTAGAACTGCTTGGGAAAGGTTAAGAGGTGTGGCCTTATTGGAGAAGATTTGCCACTGGGGGTGGGTTTCCCGTTATCTCCCTCTATCTATCTACCTATCTATCTATCTATCTATCTATCTATCTATCTGCCTCACACTTGTGGATCAGATGCAAACTCTCAGCTACTGCTCCAGCTCCATGCCTTTCTGCTGCTATGTTGCCAGCCATGATGGCCCTAGACCCTAACCCTCCAGAACTATGAGCCCTCAAGTTAAATGTTTTCTTCTACAAGTTGCCTTGGTCATAGTGTCTCTTCACAGCAAAAGAAAGTAACTAAGATAGCAGCCAACAACTTTATGTTTGGATTTTAGGCCTCTCTACCAAATGGAAGTCATGCCTGGCACCATTAACAGGGCCAAGAACCCATGGCTGAGTAGGCCATATGGCCTAAGAGAGAACTCCTACTATTATCATGCGACGTGAATATAATACTTAGTCACCTTCCATGTATTTATCTTTAAACACATAGATCAGTGCACCTCTCAGCCCCATCAGAGAAGTTTCTCCATGTAGGAGATGGCAGCAAACACAGAGACCCACAACTGGTCAGTGTGAAGAGAGTAGCAGACTTCAGAGTGCTCATCCCCAAGTGATCTGTATGAGATCATTTTCTCTCGTGGTCAAGGCACCAAGATGACAAGGAAGATTATGAGTGACAGACATAGTGGATGGTTACAGTGAAATTATGTTTTCTGGACATGACAGAGAAGTTGCACACATAAGCTCAAAGCAGCTGTGACAGAATGCACAAGACCCGTGGAAGACCAAGCCATACGAAATGCCAGCATGGTTAGGAAGGAGGTCACACAGTCCCATCCCTAGTGGAGTCGCTATAGGAAACTGACAGCTCCTGAGAAAAGCAGGTGTTGTTTTCTTTAGGGGTGTAGCCCCCGAGAAGCTACTCATGCTCCAGTGGGTAGCCCTACACTCACACGCATACTGGGAGCACTGGGTAGGCACAGTGTGTTCAGAAGAGGGACACATTAAATTGGGATGGAATAGCAGTAAGGGGAAATAGAAGAAAGATAATGAGGGATGGGTTTGATCAAGATACATTATGTATATATTATGTGGGTATATACATAAATCAAACAATAAAACAATTAAGAAATAAATTGATAAAAATAAAATTTTTAGAAAAGAAATGTAAACCTCTGAGTTTTTCTTTCTGTTGGAACCTCGATCTCTCCCTCCTCTGCCTCTAATTCTATCTCTCATCCTCCTGCTGGGCAGCAGGGAGCAGGGCAGAGAAAAACTAAACGTGTCCTCATGAATATATTCTCCTCATGAATATATTGTTTTATGAATATATTCTTTATAAATGGTGTCTTCTTGCATATATCCCTAAATGTGAAGAGTTTGTATGAATGCATTTTCCTTATGAAGGATAATAACAATAAAAAATGTATTCCTAACAATTCTTCCTCTTAGAATATGTACCTTTGTGGATATATTTTTCTCACAGTCCTCAGGACCCTCTCCTCGCCTCTCAGTTTCCCCTGTTTCCTGTCCCCCAGGCTATTAAGCCTGACTAGGAAAAAAAAAAAAAGCTGTCAAATAGCCCTCAAAATACCATTAAGAAATCAAAATGAAAGCCAAAACTAAGTAGTCCAGATGACATAAATCAGGTTAGGCGAATCAGTCCATGAGTGAATTGAGCCACAAAATGAAGCCTCTCTTGAGGAATTGACAGTTAATGACCTGACCATCCTAGCCTGTAGCTTTCCTAACCACCTCGCTTAAAACGGGACTTCATTACTCCACGCATAACCCCCAACACCCCCAAAACTCTCTAACCAATGAACTTACTTCTTCCACAGTTTTATCAAAACCAAAAATACATCCATATACACATATAATTTGCTCATTGCTATCCACTATCCCCATTTAGATTATCCACATAGGGATTGGGTATCATTGAACCCTTTCACCCGGCTTATTCAGCCCAATGCAATCCTGAGAATGAGCAGATGCTTAATATTTGTTGAAGACATAGTCAAGAATGAATGAATGAATGAATGAATGAATGAATGAATGAACACCCTCCTTAGGTTCAAAATGAAGAAAAACTGTATAGTGATCCCATAGTTCAAACTAACATCACTCCAAACTACATCGCCTTTCCAGTGGGGGGGAGGGGGGAAACAGAAGACTAGCAAACGAAAATTTAATTGGGTACATAAAAGAAGGAGAGTCTCAAGAAATAAGCAGCTGTAAGCCAATTTTTAATCAGATTGAACCTGTTTGAGCACCTCAAATCAGAATGCACTGAAGAAAACTTTATCCCAGATGATACGGCACTGCCCGTTTATACAGCACTGCTTGGGAGCAGATGGCGTTGAGTCAGGATTCTACAAAGACTTTAATGGGTCTTCTGTCAGCCCTTGGGCTATCATTAGCATAGGAAGCAAATGCTGCTGGACTGCCGATGGTGACTGCCTATTACCCACTTGGACATGACCTCATCTTCATGGCTCCATTTCCCATTCTTAGCACGTGCCGTCACAACCTTCTGGGAAATTCTGGCAAGAAAACATAAAATAAGAGCAAGAGCAGCTCACTCCAAGCACCGTGTTAATTATGAGTTGACTGGCAAGCCTCCTCATTCGAAATTCATCTCGAATCAGTCTTACACATTTGATTGAGTGTGACGTGGCTTCCCTTTCACCCATTTAACATCTCAAGCCAAAAGTTTATAGCAGTTGCATCGGAACAATTACACGAGGGGGAAACCCATTTTTAAAGACACATAATTTCATTGTGGATGTGCACTGGTTGTGAATTAGGTCTGTAGACTCATCTCATCTCTGGAGACACTTGCAATCATTATGGGAAACACAAGAGACACTTCACAGTGAGAGAATAACTTCTTTCCCATTTGGAAACAAATGATCCAATTCTAACAAACACGAGCATTTCACTCGCCCTCAGATAATTTACCTGGGGCCTGGAGAATGCAAATAAGTTCCTCATTTGTCTGCCATTTCCCATCACTGAGACCTAGCGGACAGCACACTTCCTCAGGAAAGGGTAGGAGACACAGAGACTGTAGAGTGATGGGTTCATTGTTCACCCTGAGAGCAAGAGTTCAACAGGCAGAGCAGGAATCTTGCACAGCCTCGCTTTCTTCCTCTCCACTCCGGACCTTCAGAAATTCCCCAACCCAAAGTTCCAGGAATCAAGTAACACCATTTCTAAAGCTTCCAAATATGTGATCATTAGTCCCTTTCTTCCTTTGATTCTAGAAGTCTGAGTTAATTTACTGAGTGAGAGGAACAGGTGAAATTATAAACATTTAAATAAAGCCTCCCTTGCCATAGCGTTGCTGCTGGATGATCGTTGAGAATGCCAATGTTTAGGTTTGGGTTTGTTTTTTGAAACAAGGTTTCTCTATATATCCCACATTGGCCTTGAACTCACTATGTACCCAGGCTTTTCTTAAACCCAATTTAATCCCCCTGCCACAGCCTCCTGAGTGGTGGGATTATAAACAAGAACCACATATTCAGTGAAATGCTGCTTTAACAGTATTGTTCAAAACCCCAGTTTAAAAAAAAAAAGAAAAACAGAACTGGAGAGATGGCTCAGTGCCCACACAGCAGCTCACATCTAGAACTCCAACTTGAGGGAACTCAATGCCTTCTGTTTGAAGGCACCAGGTATACACATGCAGAGATATAGATACAGGCAAAACACACACACACATACACACACACAAAATAAAAATAAATAAATTTTAAGAAAGTTGAAAGTTGGCTAAGTAGGTTTTTTAATTGAATAATGAAATGGAATATATCTGTGTGACTATTGATGATAATGTCTGCTTCAATGTATAAGTCTATGTATACAGAATCAAATAGAAAGATATCACTAGCTAACACGCATATAATGTCTACCAAGTGCTTTCACATACATCAACTCAGTCTCCATGATCATTCCATGAGGTAGACCTACTATTATGCCAGTTTTATAGTTGGAGGAATTGACACACAAAAAGCATATACAGTGTAGCCAAGGCTATCCTGCTAGCAAAGAGCAGTGATAGAATTCGGATGCGGGAAATCCAGGTTACACTCTATATTCATAATTACTGAAGTATCCTGTTTACATTTCTTACACTGGGTTTTATATTTGTGAAAAGTGGTGAATATAAATCTAAGGGGATTATATATAACATATATCCTATATTAGTTCCAATTTCAAATATTCAAACGGTGGTCACTCTACCAGAGCATATGAGATAATGTCTGACTCAGAAAATGTGGTCCTAATGTCAAATATTTTAGTGTCACTAACAACACTACCCTCGCCTCCAATCATAAACCAGAGATCTCCTGTCTTGATCATCTGTCCCTGGAATAGTGAGTATCACTTCTCACATAGAATAATCTCAAGCCCACAGAGCCAAGATTGATTAAACAACTATATTTGTTTATACTCTGGAAAAGCTATTGCACCATTTGCAATGAAATCTAAAGCTTTTCAGAAACTATTTAAGTCTTGGAGGGGGTGGAGTAGCTATGGAATTACATCATAAAATAACCATTGTGACATTTATTTTCCTTATCCTGGATTACAAAACTGTGCTAACTACGAGGAGATCACATAGTTCAAGAGAAACATCCAGTCATGATAGCTGACCTTCCCCCCCCCCCACCCCCCGCCAGACTTATGTAATTTGGGCAGACCATTTATTAACAACAGCTTATGTTAGTTGGACTTTTAGGATTTCACATTCGTGGGTTTGGCGCCCAACAGCCACTCCCTGAGGAAGGGCCGGGGGACTATCAAAGAGACAAATATCATGTGATTCTGCTCTCTGCTTGCCTCTTTTCCTTCCTGTCCATAGATTTTCCTTCTCCTGAAAAAGGAGAAGCACCCATGTGGGTCAGAACACAGAGAACTCCATCTCTGGTGAAAGGTGAGAACCATAACTCTTCACTCTTTCTCACTTCCCCTCAGGGGAAGCTTCTTCTTTACTATGTGTGGGCTCCATCCCACTGCGCACTCTCTCTTGGATCCCCTGGTGAAGCTCCAAGCTTCAGCCCCCAGCGTCTCAGAGCTGCATTGCTCCCAACAGATGGGCCTTCCTCTTCCACCTTCAGACTAAGCTAGAGACACTTCATCCAAACAGCCACAGAGACATAGATATCTACCAGTCCCCTAGCTGATGTCCTACCACACTCCCCTGCCATGGTCAGGCCCTCACCAGTGGCTGAACGTGCAGGAAAAATAAAAGCACAACTCCCTCACAGACTAAACCAGTTCAGCGACGTCGTCAATCAAATCTGCCCTCCAGCTCCTTTCAAGATGAAGCCTGTTGCGTGCAGCTGGAACTACACCTCGGCTTGGCTTTTTCACCTTGCCTGTCTTCTCCCTCCACTGCTGTGCAGGCTTTCCCCTAAGAGCCTTTCCTTAATAAATCACTTGCAGCAGTCTGCCATCCTTCACATCTACCTCTAGAAACCTGACCTAAACTCTCACACCCCCACCACGCCCTTCATTGCAGGCCTAAGCCGATTTGAAAAGAATAAGCTCACCAAATTTTCTCTCTAGTATGCTTAGCACATTCTTCAGACGCAACTAGGTTAAGGCGGGGCCAACTCTACACCCAGTCTGGCCATCTTAAAGTCAAAGATGAGAAGACAGACACCTCGTGGAAGTCCTCTGGTCTCGGACGGATTCTCGGCTTCCACCAGGGACATTCTCTGTGGAAGTCGGTACTCATTGGGCAGCCAAGGATACATCATGGTTCTGATATCCATTCAGTTACCACTGGCAAACAGCCCTCTTGGCTGGAAAACTTAAAGGAAGAGTGGCAAATAGAT
The DNA here is from genome assembly GCF_903995435.1 of Acomys russatus. Classification (NCBI taxonomy): domain Eukaryota; kingdom Metazoa; phylum Chordata; class Mammalia; order Rodentia; family Muridae; genus Acomys; species Acomys russatus. The sequence continues at coordinate 21,863,744 of NC_067166.1, read as the reverse complement.
ACAGGTATTTCAGGTTAGATACAGGCCCTATAACTCTCATAAGTACAACAAGATCTCACAACTATGCTGCAGGCTTTCAGACCATCGAAGCCATCCCTTCTTGTTAAAAAGCCAGAAGAGACCTCTGAGCTTTGTCTCCCAACACTTAGAAAAGGTATTTGTGGTAGCCTTAGGTTTCTGTAACATATACCTGGGCAATATCAATTAATGAAGAGAAAAGAGTTATCTTGGATGACAGTTTTGGAAGTTTCGATAATTGTCTGGCTTGTTGCTTTGGGGCCTACATAAAGCAGCACTTCACAGTGGAAGTCCACACTTCAATATCCACGAGGCGAAGAGAGAGGGATTGGGAAGGGCTGTGTTCAATAGCTCCTTCCAGTGCATGATTTCACTGACCTACTTCCCTATAATTAGGCCCCACCCCTTGAAGCTCCACCATCTCCCAATAGCACCGTGGTTTGGAGACCAAGCCTTTAACACATGGGCCCATTGGGACACTTCAGATCCAAACTATAGCAGCAATGAAGCCAAAAAACAGGCACTTTCCCAAGCTCATACCACTGACAGTAAATCTTTTCATAAATCTCAGTCCATTGACTTGGAATTGGGGGTGTGGACCACAGAACCAGCCTACAGGCAGAGAAGAAGCAAAGAGTCCAGCACTGTCATTTCAAATCTGGCCTCTGAGCATCTCTGGTTATCCCCAGACTTGGTGGGAATTGATTGGCTTGAACTTTTTGCCCTCTAAGCCACCAAGATGAACACTATGAAGTGTAAAGTGACTTTTACCATGTGTCCAGAGGACACCTAATCAATACAGTGAATTATACTTACACCTAGACCTAGCATGGCATCTGCCTCACCTGAAGCCACTGGATCACCACTTTAGTTGAGTCACTGGACCAAAAACTCACATGGCACATTCATCTATGACTGTAAAGACTCATTTTATTTATCATGTTACCAAAAATAATGGGATATGTAAATGAATGTTCATAAATACATGTATATATTAAGCATACTTTTATATTAAGTCACATTATTTATAAATGCCTAAAGAATCATTTAGCTAGCTAGGCATGGTGGTGCGTAACTGTAATCCTAGCATTCAGGGAGGCAGAGGCAGGTGGATCGCCATGAGTTTGAGGACAGCCTGGTCTACAAAGCGAGTCCAGGACAGCCAAGGCTACACAGACAAACCCTGTCTCGAAAAACCAAAATAAGGACAAGATGGCGGCACACTGTACGGACCTTGTCTAGAAGGCAGAGCAGCTGAGGTTGGGAAATAACCTAAAGGGAACAAATCAGGAGCACCAAGCTCCCCACTCATTGCAGCTGGGCAACTCGCAGTTCGGAAGGCACAAACTTTGAACCCTGCACTCCTCTGAATATGGGAAAGAGCACGCACCCTCTGAGGAACAAAGGGTCCACTGTGGTGGCTGCAGCAGTGGGGGAAGTGGTGGGTGGTGGCTCAGCACAACAAAATAAGTAAGCAAGGAAATGGGGCACTATCCAAAACAGACTTGGGGACTCCTCAGTCTAAACAAGTGAGGAGGATAAAAAGAAGCCCCTCACGCCCACCCCTATCCCCCATGCCCACCGTGGCTGGACTTCCACTGGGCTTGGAAACCAGAAGCTCCAAGCATACTGCACTCTTTTGAGTACTGGAACAGTGTAGGCCCCCTGTGGAACAAAGGTTTAACACAGTGGAAGCCACACAGCATCTGGCATCCAAGCCGCTGTTCTACACTGTGGCTGATTCCTCTGAGGAGAACAAGGAGCCAGAGGAACCCTACAAAATCACAGATCCTAGGTGGCAGAGCTTGGATGAATATAGATACAGGAAGACAGTGTCTGCCAAGCCAGTATATGAAGCAGCTGCTTTCCAAAGGTACTTACCCCCATGACTGCCAGATTAGGAATCCCAAACCCTCTCAGAAGATGCCTAAAGGAAAGAGTAAGAAGACAAATAACAAAAGCCAAGACAACACACCTCCACCAGAAAGCCCAGACATCAATAGATACCCTAATACAGCTGAATCTCAGGAAAATGACCTCAAAACTATGCTTATACAGTTACTTGAGAATTTTAAATAGGAAATGACTAGATCCTTCCAATAATTTCAGGAAAATACAAACAAACAAATAGAGGCCATCCAGGAGAAACAAAAAACCACAAAACAGGTGAAGGAAAAGAGTAAGACAGTTTAAGACAGGAAAACAGAATTAGATACCATTAAAAAATCTCAAATTGAGAAAACCCTCAAAATGGAACAATTAAAGAAGGAAGACAACAGACAAATATAACCAACAGAATCCAACATATGGAGGAGAGAATCTCAGGGGCTGAAGATACAACAGAAGAAATTGATACCTCTCTCAAAGAAAATATTAAAACAGAAAAATTTATGACACAAAGCATCCAAAATATCAAGGACACCATGAGAAGCCTAACTTCAGGATTATAGGAGTAGATGAAAAGGAGGATTCAAAGTCCCAAGGACCAGAAAATGTTTTCAAGAAAATCATAGAATAAAATTTCCCCAACCTAAAGTAAGAGATACCCTTGAATATACAAGAGGCTTACAGAACACCAAATAGGCTAGACCAGAAAAGAAATTCCTCCCACCATATAATAATCAAAACACTATATCTGGAGAACAAAGAAGAGATATTAAAAGCACAATGGATGAGTACTTTTAGGTTGAAGTCCTTTGCCCGTGGTGGTCAGGAAACTATTCCCTGAGAGAGGCAACCACCCTGGTTTGGGCTCCTAAAGACTTTACTTCACACCCTGGGTTCCCCACTGGGTCAGCCCCCCTTGATGAGGAGGCCCGATGGCACTCAAGGGAAGGACAGCAGGCCACCAAGAAGAGACTTTATACTCTATGAGCATATACAGGAGGAGGAGGTCCCCCTCAGTCACAGTCATAGGGGAGGGGAATAGGGTGAAAGTGGGAGGGAGGGAGGAAGGAATGGGAGGATAGAAGGGATGGGATAACAATTGATATGTAATATGAATGAATTAATAAATAAATAAATGTTTTTTAAAAGCACAATGGAAAAAGCCCAAGTAACATATAAAGGCAGACCCATCAGAATTATACCTGACTTTTCAACAAAGACCATGAAAGCCAGAAGGGCCTGAGCTGAGGTCATCCAGACACTAAGAGACCAGAAATGCCAACCCAGACTACTATATCCAGCAATACTTACTATTACCATACATGGAGAAAACAAGATATTCCATGACAAAACCCAATTTAAACAATATTTACACACCAGCCAAGATCTACAGAAGATAGTAGGAGGAAAACTCCATCATAATGAGGTCAACCACACCCAACAGCAAAACCAAAACAGACATTGCCACACACAAGCACCACCAACTCCACAATAAAAGGATCCAATAACCATTGGTCACTAATATCTCTCAACATCAATGGCCTCATCTCTCCAGTAAAAAGACAAAGACTAAAAAAAAAAAAAAAAAAATTAGATGCAAAAACAAGGTCCATCATTCTGTTTCATTCAAGAAACACATCTCAGCAACAAAGATAGACATTACCTGAGAGTAAAGAGCTAGAAAAAGATTTTCCAAGCAAATGGATCCAGGAAGCAAGCAGAAGTAGCTACTCTAATATCTGATAAAGTAGAAAGAAGAAATAGCCATTCTAATAACTGATAAAGTAGACCTTCAATTAAAATTGATCAAGAAAGATGGAGAAGGACACTTCATTCTCAAAGGAAAAATCCACCAAGGGGACACTACTATCCTGAATATCTATGCCCCAAATACTAGGGCACCCATATTTGTAAAAGAAATACTTTTAAAGTTTAAATCAAACATTAATCCCAACACAATAATAATGAAAGACCTCAACATCCCATTCTGACCAATGGACATATTTTCAAGGCAGAAACTAAATAGAGAAATAATCAAGCTAACAGATGTCATGAATCAAATGAACCTAATAGATATCCACAGAACTTTTCACTCAAACAAAAAAGAATATACCTTCTTCTCTGCATGGAACCTTCTCCAAAATTGACCATATTAATTGGTCACAAAACAAGCCTTGACAGCTACAAAAAATTGAACTTCAACAACAATAAAATTAACAAAAATCATATAAACACATGGAAACTGAACGATGTTTTACTCAATGACTACTGGGTCAGGAATGAAATAAAGAAATTAAAGACTTCCTAGAATTAAATGAAAATGGAGTCACAACATATACAGATCTTCGGGACACAATGAAAGCAGTGCTAAGGAGAAAGTTCATAGCATTAGGTGCCTTCATAAAGAAATTGGAGATATCGCTTACAAGCAACTTAATGGAACACCTGAAAACTCTAGAGGGAAAAAGAAGCAGACACACCTAAGAAAAGCAGATGGCTGGAAATAATCAAACTCAGGGCTGAAATCAATTAGAAACAATTCAAAGAATCAACAAAACCAAGAGCTGGTTCTTTGAAAAAATCAACAAGATAGACAAACCCTTAGCCAAACTAACTAAAAGGCAAAGCGAGAGTACCCAAATTAACAAAATCAGAAATGAAAAGGGAGACATAACAACAGATACTGAGGAAATCTAAAGAATCATTAGGTCTTACTTGAAAAACCTATATGTCACAAAATTTAAAAATCTAAATGATATGGACAATTTCCTTGATAAATTCCACTTAACAAAGTTGAATCAAGATCAGGCAAACAAATTAAATAGTCCTATATCCCCTAAAGAAATAGACACAGTCATCAAAAGTCTCCCAACCAAAATAAGCCCAGGGCCAGATGAACTCAGTGCACAATTCTACCAGACCTTCAGAGAAGAACTAATACCAATACTCCTCAAACTATTCCATAAAATGAAAACAGAAGGAACTCTACTAAATTCATTCTATGAAGCCACAGTCACCTTAATACCTAGGCCATATAAAGAACCGACAAAGAAAGAGAATTTCAGACCAATTTCCCTTATGAACATAGATGCAAAAATACTCAATAAAATTCTGGGAAACCAAATCCAAGATCACATCAAAAATCTCATCCATCATGACCAAGTAGGCTTCATACCAGGCATGCAGGGTGGTTCAATATACGGGATTCCATCAATATAATCAACCATATAAACAAACTGAAGGGGGAAAACCACGTGATCATCTCTTTAGATGCTGAAAAAAAAATCATTCGACAAAATCCAACACCCTTTCATGTTAAAAGTCTTAGAGGAATCAAGGATACAAGGCACATACCTAAACATAGTAAAGGCAATATACAGCAAGTCTATAGCCAACATCAAACTAAATGAGGAGAAACTTAAATCAATCCCACTAAAATCAGGGTATGACAAAGCTGTCTACTCTCTCCCCTGCTCTTCAATATAGTACTTGATGGCTTATCTAGAGCAATAAGACAGCTGAAAGAGATTGAGGGGATACAAATAGCAAAGGAAGAAGTTAAAGTTTCACTATTTGCAGATGATATGATAATATATATATCAGCGATCCCCAGAAGTCAGCCAAAAAACTCCTACAGCTGATAAACAACTTCAGCAAAGTGGCAGGATACAAAATTAACTTGAAAAAGTCAGTAGCCCTCCTGTATACAGATGACAAAAGGGGAGGAGAAAGAAATTAGGGAAACCACTCCTTTCACAATAGCCTCAATACATATAAAGTATTTTTGGTGTAAATCTAACAAGCAAGTGAAAGACATATGAAAAAATGTCAAGTCTCTGCAGAAGGAAATTCAAGAAGATATCAGAAAATAAAGATCTCCCCTGTTCATGGATTGGGAGAATCAACCTGGTAAAAATGGCCATCCTACCAAAAGTAATCTACAGATTCAGTGCAATCCCTATCAAAATACCAACATGATATTTTACAGAACTGGAAAGATCAATTCTCAACTTCATATGGAAAAACAAAAAACCCAGGATAGCTAAAACAATTCTGTATGATTAAAAGATCTGCCAGAAGAATCTCCATCCCTGATCTCAAGCTGTACTGTAGAGCAACAGTAATAAAAACGTCATGGTACTGACATAGAAATAGGCCTGTTGACCAATGGAATCAAATTGAAGACTCAGAAATAAAACCACACACCTATGGTCATTTGATTTTTGACAAAGAAGCTAAAACTATACAATGGAAAAAAGACAGCATCTTCAACAAATGGTGCTGGTATAACTGGGTGTCTACTTGTAAAAAATTGCAAATAGATCCATATTTATCATCCTGTACAAAACTAAAGTCCAAGTGGATTAAAGACTTGAACATAAAACCAAATACACTAAATCTGTTAGAAGAAAAAGTGGGAAACAGCCTAGAACTCATTGGCACAGGAGACAACTTCCTGAACAGAAGACCAACAGCTCAGGCTCTAACATCAACAATTAATAAATCAGACATCGCGAAACTAAAAAGCTTCTATAAGGCAAAAGAGACTGTCAACAGAACAAAACGACAGCCTAAAGTTTAGAAAAAAAAATATCTTTACCAACCCTACATCTGACAAAGGGCTAATATCTAAAATATATAAATAATTCAACAAATTAAACACCACCAAAACCAAATAATCCAATTTTTAAAATGGGATAGAGAACTAAACAGAGAATTCTCAATAGAGGAATATCGATCGAATGGCTGAGAAACACTTAAAGAAATGCTCAACGTCAGCGAAATGCAAATCAAGACGACCTTGAGATTCCATCTTACACCTATCCAAATGGCGAAGGTCAATAACTCGAGTGACAACACATGCTGGCAAGGATGCAGATAAAGAGGAACACGCCTCCATTGTTGTCGGGAATGCAAACTTGTACAACCACTTTGGAAATCAATATGGTGCTTTCTCAGAATACTGGGAATAGTTCTACCCCAAGATGCAGCTATACTGCTCCTGGGCATGTATCTGAAAGATGCTCCACACTACAAGGACATGGTCTCAGCTATGTTCATAGCAGCTTTATTTGTAATAGACAGAATCTGGAAACAACCTAGATGTCCCTCAACCAAAGAATGGATTTAAAAAAAAAAAAAAACTGTGGTACATCTACACAATGGAATGCTACTCAGCTATTAGAAACAAGGAAATCTTGAAATTTGCAGGCAAATGGATGGAACTTGAAATGATCATCCTAAGTGAGATAACCCCGACCCAAAAAGATATGCATGGTCTATACTCACTTATAAGTGGATTTTAGCCCAACATAGATGTCCTCTGAGAGACTCCAGTCAGTGGGATGTAGGGACAGTTACTGGGACTCGAAGGTGGACACTGGGCAGAGTGCTGAGAGTTGTAGGTAAGAGTAGGGGAATGGAAGGTCCAGGAGGGAGCAGGGGCTCCACAAGGAGACCACCAAGGCCTACGGGTCGAGGCACAGGGAGGCTCTCCACAAATTGATGCTCCAGTCAAGGACAACACATGCAAAGAACCAAGATCCCTTTTTCAGATGTAGCCAACAAACTGAAGATTCTCTGCATGGGGGAAGAGAGGAACTGCTGCTGAACCTCTGCCGTGCACTCGGGGGCCCACTACTTGGTCTCTGCCCCATGGCAAGATGGCCTAGTGGGCACACCGTGGGAGGGGATGGAGACTGCCCTGATGATAGGCTGTTCCCAGAGGGCGAGGGGCGGGGAGTAAGCAGAAGAGGGAGGGAGGGTGGCTATGGGAAGATGAGAGGGAGGGGATAACAAACAGGAGGTGAGGTGAATTAAATATAATAAATAAAATATACACTTAAAAAATCTGAACGGAGGAGAGGATGGCTGCATAGACTGATACACCAACCTAGGACCATGCAAGGCAAGGAACTAGACACTCAGCTCAATTGTAGTTCATAGGCAGCACAGTCTCCTTGTGGGTACCACAATGTGGGGAGTAGGGACTACCTCTGACATGGACTTGGGCCATGTTGTTCACCGCCCCCCGCCCCCGGCAGGATGGCCTTGCTAGGCCACAGAGGAAGACATTACATGTAGTACAGAGGACACTGGATAAGCTGAGGTCAGATGTTAGGGGAGGAGGGCTGCCCTTTCTAAGGACTAGGGGAGGGAGGGAGAGGGGATGAGGGAGAGGCTGGGATTAGGAGGTGATAAGGGAGGAGGTAGAATCAGGAAGTGATGAGAGAGGGGGCTGCAATCAGGATGTAAAGAATTCAAACTGCAGAACAAGCAAATGAGTTATATTACTAATCCCACTACATGGGAGTAGCTCTGAGACTGGCTGAGATACAAATGTCTATGCATAGACAAGGCTTCATGTTGGTGACAGATTCTCTGTGAATTATTATTAGAAGCCATTCTTAGTATGGCATGCAGGAAGATTTGCAGATGTCTTACTTCTGCTCATACAGTGGGCAGAGAACCTTAATCGCTCTGCGCATTCCACACACCTCATACAATTATAACGTTAGAATTGTATAATGCTTGTGAGAAATTATGTTTTCAGAACAAAAGAACCAGACACTGATGCTGGATCAGACCTGACAGGATTCACTCCTCTCAGCAAGCTGCACACTGACATCCTCCATCCTCCATGTTCCAGCCCCAGGCACCTCTGTTGCTGTTACCCATCAGAATTGGACAGCTTCCAGGACAGCGTTGTAGAAAGCTTCTGATCCCAATTGGTCCAGCATTTCAGTCTGTCCCACTCAGGACTCCTATTAAGCCTGGAATTTCTCAACACATAGAAACTGGACCACGAGCCGGGAGTGGTGGCACACGCCTTTAATCCCAGCACTTGGGAGGCAGAGGCAGGCAGATCGCTGTGAGCTCGAGGCCTGGTCTACAAAGTGAGTCCAGGACAGCCAAAGGTACACAGAGAGACCCTGTCTCAAAAACCAAAAAAAGAAAGAAAGAAAGAAAGAAAGAAAGAAAGAAAGAAAGAAAGAAAGAAACTGCACCACAAATGTTATCCCTGACTTGCTTAACCATTTTCCCCAAATTTTTTGGGCCCCTTCATTCAAAGGTATTATTTGCCCTAAATCAGCCTGAAGAAACCTTAAGAGAATGACATCCCATTTCCTCTAAGCAGAGTTGGATAGGTTTCTGTTTGCTCTTTTGGTCTAAAGATGTGTATTTTCATCAGGAGGTGGTTATAAGTTATTATTGGTCTTATACAGAGAAAAAACTAGGTTGGACTCAAGGACGTCTCTCTTTTCTTTTATCTTTCTTTCATAGGTAAGGAGATAGGAGCTGAAAAGAAAGAAAGGGGGATATAGAAATATAGAGGGAGGATAGAACAAAAGGTAGGTTATTGAATCTACTCCTCAACTCAAAGCCTTAATCGTTACTCACAAATAAGGTTATTTTTAATTCATTGGTATAGAATTTCATATATTGATGCAAATCATGGTCATGTCAAATACTAGTCTAATTTTATCACAAGCATATATATCCTAGGTCTAACAGATAGATATGATTCTGTAGATATAAAAGGCAAAATAGTTAAATAATGTCTTCAAAAGCCTAAGAGACCTACAGAATATGACATTTAAAGATGTTTTTATTATTCTAAAGTTTGTTTGACAAAGTAAGTTAACTTCTGGCGACACCCAGCCTACCTCAAAGAAATGATCACTATCAAAAAACCTACGTGTGCAGTTGGCTTTAAAGGTGGCAAATCAGCCACTGGGCAAAATGTCCTCATTTCTGCCATAGACATAATTCTGCCTAAAAATGGGCACACTTAAATGCAGGCAGAGTCGATGGCTGAACTCTGCCAAGACAGGGTAAGCAAGTTCTCAATAGCTCCTGCCTTACAAATATGTCTGTCAGAGATATTGGGCTAGAAGGTCAAAGATGGTGCTCCAACGTTCACAGAGAGTGTTAGGTGACTGTTCAGGCAGTAAACTGTCTCAGTCATTTTTTTCATTTTGGAAGCTGATAACCTGAACTTCTGATTCACTCAGGTATTTAAGTTTTATTCCTTCTCAAGTCTCTGATGGGTTTGAAGACCAGATAGTTTAGTCTTACAATTAAGCTTAGTTGTTTAGAGGTTAAGATGTTTTTAGATCAAGATAGATGTTTTAAGTTAATGGAAATGAGATATGCTAGATATTGATTTTCATTCAGAAATTTAGACCCAACAAGATAGGAAAGATGTTTACTTCAAGTTTGACAAATGCAAAGAGCCAAATCACTATGAATGTAACATTTATACAACTTCTGATTGTCTCATGGTTCTTCCTGCTGTGTGTAGTTTATTTCATTCATGTGTAATAACGTAAATGTATATGTTAAAAAAAAGAAACATAATAAAAAATTTAAGAAAAATAAATAAATAAATAATTGAGCTAACGGTAGGTAAGATCTAACTGTAAGATCTATACATATTCTTATATTTAAGAGATGTATTACGTACTAACCTTTTAAGGTCTCACTTTGCAGATACACTTCCCATTTTTACCTTTGCGTACCTCACTCACCAGTTTGCCCCTAGTAGCAGCAGAATAATCATGGTAGTTCAAATGAGAAATGTCCACCGTGGGCTCCTGTATCTGAACACTTGATCCCCACTGGGCACCACCTTCTGGGAAGACTATGGAATCTTTAAAAGGTGGAACCTGAAGATCACTGAAGGCTTCACCATGATGCTCTTGCTCGCCTGCCTGTTGCCATGCGTTCCCCGCCGTGAGGGACTGCATGCTTCTGGGACCATAGGAAAAATAAACCATTTTTCCCCCAAGTTGTTGGTTTGTTTTTTTGTTGTTGTTGTTGTTTTGGTTTGGTTTGGTTTGGTTTTCTGTTTTTTTGTTTTGTTTTGTTTTGTTTTGTTTGTTTTTTTTTGTTTTGTTTTGTTTTGTTTTGGTCAAGGGATTTCATCACTACAACAGAAAAGTAACTACTGAAACAGTATAATCAAATAAAAGAAATTTTTAATTGGGAAAATCATTGTTTTTTGCTTAAAACAAAAGAGAATCACTAGTATTTTATGTATCCACAAACTGAGGATCCAACAGTGTTCCCTGACAATAGCAGTTAGGAAGCTGTACACTAAAACAGTTGTCACACAGGCAAAGGGCAGCACAGAACTGATTGTATTATGCAAATTTTTTCATTTGTTATTTATTTTAATTATTCATATTATATCCCAATTGTTATCCCCTCACTTGTATCTTCCCATTCCCACTTTCCCTCCCTCTTCCACCCTATTCCCCTCCCCTAGACCTCTGACAGGGAAGGCCCACCTCCCCTACCATCTGAATACAGCGGATCAGGTGTCATCCAGATAGCCTGCATACTCTTCCTCCATGTGCCCGCATAGTCTCCTCACCAAGGGGAAGTGATGAAATGGCCAGCAATCTTATGACAGACACCCAAATCGACCAGTCATCAAAGCATGGGAATTCTGAAACCAAGTTTAGAGATAAATCTCCAAAATACTAAAGACCCCAGAAGTATTTAAATCAGAATTCTGGCACTCAGACACGGTCCATCTTGATAGGCAACTAATGAAATTCCCAAAAAGGAATTTATATATAGCACATACATAGGTAAGGCGAGTTACCTTTAAAGGGCTTCATGTTTTAGAAGTATTTTATGTAAGGTACACCAACGGAGAGCTAAGGATGTAATAATGCAGGTGAAGGGTAGTTGTAGGTGTGGATTATTTATTACCTCCCTTTTATTTAAATGTCAGACAATATGGTGCATGGGAAGCTGGGAAGGGAAAAAAAAAAGCACAAAGTCCAAGGAAAATGATAACTAGAAAATAACCCAGCCAAGTATTCAGCTCATGTCCCTCAAGGGAAACTCCTCACTGCATACCGAGGATAAACAGATGACTAAACCCCACCCCTTTTCTGACATGAAATGCAACAGCCTGACGCAGACATTAATAGCAAGAAAGAATACAAGTGTCACTAAGGAGACCTTGGGAGGACAGGTGGGCACAGCCAGGTGCTCAGGAGAGAAGAGGATCTGTCTGTCTTGGGCAAGACTCTCATCCGCACCAGCTGAGAGAGCCACAGCTCTCTGTCAGTGGCTGTCCCAGATCACAATTAGACCGCCCCAGTAACAGCAGGGAAAGTAAGATGATGGCACAACTATCAACTCTGTAAAATCACCACAAGTCGACCACGGGTACTGCATAAATTCCTTCAGATTGCTGTAACCAAAATACCTGGCATAGCCAAGAGAAGGAAAGATGTGTGTGGGCTCACGGTTTCAGAGGTTTCAACCAACAGCTCTTGGCTCACTTGATCCGGGATGTGCAGTGGGACTCTAGGAAGCAGGTAGGGGTGGCCTCCTGGCTCTTGACAGAGTGAGAGCCGGGACACAGCCAGGGCAACCCAGGAACACATTCACTGTGACATGCTTCCTCCAAACAGCCCCTATATATTATTTTTTTATTACCTCCCACTTATACCTACCACATTAAAATTCATGGAGAAATTAGTCCCGGGCTGGTGAGGTGTTTCAGCCGGCCATAACACCTGATGGCCTGAGTTCAATCCCCAGAACCTACGTAGTGAACTGAAAACAACTGACTCCCAAAGTTGTCTTTTAGACCTACACACACACACACACACACACACACACACACACACACACACCACACACAAATAAATACATAAGTGTATGTATGTATGTTAAAGAAAAAAAAGGAAATTAACCTGCTGATTAGGTTAAAGCTCACAAGATCTAGTCACATCCCAAAAGCCCATCAGCTAGCAACCATGTATACCACAGATAAACCTAAGAGGGATTTCATATTTGCGGGTGGGGCTTGAGACAGGGTCTCCCTGTGTCAGCCTTGGCTGTCCTGGGCTCGCTTTGTAGACCAGTCTGTCCTTGACCTCATAACAATCTACCTGCCTCTGCCTCCCAAGTGCTGGGATTAAAGGCGGGCACCACCATGCCTGGTGGGATTTCTTATTTAAACCATAACAAACTATTATCCCCATTTGACAGATAGATAAACTGAGGCTGAAAAGTTAAGCATCCTGAGCTCATTCCAAAGCTACCAAATAGAAGAATAGAAGAACTAGCATGTGTGGGGTGTGTGTGTGTGTGTGTGTGTGTGTGTGTGTGTGTGTGTGTGTGTGTGTGTGTGTGTGTGTTTTCAGGTTGTATCTTACACTAGGAGACTCCATTTTTTAATTGACTTTTTACTCCATTTTGAGGGAGAAGGATTACTGAAGCCCCTACAGGGACCCACAAACCACCTCTGTCACCCAACACTCATCTAGCACAGACTGACAAATAACACACCTGGGAGTAGAAAGAGAGCTAGCCTATTAATTTACTGGGATGACTTGAAACTATTGGCACTCATGGGTGTGGCGAAATCGTCATATCAGGGAACCCAGGCCCAAAAACTTGTCAGCTACACCAGACTGAGAAAAGGAAATAGCCGCTCATCTGGACCCATAAAGTTACAATGGCATGGTCACATCAAGGACTAAGAAACAGAGGACTCCCTGGTTTCTGATTGTCCCTTAAGCTTCCCTCAGTGTTGATGTGGCCTTTTGACTGCTTACCCACCCACTCATAGGTCACCCATGTGGACCTGGACCAGAACCAGCTGATCCCTGAAATTGATTTGCTCTTTCACCTCACAGCTGAACTCTGCAGCTCCACTCTTCCTGACTCCAGCAGCCCTAGCTGCAGCTTCCTTCTCGGCCTTTCCACTGCAGACACTCTTTCAGCCGACTTCTGAGACCTTCTCAAGCCTACTGCTGTGCCTTTAACTTGAATCACTTTATAACCCACATATACACGGATACATGCTGTAAGAGCCCATATTAGCGATTAAGATCGGAATAAAGGAACCTGGCTCAGTCAGATTACCAAGGTAGGCTGGATCATGTAACAAATTGTCGTCATTGAAACCATTGAGCCTTGAGACTGTAGAGGGACACAGAATTGTCTGTCTATGTTTCTGGTGTATCACACTCACAATGGGCTTACAAGCCACTTTTGAATTAGCCGGATCTATTAATGTGCACCACGGACGCCAGTGTTTGATCTAGTTTTTGTGAAGTTAGTCCTTCAATTCTCCTTTCTGAGAACACACGCATTAGTCCACAAAGCTGAAGGAAACTGCAGGTAAATGTTCGTTTTCTCAGATACACCTACTGTGTGCAGGTGCTCGTGGCACCTGAGGAAGAAGGCAATTCAATAAGCTAAATAACCAAAAGGAGAGATCATGACAGACACAGTAAGTACACTAAGGTAGATGTTAAAGGTTGGAGAAAGAGAAAAGATAACAAGACGGAGAGAGACCCATCTAAACAGAGTATCTGAGAGAGTTTCTCTGAGAAGGGGAAAACATTGTAAGCACAAATCAACTGCCATTTTTTTTTTAACTCTAAGATTGGTCATTAGGCTAAAATTATGCCAGCTCCTCTTGCCTTCCTGGAGAATTCTTTTCCCCAAATAATCCTTAATCTGTAAACACACAGTCTCTGCAGGCCAGTCTAAATCCTGTCACGTCCTTGATTCCCTTTAGACAAAGGTGGGTCTCTCTGTGACAGCAGCAGCAGGAATATCTCTACCACTGCTCTGGCTATAGCATGGCACACGTACCCACCAACGCCCCTGAGCAGGGAGAGAGAAAGCAGGGAGGTGTTTGTGCGTGCCAAAGCAGAGCACATAAAAATGAGTTTGGGGAGATCGGAGGTAGGATGGATCGCTTCCATGAGGCACCGTGAATGAGAAGAGTTGGATAACAGAATAATTCTATTTCAAAGGGAGAAGGGTTGGGAGAACATTGGAGGCCACAGAGGGGATAATGGGGCAGCTACGGAGTGCAGAGGAACAGAAGGGCAGTGCAGCCAAGAGCAGCGGAACATGCAGCTCAGCAGTGGGTGGATGCGAACCGAACACCTCTTCCACAGGGAAGGCGATAGCCTCCATGAGAAGACTAACAGAATAAGGGCACGCCTGCAGTTCCTCAAGCCTCTAACCCTGGTGGAGGGCTCAGTAAGATGGTGAGTCCTCCAATGTGATGGGTCAACAGTAGAAAGAAGTTTCATTCTGTCACACGCCATGGGAGGGCTGAGGCTGGGCGGCACTTTGAGAGGGACTCTATTATTGAGACTGACCCCCTCTGGAACTGGGACTAGAGGGGAACAGGTGACAAGGAACAAGCACAAGTCAAAGGTCCTGACCTGTCAGAGCCCCCCAGGGTGAGAAAAGCCATGCATACATGTGTGCAAGAGCATGTGCGCGCGCACACACACGCATGCACGTGCACACGCATGCGCGCACAGACATGCAAATAAGAAAGGAGAGTCTGCAGGCTATTGACTTAGTCAGTATTGCTATATGATTAAACACCATGACTAAAACAACCCGGGAAGAAAGGGTGTATCTGGCTTACACTTCTACCTTGTTGTCCATCATTGAAGGAAGTCAGGACAGGAACTCAAACAGAACAGGAACCTGGAGGCAGGAGCTGATGCAGAGGCCATGGAGGGGTGCTGCTTACTGGCTTGCTCCTTGTGGCTTGCTCAGCTGCTTTCCTATAGAACCCAGGACCACCGTCCCAGGAATGGCCTCACCCACAATGGGCTGAGGGCCCTCCTCTATCAATCATTAACAAAGAAAATGCCTTACAGCTGCATCTTATAGAGGTTGCTTGGTTTGTTTGTTTGAGGTTACCTCCTTTCGGATAACTCTAGGTTGTGTCAGGATGACATAAATAGCCAGCACAGCTATATGGCATTCCTCCTAGGAGACCTGCCCACAGATTAGTGGTCCTTTATGAATGCAGGAAACTCAAATGGACCCCTCACTCCAGGCCTGGCAAATTTAAAAGGCAAAAGATACATCGAGCAGACGAAGCCAGGGCAACCCTACACACCTGACAGCTGCAATTAATCTGCAGCTCAGAACCCTACCCTGAGCTCTAACGGAGACTGCTCCCTCAGAACGGAAGTTCTGCCGTGGCCCCTGTGGCTGGGCATTATTATGGGTGCACAGGAGCCCTGGGAGAAGCTGTCCCCAGGGGTTAGACATACTTCCTGATGGAGTGGGGTGCTCTAGCTCCCCTCTACTCCTTGCTTGCTCCGGCGGAGCAATTGTTCTTCTCAGCTCCTCACCTGGTCACCATGGGCACAGCATGAAGGAAAGTCAGTTTCTGGTCTCTTCTTAGGAAGAAGTCTCATCTTAAAGATCTGATGCAGATTCTCAGGTTGTCCCTGGTGAGAGGCTATTCCCAGCCCCTGGGGAACCCTTTCCTATCCCATAATCATCAGACTCCGAGCGTGTGGCTCAAAGGGTCCTGATCCAGCCTTCTCACCCTAAGGCTAAGATGGTGACCCACCCTAGGCAATGCGAGGGCCAATCCCCTTGACCCAGACATTGAGCCAGAAGTGAATACTTAGCTCCATCAGCAGGAGACCCGTGGGGCTCTGGCTAGAGAGACCATAAAAGAGGCTTGCTGGCAGATAGATCTATAGAAACAGAAAGTAGATTAGTGTTTGTCTAGTGCTAAGGTGTTGGGGGAAACAAGAAGTACTGCTAATTGGTATGAGGTTTCCTTCAGGGTGATGAAAATGCTCTAACGTTGATTGCGGTGATGGCTGCACGGGCTGTGAATATATTAAAACCACTTAATTGTATGTTCTAAGTGGGTGAATTGGACGGTATGCAAATTATATCTCAGTAAAGCTTTTTTTTTTTTTTTTTTTTTTTAATGCTTGCTCTTTCATTCTCTGGGAGAAAAAGAGGGAAGGGTCCTATAAACTTGGACTTTGCCCACAGCTCCCTTCACCTTGTAAAGAACCTTACTAGGAACAAAGACAAGCAGGCCAGAGATGTGAGACACAAGGAGAACCTGAGACTGAGTCTGTGCCACTCAGCTCCTGGATCAACAGGGCCACTGGCATCCTTGAACTTCTCAGTTGCGTAATCCTCTCCCCCTCCCCTGGCTCTCAAAGCCCTTCTTTCTTTTAGACTAGTTTACACCTCTGCCTTACTCAGAATTCTGCTGGAAAGCATTCCAGATTTGTTTTGCCACCAGCTGTGAATGAGGGTGTCCACCTCCCTGAACCCTCCCGTGCCACAACATCTTACTTTACTCATTAATTTGTTCAGAGATAGTTCCAGAACTTGCAGAATTCGGATTTCCATGGAGGCTGAACATTAGTATTAGCTCATCTCCGCCCTTCTTTAAAT
The DNA here is from genome assembly GCF_903995435.1 of Acomys russatus. Classification (NCBI taxonomy): domain Eukaryota; kingdom Metazoa; phylum Chordata; class Mammalia; order Rodentia; family Muridae; genus Acomys; species Acomys russatus. The sequence goes on along the minus strand of NC_067166.1, from coordinate 21,846,608 downwards.
TCTCTATCTTTATACAAACTATTGATAGAATAATGTTCATAAGCCTTTTGTCTATGAATATTTTTCTCAGTTTTATCACTTGCCTCTTCATAATGATCTCCATACACAGAAATATTTTATGCACAGAAGTATTTTATGCATAAAATCCATCAAGTATTTCATTGTAGCTCTCCATCCTGAGATGAGACAAATCCTTATTTCTTTTGTGAATGGTGCCTCCTGATCCACCTGGTATTTTAGACTACAGTAAGGACTTAAGTATGTCTTTTTACCAAAAATAGTTCAATGATTTTTCCCAGTATTCATTAAATATTTCTTTTCCAGTATTCCTTATGATGGCTTCATTAGGTATTAATTCGTTAACATATAGCATCTCCTTGACTGTATATCCTGAACTGTGTCAGTCTTCAGCAATCACTCTTCTGAATTACCCTCTAGGACTCTGATAACCTAGTCTTGATCATCAATTTGCTGGATTTAGGCTATTATATCACCTAGGAAACCAACCTCTGGGTGTGCCTATGAGGGTGTTTCCAAAGAGGTTCAACTGAATAGCGAAGACTCTCCCTGAATGAAGATACCATCATTCCTTGGGCTGGTATCTCAGATTGAATAAAAAGGACAAAGTTGAGTAGAGTCCCAGTATCCAGGCCCCTGTGCGTCCTGTTCCAACAAGCTATGAGGAGCTTACACGTCCCAGCTGCACACTCCTGCCACATGGAGCCACCAGCTGTCAAGCCTTCACCCTGTGATGAACTGTGTACCCTCAAACTGTGGGCAAAATAAACCATCTCTCCCTTGTTTCTTGTCAGGTATTTGGTCACAGCAACAAGAAAAAAATTAGCTAAAACAACTCAACAATACAGCATTTAGTTGTTTGTCGTGGTTAAAATATACAGAAGATGAGAAGTGCTACCATTCAACTACTTTAAAGTAGCATTGAATGTGTTTCTATCACTGTCTGGGCATCGTGGCATCCAACTTCAGCACATATTCAACCTCCCAACTACAACTGTATCCAGGAAACAATAACTCTACTCTCCCCACAGCTGCTGAACACCACCTTCCATCTGTCCTTTTCCTGTGAGAAGAATCCTGCCTCTGTGACGGTTCACTTGTGCTATGCTGTGTTTCGTTGTCTGTTGTTTTATTTTCTCCTGTCTTATTTAAGAGCTTGTTTCATTCTCCTGGCAGGGCTGGACCTAGGATCTCCGGCATGCTAAACAGACACTCTCTGTCACTGAACTATATCCCCAGCCATTTTTTTTTCCATTTAGTCCTTTTTTCTTTATTTATTCTTCCCTCATGTATTACATCCCGACCAGTTTCCTTCCATTCTCTCCTCCCAGTTCTTACCCAACATATATATACACACACACACATGCATACACACACATGCACACACACACACACCACACAGACACACACCACATATACACACACCACATACACATATACACATACACACACCACATACACACACATACACACACGTACATGCATACACACACACCACATACACATATACACATACACACACCACATACACACACACGTACATGCATACACACACACCACACACACACACATACACACATCCATACACACACATACACACACCACATACACATATACACATACACACACCACATACACACACATACACACATGCACATGCATACACACACATACACATACGCACACACCACGTACACACACACACACACACACACACACACACACACACACACACACCTCTTCTCTCCCCCAGATCCACTCCTCCTCCTTTCCCTTCCGAAAAGAGCATGCCTCTAAGGCTACCAACCAAACGTGGCATATCAAGTTATAAGACTAGGCACATCCCCTCATTGTTAAGGCTGGATGAGGCAACCCAGTAGGAGGAAAGGGTCTTAAGAGCAGGCAAAGGAGTCAGAGACAGTCTCAGCTCCCACTGTTAGGAGTCTCAGCATAACACCAACCTACACAACCATAACACATGGGAGGACCTAGGTCAGAGCCATAAAGGCTCCCTGGTTGTCAGTTCAAGCTGTGAGCCTCTATGAGCCCTGATTAGTCGATTCTGTGGGCTGTTTTCTTACGGTGTCATTGACCCCTCTGGCTCCTATAATCCTTCCTCAGCCTCTTCCACAGGATTCCCCAAGCTCCCCCTAATGTTTGGGTGTGGGTCTCTGCATCAGCTCCCCTCAGTTACTCCAGCCATTTTTTTATTCTTTCTTTTTTTTTTTTTTTCTTTATGTTACATCCAGATTGAAGTGCCCTCCCTCGCTGCCTCCCAATCCCACCCTCCCTCCTTCATACTCTCTCCCTCCCTCCCTTAGTCCTCAAAAAGGGGGAGCCCTCCTTCCCCCTGACATCTGACCTCAGCCTATCAAGTCTCATCTGGACTACCTATATCCTCTTTCTCTGTGGCCTGGGTAAGGCTGCCCCACCCCGGGGAAGTGATCAATATGTGGGGACCAGAGTCCATGTCAGAAGTACTCCCTACTCCTCATATTATGGGACCCACAAGGAGACTGTGCTGCCTATCTAACTAACATCTGAGCAGAGGGTCTAGGTCCTCACCATGCATGGCCCTTGGTGCATCAGTCTGCAGCATCCCTTCCTCTGCCCATATGTGTTGGCTCCATTGGTCTTCTTGTGGAGCTCCTGTCCCCTCCAGGTCCCTCTATTCCCCAACTCTTCCATAAGACTCCCTATGCTCCACCCCGGAGTTTGGCTGTGTGTCTCAGCATCTGCTTTGATCTCCTACTGGGTGGAGTCTTTCAGAGGACCTCCATGGTAGGTTCCTTTGCTGTTCCTTCCCTTCAACTGCTTCTGGTGTCTATTCTATTTAAATGTTATTCTTAAACAGTACTGATAAGCTGCCCAGACTCCCTTCACATTCATTCACTAGGCCGGACATACCCTAAAACTTGCAATTCTCCTTTTTCAGCTTCTAAACTATCTGTGTTCTCACTACATTTAGTTTAAAGCTGAATAATATTCCATTGTATGGATATACCATATGTTGTTTTTTCATTCTCTGTGTGTGATATTTGCCCAGCAGTGGAAGTGCTGGGCTGAAGAATAATTCTATGTTGAATTTCTTTTTAATGGGAAGAAAAAAAAATATCCAGCATGATGAAAGTGACAAATTTGTTTTATCTTGTAAGTTTAAAATAAAGAATGTAACTGGGCCTGAAGGTCAGGGGTGGGCACTGCAGAGGCTGATGCACCAACCAAGGACCACGCATGGAGAGGACCTAGAACCATGCTCAGATGTAGCCAACTGGCATCTCAGTCTCCATGTTGGTCCCCTAGTTAGGGGAACAGGTGCTGTCTCTGCTATGGACTCTGTTGCCTGCTCTTCGATCATTTTCCCCCTGGTGGGATGGCCTTGCCAGGCCACAGAAGAAGATGATGCAGGCAGTCCAGATGAGACTTGATAGGCTGGGGTCAGTTGGTAGGGGAGGAGGGCTCCCCCTTTCAGAGGACTAGGAGAGAGGCATAGGCAGGGAAGAGGGAGAGAGAATGGGACTGGGAGGAGATAAGGGAGGGGGCTCCGATCAGGATGTAAGGTGAATAGATTTTTTAAAAATACATTTAAATTTTAAAAAAGAAATCCCATTTTTGAGGAGCTGCTGTGTCACTTTAAGTAGAACTATAGCACATAACACTCTCGCCATCAGAGCTAAGAGTTCAGCTCCTCTACGTTTGCACGCACCCACACTGGTTTTCTGAGTCTTGCCTATAATCTAGATTAATGACTTTTGATGGTGTAAAACACTGCAGTGCATGACAAGACAAGTGTTCTGCCACTGTGACACCCGGGCAAAGATTTGGGGGTCTCTGTTTTTATCCCAACACAATTTTATTAAGTTTGTAAAATAAGTTAAGCAAACAATTGGGGATTTGTTAACTTATTTTGAAAAGGATTAACAAAATTCATGGCTCAAAGCTATTTGCTACAAAACATGGGGTATTTTCTCATTTTCTTCAGCAAAGCATAAGGGTTTTAGCATATTGGACAGGAGTATTTCTGCCAAGATTATTCCACGTTTTTGTATAATTGTGAATGGGGAAAAAATCAGCCTCATTTTAGGAAAACAGTTTCAGAAGAAGTCCTATGATCAACAATAGCACTCATTTTGAGATACCTACTATTTTAAGATCTGTGATAGAGGTCAACAGTATCTGTCCTCCACATGGAAATTTACTGTACAGGAAAAAGAGAATACTGGTTGAAACTTCACTGGACTGCCTCCTTTAAAAACCCAGAACACTTAAATCTCTCCCAAGGAGGTAAGTAAAACTGTGGGTGATTTAATGTTTAATCAATGTTTGTTATAACTATCATTAATTTTGGGACAAAATTCATGATGCATAAGTTTGCTAATCTCCTACATATGCCTTACATTGGCCTCCACTGTGGACTTATATCAATTTTACTACTTTTATTAATTTACCATCTAAATTATTACTCAAGTCCAGCCTGTGTCTTTCATGTATGATATATCTATAGTTCTGTGACTTATTTATTATCAACATTTCATTTTTTTATCTTAAATTTTAATATAACTCCTGGAAGGAAAGATGAACCACCTCACAACAGTGTAAGACATTCAGCTTCGTGTGTGGTTTTTGCTCATCGCATATAAAGGCTTCTATTGATTAAAAATAAAAAAATTCCTTTGTCAGGTGAAATACGTGTCAGCTTTGTTCTAGGCACTGAGTGAAGAGTGACTATATAATAGTGTACCCCCAAAATATATAGTTTATGACTGACTATGACTAGGATTGGTAAATGTATGACCATGTCCATGACCTCTTTCACAAATGCCCTAAGAATGAAAAAAAAAAGCGGGGGGGGGGGGGTACTGGCATTGTCCTCCCTGATGTTTTTTTCCCTGAACCAAAAAAAAAAGAGTTTGGCAGAGTCTACAGATAGAATCACTTGTGATCTGAGTACTCCAGAGGTGGAGCTGGAGGGTCAGAAGTTCAAGGCCAGACTCAGCTACATTAATGGATTTGAGACCAGCTTGGGCTACATGACACCCTATCAATAACCAGGGTTGGGAAGATGGCCAAGTAAGAGCACAAGCATGAAGACGTGAGTTTGGATCTGGCACTCATGTACAAAGCTGGTACCTGAAACTTCAGGGTGTGGGGTCGGAGGGAGGGAGACAACAGGACCTCTGGGCCATGCTGACCTTCTGCCTAGGTAAAAATGATGAGCTCCGGTCCAATGAGAGACCCTGAGTCAAGGGAGTAAGGTGGGGAGTGATAGAGGTAGATATCCAATGTTCTAGCCACTGCATGCACACACATGTGCACACACACGCACACACACATGCACATTCACACACACATGCACACACACATATACACATGCACACGCATGCACACACGTATGCACGTGCACACACACATACACATGCACACACGCATGCACACAAATCAATAGGAAGATAAAGGGAAGAAGGAAGAGGATGAGAATGAGGAAGAAGAAAAGAGGTGGCTCTACAGTATTTGGGGCCCCGGTGAGTGTGTACCCCAATCCTATTTGCCCTCATCACCCTCTCTCACCACTGTCACTTAAGGAGCCATGAGAAAAACCCTTGAATTATAGCTCCTATGTGTTTTAAGATGTATACTTTGGCCAAAGAAGGACACAAAACACTTTTTTTTTTTTTTTAATCGTTGTAAGCAGAAAAGGAAGCAAAGCCCATCAGTGCACACAGCGGACCTCAGCCTGGTCATTAGAAACCTCTAGCTCACACCACTGCGTGAACATCCTGCTTCTCCCACCAGTGCTCCATTCATTTATGCACAAGAGCAGGTCAGAAACAACACCACACATCCCTCCAAAGTGATTTAAATAGTAAGGTGGCTCATAGCAGTAAAACTCTATTGTGATTAGGAGGACAATTTCTCACCCAAGACAGCTCAGTGGAATAAACCAGGTAGGAAAGTATCCCAAAAAAAGGTGCAAACACGTCTTCTCCATCTCCAACAAGTCCGGTGCACAGAAAAAACAAAATAAAACAAAACTTACGTTTGCTAAATTGCATTTCCATGTTCTGTTCTTACAGTCCAAATCCAATCAAAGAGTGGCATCACAAGATGATTGGGGCACTATATAATTTAATTTATCTAAAAGCATAAATCAAATAGTATAAGGAATCTTAGCTTGGAAAAAACAAAACAAAACAAAACAAAGCAAGGGAGAGTGGCTTTTAAAACTAATCACACAGGCTAGGTGTGGTGGTGCAGGTGTTTAACCCTAGCACTCCGGAAGCAGAGGCAGCTAGATCTCTGTGAGTTCCAGAACAGCCAGGGCTACATAGTAAGACCTTGCCTCAAAAAGTACGTAAATAAAATAAATAAAGAGTAGACGTAGCCTTGATGTTTAGGCTCACCCATACCCTATAAGTATGATTATGATTCAATATTCCTCTTTGTTTTTATGTATGTGTAATGGTCTCTCCTCGCCCCCCGCCCGTGTGTGTGTGTGTGTGTGTGTGTGTGTGTGTGTGTGTGTGTGTGTGTGTGTATGATCCTCAAATATGCCACCAATCTCCTTTGAAACAGGGTCTCTTGTTGGCATGGAGCCCACCAATTAGGCTAGAATGACTGGTCCCAGAGACCCTTTTGTCCCTGTTCCCTACCATTGAGATTACAAGCCTAGGCCACCACACCACATCAAGAGTTTTTAATGTAGATTCTAGGGATTAAACTCAGGTCGCTATACAGGAAGGTACTAAGTGCTTTACCGACCGACCCAGGCCTGCCCTTACCCCTCAACATGAGATCAGCCTGCCTCTGCTGCTGCTAGGATTAAAGCCCTGTGCTGCCACACCTGTGCTGCCACACCTGTGCTGCCACACCTGTGCTGCCACACCTGTGCTGCCACACCTGGACTTAATATTCTTCTTAGTAAACATCTCATATAAGCAGTGCGTGTGTCGTCCAAGTGTCCTGAACTATCTCTACGCACCACCGCATGCTGAGCTCTGATGTGGTGCCAAATAACCCCACATCTCATCCACTGACCCAAAAAAAAAAAAAAATGTGAATTAATTTTTCTCACACTGCATGTCTATCTCCAGCTGCCATGCTCGATCACTCTGGCGTCAGATGGCGGAGCCACTCTCGCTTAAAACAGTAGTCAGGTGAGGCGAGCACTGCAAACAGGAAAAGAGAATCTCCAAGCAGGAACCAACTTTTGAAACTTCTGCCCCAAAGGGACACATCACTTTGGCTCTCATTTTATCGGCCAATTCAAGCCACACTGTGTCATATGTATTCAAGACGGCAAAGCTATGGAATTACCCTCCTACAGCCCAACCTCTCACTTGATCTATTTTAAGCTGCATCCTGTCAGAACTATCCAAACTTCTATTGCATCTTAAGGATGCACATCAAATCTGACCATAGTTCTCTAGGCCCAGAAAATTTCATAGCTGACCACCTCTCATTGCCATACACGTCACAACCACGGTGTACAGTGATCAGCCAGAAGTCCAGAAAAAAAAATATTTTTCTACACGGTGATTTTACTTGAAGATATGGAAACATGGATACTTTTTTAATAAGAATAAATCAAGTATATTACTGGGCAAAATGAAAATCAGTAGACATCTCTAAAGAAAGCTGGTATTGCAGGGTTATATAGCCTGAAGTGGCCACCTGAAGTAGCCAGGTGGGACTTCCAGTGGAGGGAGGGAGACACCAACCCACCTATAAAACTTTCAACCCAAAATTTGTCCTGCTTACGAGAAGTTCAGGGATAAAGATCCAGCAGAAATTAAAAGAATGGCCAACCAATGACTGACCCAACTTGAGGCCTACCCCATGGGAGAGAGCCAAACCCTGACACTATTAATAATACTCTGCTATGCTTGCAGACAGGTGCCTAGCATAACTGTCCACTGAGAGGCTCCACCCAGCATCTGATGGAAACAGATATGAGACAATAGGCCAAGTTCAGAGAGTTTTGTGGAAGACAGGGAAGAAGCTATTGAGGGAGCTAGAGGGATCAAGGACATGACAAGAAAACCTACAGAGTCAAATAACCTGGGCCCGTGGAGGCTCACAGAGACTGAACCACCAACCAAAGAGCATGCATGGGCTGGACCTAGGCCCCCCACACATAAGTAGCAGCTGTGCAGCTTGTTCTTCATGTGGGTCCCCTAATAATTAGGGCAGGGGCTGTCTCTACTCTGTTGCCTGCCTTTGGATTCCTTTCCCCTAGCTGGGCTGCCTTGTCTGGCCTCAGTGGGAGAGGACGCACTTAGACCTGCTGTGACTTGATATGCTAGGTCACGTTGGTAGCCATGGAAAGCCTCTCCTTCTTTAAGGAGAAGGTAATAGAGGAATGGGTGAAAGGGGTGAGGGTGGGACTGGAAAGAGAGGAGGAAGGGGGCTATTGTCAGGCTGTAAAGTGTTCGAACAAATTAATTAATGAGGAAAAAAAAAGAAATAGAAAGCTGGTATTTGTGGTTGAGTGGTGAAAGAACTCGCTATGTAAACTTGACAGCTAGAGTTAAGTCCCCTTGATCCATGTACATCCTGGATGGGCAGATAGGCTCACTGGTAATTCCGGTACCTGGAAGGAGGAAATGGGACCTCCAGAGCAAAATGGCCAGTGAGACCAGCCATGCCGTTCACTTCTGGTTCAACTAAGAGATCTTGCTTCAGTGAAGAAGGCAAAGAACAATCGAGTAAGACTCCCAAGGTCAACCTCAGGCATGCACACATTCTGTACACATGTTCACATGTACCCACACTCATGTGAACCTGCATACACACATGCAACATACCACACACACACATGCAACATGTAAATACACACACACATGCAACATAGACACACATACACACACACACACACCTGTACACGTGCGTGCATACACACACAGAAAAATAAGAAATCGGGTGTTTCAATTACTTCTCCCTGGACTTTCCTGGGTCTCTTGATGCCATGCTGCAGGCTCCTCCACTCTCAAGGGGTTGTTCCTATGGGAGAGGGTGAGAAGAGCCAGGAGCTTCCTGGATGACATTATCTACCTTGCCTGAGCAGAACTGTCCCTATGGTGCCTCACAACTCCAGGTGGCTGTGGCCCTTGGATGGGGTCTTTATGTGGACAGTGGATACTATCTTACGCCAGATACAGAATATTCCCATTGGTGCTAGGCAGAATAATCTCCTTCCATTGGTCATACCCTAATCTTGGAATGTAGGACTATGTCATATCAGATAGCTAAAGGACTTGAGGCAAGATACGGAAATAAAATTGCTATCAGTTGACCTTACAATAGAGCAATTATCCCACATTGCCAGTAGAGCTCAACATAATCACAGAAGTACTTAAATGGACAAGGGACCCAGAACACTCCATGTTTGGGCAGTACTGTTCGCATCTCAGCCGTTGCCCCGAGGAAGAGAAAACGACACAAGAGGAGCAACAAGGAGCCTCTATGACGTTTAGAAAAGGCAAGAAAATTAGTTTTCCTCTAGAATCTCCTTAGCAAACGCATCCCTACTGGTGCCTCTATTTAGTGCAGCGGATAACCCGGTCTGTTTGAACGTCTGACCTCCCTCATTACAGCAAGATAGGTCTATGTTATCATAAGGTACTAACCTGTGGTGAACGTTTTGCAGCAGCAATGGGAAACAAACATGACACCACAATGCCAGGAGCACATCTGCATATCCTCACTGCTGCAGATCTAAATGATCTGCCATTCCCATGCCATCTCGTCTGCTCAGAGCCCTCCTTACCTAGACAGACCTTGGTGGCAGGCATTGTACAATCCCGTGCTATCCCATACTCTTGGAGCCCTGGCCTGGCCTCCTTGCATAGACAGAACCTGATCATGTTTGGTAATTCTCCCAGGTGTCTGATTGTTAAGGAATCCTCTCACGATACCCTACCAGGTCACTATGGCTTTTTCATTCTCTCGAAGTCCATGCACAGGTAGCTCTGTAATGAGAACTCATAAAAAAATTAAAAATTAAAAATAAACCACCACCAAAACGCTCCAAATCTGAAAGTTCTGAGTGCCAGGGCCCACAGGTATGAAGTTCCACACCTGACTTCATGTGACAAGTCACAGTCAAAAGCAAAGCACGTGGTGTACATATACTCCCCTTCATGCAATATATAAGGTGAGTAAGAAGCACAAGTGAATTCTGTGTTTATGTTCCCCCAAATGTCTCATTATGCAGATGAGAACATTCTAAATTCTTAAAATACTCAAAATTTGAGATACTTTTGGTCCTAAGCATTTCAGACTAGGGATATTCAACTTGTTGGTATGTATTTCAACCAAAATCAACCATATTAAAAAATGTCAATATCATCATTTTACTAAATCAAACTAAGCCTAACCCCTAGCATATGTCCTAATTGACTGGCGGAAGCCTGTCTCAGGTAAGCATGACCTTTCCTTCCCAGTGCCGCACCAAGGCCATCCTTGCTCTCCCTGTATCAGTTAGTGGCTGATGAGAAGCCACTGTGTCCATCCTTAGCTCACCCCTTCCGTGCATGGTACCCTAAAATCTGTAGCCAGAAAGATGAGTTTCCTTAGAACAAACTAAGAGCCTATGCCTGCATGGCTCCACCTAGCATCTGGAGCCACACCCTCCCTAGGGAGCAGCCTGCAAGTCCCATCCATCTATGTGGGTCCAGCACCCACCAGCTTCCTCCCTTAGAGCCTTCTCGCCAGTAGTCCTAGCTTAGAATTTCATGAAAATGCAAGAAGATGGAACAGCAAGATGGCTCAGCAGTGAGGGCGCTTGTTACCAAGCCTGTCAGACTGAATTCAATCCCAGGGATCTACATGGTTGAAGGAAAGAGCTCCTGAGGGTTATCTTCTGACCCCCACCCCAAAAGTGTACCATGCACTCAGGTAATCTCTCTCTCTCTCTCTCTCTCTCTCTTCTCTCCTCTCTCTCTTCTCTTCTCTTCTCGCTTCTTCTCTCCTCTCTCTTCTCTTTTTTCTCTCTTGTTCTCTCTTCATTGTTCTCCTCTTCTCCTCTCTTCCTCTCTCTCTCTCTCTCTCTCTCTCTCTCTCTCTCTCTCTCTCTCACACACACACACACACACACACACACACACACACTAAATTTTTACAAATTTAATAATACAAAAAGAAAGAGAGTGATTCATGTCACCTTCCCTGAGACAGGAGATGTGCTCAACCCCTCATTGGAATGCAAGATCAGGTAAAGACTGGAGGGAAAACACTATCCATGTCCCCAATAAAACATCTTACTCCACTTCCATTAAAAATGGTGCATCAACGTCTGCTTTAATCCCTGAGGGAGAGGGAGAGAGGGTGGGACCAGGAGGAGATGAGGGAGGGGGCTACAATCAGGATGTAAAGTGAATAAATTAAAAAGAAACTTAATGTATTTTTAAAAAGATGCATCAAAGAAATGTCTCTTAGCAACAAACAGAGGCCACTAAAGCAAACCACAACCAATCAAAAAACAGAAAACAAATGACTCTGAGATGCCCGGCTCCAACAGATACATCTGCAATATAAGCTCTGCACCCAGGCTCAGGAAACACCACAGAGACAGAGCAGAGACATCTTCAGAACGAGAGGAAGAGAGCGTTTGCGGTAAGGTTGTGTCCTCTAGAAATATGTCCTTAGGGAAGCTACACCCACAAAGTCTCAACAACATGGCTGCCTAAACAAGACCTGAACAATGACAACACCGACAGACATGCTAACATGGATGGGCGCCACCCCTAGACAAAGAACTACAATCAACTAAGGTATGATCAAAGTGGAAGAAATAGGCTCTTCCCAGGGAAGAGCCCCCAGTGGGCTATCCAGTACCAAGTGGTCAGCCTTGAAATCACATGCGCTCAAGTAGAAACATACAGCCTGAGCAGATTGTGCTTATATATTTAAGGGGTGTGTGAGAGTCTGTGTGTGTGTGTGTGTGTGTGTGTGTGTGTGTGTGTGTGTGTGTGTGTGAACAATTAAAGAAGAGGCCATGAATTTGAGAAGGGGCAAGGATGTGAACATGGGAGCAGTTGGAAGCAGGAAAAGGAAAGAAGGAAATGATGTAATTATATTTTAATATCAAATTTTTCAATTAAAAATAATGCTGAAATAACATTATTTCTAATAAAAAAAATTGCAGCAACTTCTATGATAACATAGGACCAGCCTCCTTTGAGAACTGATTTACATTAACTTAGTGTGTGTAACCCTTTGTTTCTTGAGCAAATCCTAAATGGCCCCAGAGTTTTGGTGATTTTTTTTTTTCCCCAAAGCCATACAAGTTATTTAGTTGCAGCACAGGGTTTCAACACTACACCAGAAATCTGGTACCGAGCAGGATGTGGCGGCACAAGGAAGTGGTCTTTTATAATTAGAGTTTTAATACTTAAAATTAGCTTCTGCATATGGTAACCATAACACACAAACAGAGTACAGTAAGTTATTCTTTTCCAAGGCTTTTCCTGAGTATTTGTACAGGACCTCTATATATATAATAGTCTATTTAATAAGAGACCAAGTGTACATTAACTCTTTCATTCTTACAGTGCACTTGGTGCCCAGTGGAATACACCCCTATCTATTTTCTACAGAGATTCCCAACTGGCAGTAATGCAAATAGAAAAAAAAAATCTTTACCAAAAGCAAACAACAAAATACACTTAAGTACTAGTCTTATTTTTTGCACATAAAATATGTTTATTTCGGTTGGTTTTGCTAAATTGACTTATTTTCCTCCATAATGAAATAAAGCTGATTGTTAACACATACATATAGGACCTTACTGTGTTTAGATCATTTTAAAAAGAGTTGAGAGTCTGTGCACTAGCCCGTAATGTCAAAGCCACAGATTGGAATTCCATATGAACACATGAATCCATTAAGGACTCATTTTCAATTATTAAGAAGCAGAGATCTTTGTTCTTTATAGAAATTAGAAATGGCAGAAAATAACATCAACATTCATAACTGCTACAATTAGTACCAATAAAATTTTTAAATCAAATTAAAATCAGAGTGATGATAATGAGTAATGAAATTTATGGAGCGCCATGTGGCTCTATATTTCTTCAGAGAAACCCTGGAGTTCATTATTTCAAAGGGATGAAGTCACTGCTTCCTTGTTCTAAAAACCCACTCCCACAAATGAGAACGCCGGTCTCAGCAGCTTCTCCATGCCCCGTGAGAGCCTCCTGGCTTCAGCACAGTTGTCTGATTCTGCTATACCCACCTACCTCTCTGTAGACCCAATACCCGTGTGGCTCTGGTGGGTCCCCATCCTGAGTACCATGGCATGACACCAAGAACAAGAATCTATAGAGCTTTGAAACTAGAAAGCCAGATCTCTACAATTTAGCACCACTATGGTGGCTACAAATACTTGCTTAAAGGCTGAAGAATCCTGCCTTGCCCAGCTATGGCACGCATTTCTCCTTATCCTAACCTAAAATACAAAATCAATAGTAGGCATTAATCTGCTCATGGCCACAGGTAACATGGAGAATCTGATGCAGAGTTCTCACAAAACACAGGCAAAAGTATTTGAATTTTTTCATCTAACTCCGAGAGGTTCACAAACATACTAAAAGCCAGCCAGACCCTTCAGAGGGTCTATGAACTGATCCTAGGCTAAATATGGCTATTTTGTTTTTTCCTTAATATTTGGGATTAAAAGTTGATATAGGATATATATATATCACCCTATATCAAGAAAGAACAGAAAGAAACTAGTGCTGTGGAATTACCTATGACCCAACAGCTAAGAATGTGCTTCCTGATGAAGCCAGATAGGCTGTCCTCAGGATTTTCCTGACATAGCTACAACTATGTAATCTTAAGCAAAGGAGGGAGAGAGAGAGAGAAAGAGACACGTGGATAAACAGCACATCCTCTGAGAGGCCTGTCATCTAGAAATACAAAAAAATAGTATCTTCTGAAGGCCTGGAAATGCTGTTCATTCTTGAGAAATAAACATAACCTTATCTAATTTTATTTTCAAAGCATAAAAGAATCTATATTTTTCATGGTACCTTAGTGTTATGGAGTCAGTACAACCCCATTACATGAGTTTGGGATGCCTTAACTCGATCATCCTTCAGAATTAAGAAGCCCTGGCAAGCCATGATAGAATCACCCTTTGTTGTACATCTTGCCTTTACGTACACCTTTCAGCATCCCGTGCCGGTTCTCTTCCCATCATCCTTCCATGGGAATGAGTCACTGGTGGTAGAATGAAAGGATGTGACTATAGGCTTCAACCTGGGCTGTGTCCCTGACCACAGTTAACTATGACTGCGAGATATGACAGGAATGGTCACCAGGCCACAGTCTTGCCATCTCCTCCCACTATGAATCATACCTGCCTTAATCCAAGCACTCCAGAGGCAGAGGTAGAAGCTGAGGCAGATGTCTGTGAGTTTAAGGCCAGACTGGTCTACATGGTGAGTTCCATCCCCATCTGGAACTACATAGTGAGACTCTTTCAGGAAGAGGGAAAAATAGTAAGTGGTAGTGAAGGTGTAGAGAGCAGTGGAGTCTCTTATGCATTGTTGGCGGGAGCATAAACTAGAGCACCCAATACGCAAAGTGGTACAAAAAGTTCCTCAAAATCTAGAACTAAAGTTACCACACAGTCCAACAACCCTGCTGATGCTCTCGCTTTCACATGAAAGCTAAAAAGTTGATCTCAAAGATGTAGAGAAGCTAATAGTGGCTGCCAGGGCCTGGGGACAGTATGAAGAAGGAAAAACAAGAGGGGCCACTTTGTGGGTACAAGGAAAGGAGAAATCCCCTTTGTCTTTAATTTCTTCTTTATAATGAGGAAACATCTTAATTTTCTACATATACTGGAGGAGCTATGCCTAATCATGAATTAGTGAATTTCCAAAGCAGTGAGTAGAGAGAATTTTGAGTGTCATAATGAACATCTGAGGTATTCCCAGTGTCAATTAAAATTGGTCATTACACACAAGGTAAATATTTCTCAGTACTTTATTGTGTTACTGTCAGGCTTCCTTTTCAATCGCCAGTTCCCTCCGAATGAGTTGTATGAATATATCTTTGTGGAATTTCAAGCCATTTGCAAGGAAATGTTAACTAAATAGGCAAGAAATTAGCTTTAAGCATAGAGCTAGAGAAACGGGCATTGGGAGAGTGCTCAGTGGGAAAGCCGGAAGCAGCAATCCCACGCAGATTCATGAGTGCTAAGGGTTCACCATGAAGAGGAGCCATTGTGGAAGAATTAGGCTCATCAAACGATAGGTCCCTGCCCAGGGTCAATGGCCTTCAGGTACAGACTCCAATTAGGCTCATAGTAAATTATATACCCAATTATCAAACTAAATTCTCTTTTCTCCATTTTAATTTTAGGAGTAAATGTTAAAGTTTTACATACTTTCAGCTAAGTGATATCATTTTTTTAAAAATAAATGTAAAATGGGTGGCTGCTACATTTTGGAAGTACTTAGGATTCCTCAAGAGAAGCAATCAATATCCCATCTGTGTCTTGGACTCTCCTGGGACACAAATCTAGAGAGTTCTATTTCATATTGATGCCTGGGATCTGGGCATCCGTACCGTGAAGGTTAAAAAACTCAATTCTAGAAGCTTTTTGATAACAAACATATACTTAAACCTGTCTTCTCTTAATCTCTCAAAAACTGGTCTCCCGCCTCTGCAGCTCCTGACACCTTCCCTAAGAGTTGTGTATCCTCAAGTAGTCAGTGTGAAAGACTGAGCTGTGACAGCTCCCCAGGCTAGTCTGAAGGAGACATGTGTAGGACACAGATGCACTCTTTGGTTCATCTCCTTCTGCATCCCTGTCTGTTCCTACCCATAGCCTCACGGAAAGCATGACTCCCATGATGGCCAAGACACCTACGTCCTCTTTACTCCTGCATTCACGTTATTCGCAAACACCGTATTTCTTAATTACCCCTACCGAAAGGCAAGGGGAGACAACGACAACGACAACAACAACAAAAAGGCCAATGCAGTATTCCAGTAGAGTCGCAAAAGCAGATACAGGACTGTCTTATTAACTTTGTTGTGGTGATGTGTTATAAAATGCAAAACGCAGAAAGGGACAGTAATTTGTTAATAAATATGTTAATTAGGCAGAGTAAATGTCTTCTTGGCATGCAGAGGGAATCGCTGATTGTAAACCCCACGCACAGCACATTTCAGAGGGCAGGATGCAGTTAATAAAACTACCTTTATGTTTTATATTGCTGCTCTTTAGCAGAAACAGCTAATAACCAATTTACATTAATGGTGTGGGCACAAATGTAAATTAGGCCCTTCTTTTGGTTTATATTACTGCAATGCAATTCTAATGTTAAAGTGTTGTATTTGGCAATTTCATTAAGGAAAAGATCTGAGACCCTATATAGACCTAGGGCCTGCTTCAAGGAATTTTAATATGAAACCAAAATTACACTGCACATCCTTGTTCGCCACATGGGAATTTCCAGAAAACCCTGCTATCAAATGTTTTCCCTATCCACAGCGACGTTCACAACCCCGGGCTCCTGTGGGTGTTCAATGTGCCCTGCTCGCCAAAAAAAATGCCTCACAACTCAACAGCTGCAACAATATGGTCTTGTGCAACTGTAGTCTGGACTTCTGGTCCACTCTCTTTGCTTACCAACCAGTGGCAGGCCTCCCTCATCAACAGACAAAGAGATCCTTGTGTCCGATGGGCTCTCACAGGTCCAGGTGGCTGGAAGACAGAACAGAGGGGACCTGCAGAGCCTCCTGTGACTAGGTTCCCACTAGCCACAAAGAGCGAATGCAAGTGTTAGCCAAGCTGTCTGAGCCTGTAGAAGTTTTCCATTTGTGCCCTCGCTCATCTGCGACCTCCTCTACTCACTGGGTCTTTCTTTCGTCATGCTGTGCAAGCAGCTACTGTATGCACCCAAAGTTAATTTCACCGCACACTTCAGTGTGTCGCCGGAGGTGCAATAAATCACAAACCAATTTCCAATTTTGTTATGCCCTACTTGATAAGGCCGTGAAGCATTCTTTCCCCCCTGATATACATGTTTTTAAACATGAGGATTAGAAACAGGAACACATCTCTGGATGTACACTGAAGTTTTAACCTTCTTTCTTTAAGAGACGCTGACCCCCGCGGGCGCTGCTAGAATGACACATCAACTTGTGCTCTCTCGAGTTTGGTTCTTGGATCCAGTAGCTGCCCACAGGCCCTGATGCCGCAGAACATCTTAAGAGACGCTTTTTTTTTTTTTTTTTTTTTTTTTTTTTTTAGCAACTTCAGCAAATAAATTCTTTCAGATGAAATACAAGTCCTTGGGACTGTGTTGCTCTGAATTAGGCTAAGTATTTTAAAGGTGCAGAGTAAAATGTATGCTTATTTAAAAGTTCAATGCATCTTATTCCTAGAAGCGGATAAAGGAACTTTAGCATTCCTTCTGTAATTTACACTTCTTTTTTTAATTGAGTAGAAGTTGAACATCTTAATAATATAAATTATGACATTTTGTTACAAATGTATTATGCAATATGCTATACATAATATATATGCTTTATATATAATTATCATCTTTAACATATTGTATACGTTATATAACATGATGTATGCTATAAATAATATATATTATGCATTAGCGACATCAAACTGTGTGTACTATATATCATGCACAGTCCCAAGAATATTTAAAATCTACTCTTCTGTGGCTGGAAATATTTCTTAGTCAGTAGTGCTTACTACGCAAACATGAGGATCTAAGTTTAACCCCCCCAGAGGCCTGAAAAAAGAAAATAAAGCCAGGCATACAGTGCGATGGAATCCAGATCTGGGAAGGCAGAGACAGTAGCAGCCCTGAGGCTTGCTAGCCAGACAGTCTACCCAAATCAGTAAGCCCCAAGTTCAGTGAGGGACTCTGGCCCAAACAGAAGGTGAATATGCCAGAAAGGTGGCACAGAGAGTAAGGTGTTTGCTGTCAAGCCTGGGACCTGAGTTCAAGCCCTGTGACCCACGTGGTGGAAGAAAAGAACTGCCTCCCATAAGTTGTCCTCTGACACCCACATATACACTTTGGCATGAATCCACATGAGCACACACTAAATAAATGTATGAAAAGGAAAAGGTGGAGAGCAACTGACAAAGACACCCAATGTCGCTCCCTTTAATCTACACATATGCACATACATACAAACACACACATACATGAACATACTCACAAACCTACTATTAACTATATCAAATATGTGATATCTGTTATCAGCTACAGTCACTAAATCGTTGATCGTGAAACTTACTCTGCTTTCTGATAGTTTGATTCCTTTGACCAGCATCACCTCCTGCCCAGTCCTTGCAACTGCAGCCCTGGCAAACATCACTTCCTCTGTGTGTGTGTGTGTGTGTGTGTGTGTGTGTGTGTGTGTGTGTGTATGTGTGTGTGTCGGATATTTTCACATTTCACATTTAAACAGGATCGCACAGTGTCCACCTGGCTTATTTTACTTAGCACACTGTCCTCCACACTGTGTGATATCCCCAAGGCAGGACTTCCCTCTTTTTAAGGCTGAGTAATATTTTTTTTCTTTTTCTTTTTTTTTATTAATTTATTCTTGTTACATCTCAATGTTTATCCCATCCCTTGTATCCTCCCATTCCCCCCCCATTTTCCCATTATTCCCCTCCCCTATGACTGTTCCTGAGGGGGATTACCTCCCTCTATATATTCTCATAGGGTATCAAGTCTCTTCTTGGCTACCTGCTGTCCTTCCTCTGAGTGCCACCAGGTCTCCCCCTCCAGGGGACATGGTCAAATGTGAGGCACCATAGTACGTGAGAAAGTCATATCCCACTCTCCACTCAACTGTGGAGAATATTCTGACCATTGGCTAGATCTGGGAAGGGGTTTAAAGTTTACCTCCTGTATTGTCCTTGGCTGGTGCCTTAGTTTGAGCGGGATCTATTCTGTTTTTATGCTACATTTTCTTTGTCCATTCGGCCACTGATGGGCGCTCAGGTCGATCTCCTATCTTGGTCACTGTGAATGCTACTATAATAATCATGGAAGTGCAGCTATTTTGGCAAACTGATTCATAGCTGGATGAAAACTCAGTAGTCGGGTGGCTGGATCATATAGTAACTGGTCTACTTAGGTTTGAGGAGCCATGTTTTCCATAAAGGCTGTATTAATTTGCGCTCTTTCCACCAACAGTGTGCAACGGCTCTTTTGTTCTCACATGTTCGCTAACGCTTGTTATTATGCATCAGCTTCGTAGCAACCGCTTTAATCCGTGTGAAGAAGTGTTTCATTGTGGCTTAAATTGGAACGTCCCCGATGACCAGTAATATTAAAAAAAAAAAATGTCATATACCTGTTAAGCATTTATTTGTATCTTTCTTTGAGAATTCTTAATTTAAAGACTTCCAATGTTAGTCCATCACATTGTGAACTAGCCAAATCCTAATGGATTTGGGAGGGAGATTTGTTAGGGTTTCTGCTCGTTTTTTTGCATGTTAAGTCGGAACTCATAAGCTAGGTGGTAACAAACATCCCTTCATGTTCACTAATTTGTTTTATTTACAGTCACAATATAATGATTGAACCCATTTCTAGTGATTATTTTCAGGTTTAAATAGGTTATATATCACCAATGAACAACCTGGTTCTTTTAAGCTGTAATCACTGATGGATGTTAAAATTAGCAGGTAAAAAAGTTAGATGAGAAATAAGATTATCATAGTCTCAAAAGTGTACCCATAAGATATTAGAAGGCTACCCATTAAGAAACTGATGGGTGCCAGGCATAGGGACACACGCCTTTAATCCCAGCACCTGGAAGGTAAAGGCAGGCAGATCTCTGTGAGTTGGAGGCCAGCCTAGTCTATGCAGTGAGTTCCAGGGAAGACAGGGCTACAGTGTGAAAGGGGGGGGGGGGAGAGAAGGAGAGGGAGGGAAGGAGGGAAGGAGGCAAAGGGGTAGGGAGAGGAAGAGGGAGAGGGGCTGGCTGATGGATGTTTAATTCAAGTCCAGAATCAGAAACATTCAATATGAGCCATATATAGTATGAATCTCAAAGAAATTGAGTTAAAGTTTAGAAGAAAGAAGGGGGGGCGGAATGCCCCTCTCAGGGTTAGGAGAAAGAAATCTTTCATCACCTATTTCCCAGGCTCATGGCTAAGGAACCCATAGAAGACAGGTTAGACAGGTTAAAATATATAAATTTACTTAATGTAAAATTTTAGGTGACATGGAGCCTTCATAAGGAAACGAAGACCTGAAGAGAAGGCAACGCTATGCAGAACTAGTGGGGCAGATTTGATGAGCAGTCACTTTCAGAGAGCCACAACTAGGCTGATGGATCTGATCCAATAGCAATACACTGGCGTGGGCTTGGCAAGGCCAGCCAGATGTTGTGCCCCCGTGCTTAGAAAGAAGACTGTTTCTCTCCTCACAATGTGGGGGAGGGGATCTTGTGATGGCCTGCTTCAGGGGAAGAGGAAAAGCCCTGACCTAGGTTTTATGACATGCCTCAGAGGAGAAAGGCAGGCCAAGTTAACAGTGACACCTTCCTGTTTCTGCCTGTTGCTCAAACGCCAAGACTATGTGTTTTAGGAGAACATGTCCTGAACCACACTACCAGGAAAGATGAAAGGAAGCCAGACACTGGAGTCTTATCTACAATCACATACACAAAATATGACTCAAGCTTGCATATGATGTATTTTCATCTGGAGGGACGTACAAGATTGTTTGCTATGATATCATTTGTGTCTCCAAAACTAAAGCCATGCTAGATAGGTGGCTCAGTGGTCAAAAGCACTTGTTGCTCCTCCAGAGGGCCCCCACACTCAGGTGTGATGACTCAAAATTCCCTATCACTCCAGCTCCAAGGGATCTGACCCCTCCTTCTGGCTTACACATACACCACACACACACAGACACACACACGCACACACACACACACACACACACACTAATAAAAACCTAAAACAGCCTAATTATTCATGAAAAGGTGAAGCAATGCATACAGTGAGATACATCTATATAACAGAATATCATACAGTGTATTTATAAAATGAAGGAACTATAGCTATAGATGTTTACAGGGAAGGTTCTTACAATGCTGAGTGCAAAACCACAGGAAAGAAGCGTATGAACAGCCAGGCAGTGGTGGATCACACCTTTAACCCCAAAACTTGGGAGGCAGAAGTTGACAGATCTCCATGAGTTCAAAGCCAGCTGGTGCACAGAGTGAGTTCCTGGACAACCAAGGTTACACAGAGAACCCCTGTCTTGGGGGGGAGGGGGAAGAAGAAGTATATGACCAATGTCATTCTGTAAACACACTGTTTGAGAGTTTGGCTATCCATTGCTTTAGGAAACATAAATGAATCATGAAATCTTGCGTGCACATGAGAAACAAGTTCAGAAAGCAGTTACCTGCCACACAGACATGGAACTGAGCATTCATAAGATCCGGCTACAATGGCTTCATTAAACAAGGCAGTAAGACACATATTTATTTGCAGAGTTATTATTTATACTTTCCATGTCTTTGGGTTTTTTGAGACAGAGTTTCTCTGTGTAGCCTTGGCTGTCTTGGACTCACTTTGTAAACCAGGCTGGCCTCAAATTCACAGACATTCTCCCTGCCTCTGCCTCTCCTAGTGCTGGGATTAGAGGCATATGCCACTGTGTCTAGCTGCTTTTCATATTTTAACCATTACCTAATCTCTTAATTTTCAAGAAAAACTTAATTTTGCACAGAAGATCTTTCTAAAGACTTAACAATAAACTATGGGCAAACTTGTCCTTGAGAAATGAACTGGGGGCATGAGGTAGAAGAAAGAGACTCCCTCTCACTATTGTATGGCTTCAATGTATGCAATGTGAATATGTTATTTAAAATATAATAATAATAATTGTATTAAGAACACATAAAACACAAGTTACTTGATAATGTTACCACATGACTTTTGTGATAATGGTAGCCTCACCCAATGCCATGTGTATTTAAGCAATTAATGAGCTCAGCTTCCTCTCTCAGGAAATGAGATGTTAGCTCTGTAGCTCACAGATGTCATAAACGCAAAGCACATCAGTATTGCCTTTCATTCTGTATAATATTTTTGCCTCCATAAAATCCCATGGATGTGATCTTACGAGCTGTCAGAGTAGTGGAAGAAATAGCCTCAGTACACTATTTTGTGACAATCTCAGTATAAAAATTTTTGGCCGCGAAATGAAGCCTGCCACCATTTCAATTTCACTTCAATTCAACCCAACCACTATTTATGGAAATCTTACCTGTTGGAGACTAAGGTAGAAATATGAATAAGACTCAAGTTCCTGACCTCAAGAATAGAAGCTCATAACTTAATGAGGTCCAGTTGGCCTTGCTCCGTCCCCGGAACTAATCATCTAAATTTATGGGGTTGGCAGCAGATAGTAATTATCACTGCTTATCTTTCTCTCTTCCTCCAACCTGTCCATGAATAGCAAGTGCCTTCCCATGTTAGTGCTATTGTTTTCAAGGTATGAGAAAATGCCCATACCACTAAGTGACACCCAAGCAGTAAGCAGATGTGCACAATGATCAGTATTACAACCAAATAAATCCTGCAACCAAGTTGATCTGGCACACATTTGATGATATGCATAATCACTATCATGCAGCCTGGTAATTAAAGATAATTGGTAAATAATTCATGTAAATGACTGTAATTGATATAGCTCTGCAGTTAAGCCAAGCATTTCTAGGGTCAGTTGAGTGGAGTAAGAAGAAGTTAGCTGGTGCAACTAAAAACCCCCTGGATCTGCTAACATGGAGGGCCTCAAGTCTTTTCTTGCCTTGTAGGGCCTCTTGTTGCTTTGTCCCTCAAGAGAGCCCCAAGATGACAGCTGAGCCTTCCCTCAGAGGTCCCCAGTTATGATGCCTCCTGGTTTTCACAGGGACACTTGGTTTTCTCTGCTATAAAGGACAAAGAGTCAACAGGGTTAGCTCAGACCCCAGGCCTCAGACTAGAAGCTCCGAAAGAGCACAAAGGAAGAAGCCTGACTCCTCCCTCCCGCCAGCAGCAAAGCTTCCAGAACCATTTTCTAAGCGCTGTGCCTTCCTTTCAACATTCCCTTCTGGAAGCCAGACCTACTCTGGGGAAAAACATCAAGAGACATGATTCAGAAAAGCCTGCTGTCTAAAGTTTTTCCCCTGAAATTCTCCTCATTAGTGGGGCTCCCAGACTAGTACCCTGGGAATGCCAAGTGAGGCCCCGGGCATTTGCCCACAGGGAACTTCTGTCTACTTGGCTTAGTTCCCCTTGCTAGCTAAGGGTAGCACAGCAGTGAAGATTTGATAGGTTTCCCATGTATGAATCATGGGTGAGAAATCATTCTGGAGAAAAGAGATGTAGCCAAAACAGGACCCAAGATGGGATGCAGTACTCACTGGGTGACCTTGAAAAGAGAAGCCAAGAGCCCAAATGCAGATAAGGAACTAACACTGCTTAAAAAGAATATTCTGGAATATGGAGGCAGAGGCAAAGGGTAGTTTCTGTCTTCACCCTTCAACAAGAGTTTATCTCCCTTCTCAGCTAGCTGTGCAACCAAAGTCACAGTGTATGTTTCTTGCTAAAAGGAGAAAGAGACTCAACAGGCTTGTGTGTGCCAGGAGTCAGGGGTGAACACAAACCCTTCCAGAACTATCCTAGTATTTGTATTGTTCTCCCAGGTTCAGTAAAGCTCACTGTATGGATAAAACAGCTATGCCTATGCACTAAGTTCTACAAATATAATTCAGATGCCCAGAGACCCTGGTGTGCGGCAATGATGAGGCCTAGGAAGGCCTTAGAATGATGGACACGAAATCAAGGTTGATGGAGAGAAGAATTCGCGTGAGTTAAGCTTTAGACACCAGGAACAAATGTCCTTCTGTAAGGGGGAATATAGCCCTATGGCCTTCAAAGTATGGGCAATAATAGATTTGCCTAGAGCTCCCAGGTTTACTAAAGATCACTCTTGGGAATACTGTCTTGGGAGGGAGAAGTGGTAAGGGGTTTACAGAAAATAAATTTGGGGATCTCTGCTTTAAATAAATATGAATATCAAAGGCTTCTCAGGAGCCTTTAAAACAGAAATACATAAGTGGAACTGCATGTGCAGTGTTTCCCAATCCCAGATGACAAGACTCTATGAGAGGTATATATTCTTCTCGTTTTCCCAATTTTCTCTTCCCCACTGAAGGAAAAAGCAGACTTATACTCCTTGCCTTGAGGGAGAAGCACGGCAAGAACAGATCAGTTGGGTTTCTTTTTTCTTTTCTTTTTCTTTCTTTTTCTTTCCCCAAGTCAGGGTTTTCTCTGTTGCATAGAGCCCTGGCTGTCCTGGACTCTCTTTCTAGACCAGGCTGTCCTTGAACTCAAAGAGATCCACCTGCCTCTGCCTGTCAAGTGCTGGGGTTAAAGGCGTGAGCCACCACGTCCAACTCCAGTTGGGTTTCATTTCCAGATCAGAGTTACAAAAGAGAGAGTTTGGGGGCCACAAGAGTAGAGACAATATTCCCTATTCCTAACAGCTCCTAGGGTCAAATCTTTAACTGGAGCTCCCAGCTTCACCAAAGCTCCTGTGTCCCACAGTACAGGAGCAGCAGGAAGCTCGCCCACAGGCTGTGTAGGTTGGGCTATTGAACATCTCCACAGCAGGAACTGTGGGTAACACCTCCCACTGCTTCAGTGTTCTGTAAGCCCACAGAGTCTTGACACAAGCCTTCTGGGGAAGAAGACTGGAGGGGACCCAAGTTCTTCCAAGTGGAAATTTCCCATTGACCTGGAAGGATGGCAGAGTACAGAAAATTAAGAAATGAAAGCTTTCCCTGTACAACCAGATGTATACACTGAAATTTATGTGTACCACGTAGATTTGTCCATGGAGTCGGTCCATTTTGTTGCTTATCTAATAATACTAGTTTTTCACAGAGCACACATAAGGAGACACTGGAGTGGATGGATTATCCTAGCTGATCAAAGACACCCTCTGCTCGACATCTTGACTCAAGAACTGTTGCCTCTACTGGAAAGCTGAAATCCCTGGGCCAATAAAGAAGAGAACACCCAGAACTCCCTATCTTAATACACAGAACATCCAGAACTGTGAACCCTGTGAGGAAATGTGTTGGTGTTGTTCAAAATCTCCTTCTTTGAAAATGTCTTCTTGAAAGCTTAATTAACAGCTAAATAGTTCAACAAAACCCCTACTGAATACTAAAAGATGCACGCTAGAAGGGAAGATACACTGGAAAGGGAGAAAGGGCATAAACTGGTAGGAAAGGAGAGATGCACAGTGGGAAGGAAGGAGCGATACACATTGAGAAAGGAAAGATATATACTTGAAGGAGTCCTCTAGGTTGGAAATTGCTCTAGCAGCTCACTTATCTTGCTTCTCTTGAGCCAATGAGCACCACTCAAAGAACAAAGCCCACTCGGTACATGTTCTGCAAGCTTTGGTAGCTCCCTCATTTGTGATAAGGAGAAAGAGTAAATGCTGATGACCTGACTGCAGAACATCTTCCTACCTATTCATTGTCCTGTAATCGAAATATTGAGTCAACCCAAGACTCCATCAATTAATGAATGAAGAAAATGTGTTCTAGATTGTCATTATGATGCTAGTCAGTCTTTCACTTGAACTAGCACAGCTGAACCTTGAGGACACTGTGCAAAATAAAATGAGCCAATCACAGGAAGACAAATGCCACACGATCTCACAGAGTATTTAAAAAAAAAAGTTTAACCTAGAGCAAAAAATAGAATGGTGGTTTCCAGAAGTTGAAAAGGGTGTGAGGAAATGAGGACAATAGAGAGACATTGCTCAAAGAATATCAAGTTTCAGTAAAGAAGAATTTGATACCTACTGCAGTATGGCAAGTATAGTTAATAATAGTCTGCTGCACATTTCAAAGCTGCTAAGAGTAGATTCAAAATATTCTCACCCACCTAAAACAAGTATTTGAAGTGATAGATATGTTAATTAGCTTGATTTACTCATTCCATGTTGTTATACATATATCAAAACAGCACATTGTATTCTATAAATACAATTATAATGTATCAAATTAGACATACTTAATGTGATGAACTGCATAAAGTATTTAGCAGAATGCCAAATCTTTATCTAATCTATAGCAAAAAAATACATGGTGGTGGCAGTGGCAATAATAAAAACAATAATGAAAATATGTGTAACCAAAAGTAGTTGAGACATGCTTGATGATAGATAGATAGATAGGTAGATAGATAGATAGATAGATAGATGAGAGATAGTGGATGGATGGATGGATAAATAGATACATAGATACAAAGATATACAGATAGATATAGATAGATGATAATGAGTAGATTAATTGAAGATAGATAGATAGATAGATAGATAGATAGATAGATAGATAGACAGACAGACAGACAGACAGACAGACAGCCTTAGTTATGTTTCTATTTCTATGAGGATACTAACACAACTTATAGAAGAAAGAGTTTATTGAGACTTACAGTTTCAGAGAGTGGATCCATGAATCAAAGTTGGGGAGCATGACAGCAGATCAGCAGGCATGGCACTGAAACAGTAAGCTAAGAGCTTATGTCCTTATCTGCAAGCAGGAGGCCGAGAAAGAGCTTTTGAAATGGTGAATGACACACCTCCTTCAACAAGGCCACACCTCCTTCAACAAGGCCACACCTCCTTCAACAAGGCCACACCTCCTAATCCTTTCCAAACAGTTCCACCAACTGGTGACCATGCATTCAAATATATAAACCTGTGGGGGCTGATTTCATCCAAACCACCACAGATACACAGACATAGAGATAGATAAAGAAAAGGATCAAAGGTAAAAAAGAAAAACTCTTGTTGCCAACCTCCTGAGGGAGATGTGTTGAAGTTGGGGGTTAATCAGACACACGGGAAGAGAGAAAAGAGAGGTCTGGGCTGGTCCCAAGTACAGAAGAAAGAGGGCTCCTTTCCAAGAGCACTGCAGGGTGTTAGACTAGCATTACTAACAGCTTCATATGTTATCACTTATTATGCAGAACTAAATCTTTTCCTTGGGTTCATAGAAAGTGAAAATGAAGGGAAGATTTAAATAGGATGAATGCATGCATACACTTTTGAATGACATCTCAATCCTACCTGCCCTCTAATTGTGTAAGCATTCCTGGCCCAATAGCTACAGGGTCACTACTTTAAGTATCAATTTCTTGTTCTGGAATCTCTCAAAGGTACAGCATTGTCTCACCCTTCTCCAGATTTTCTAGAGTCTCTGGGAGCTTCATGGTCAACAGAGCATGAGCCTCAAGAGGCAAGAAGGCAGTTGGGTGCAATATGACTCAGTAGCCAGTATTGGTTCAACACTTTGGGTGTCTGACCCCAAGTTATTTTAGGCTGATTTTAAAATGCCACAAACTGATGAAAAAGGTGTTCTTGTAATTATTAACTCAGTCATGTATGCACAACAAAGCATACCTAAATCTCTTTGAGGAATACAGTGAGCTAAATACAGATCAGACATGAGTACACTGAAACTCTGTGAAATACTTGTGACACTTCCCATTAGGTAGGTTCTATAGGTGGAGGAAAAACAATTTACAGTAATAGTCTGGAGCAGAGTCTAGTGCAGGAAAAACTCCAGCCACACAGATTGTGCAAAGGTCACCCAGCTAGAAAACAGGCCCACTCCAGCCTTCAGTGCTGAAAACAGGTTTTTGCATTCTTCCCATGAAAGAATGATCCTGTGTGCTCAACACTCCAGGTCCCCTAGAACATGTCTATGAGCACAAAAACCTCCATGCCCCCTACACAAATTCAAACATGACTTCAGAGCCCTCAACGAGCAAGTTCCTGCATTTTTTTTAAGCATCCTTAGCCCACCCACCCACAACTTTTCTTGCTATGACAAGCCAACAATACCTACCCACTTCCATCCAGGGTAGCTAGCCATCAAGAAAGCGAGAGTGAGGGAAGACATGACTCACTCAGGAATCTCCTGCCCACCTGATGTTGGTGAAACAGGGTTGGTCCTTTTAGCTTTTAAACCTCTTTGGCTATCTGAATCATCTGCTCTGGAAAGCATACAGCCCCGTCAGCGATTTTGTTGCTTTCCTTGAAACTCAAGTCTAAGACCCACCAGTTTGCCCCCGTGAGCACATCCGTCAAGGTCAACAGCCACGGTTTCAGATGCAACTGTCTAACAAGCAGTTGCTTTCGTACAGTGGGAAACGTCAGCTATAGTATTAAGGTTGAGCTCATCTTACCCATTACTTGTTCTCTTAAATGATTGTCACGTGGTTGAAAATCTGTAGCGTGAGAAGTTATACGGCAATCACGAAACATCAAACTGTAGTAGAACATTGCGGTCAGAAGACAAAAGCAGCTCTGGTCACCCTTCTGGCCCGGCACCTACCCACTGGAAGACCTGGGAAAGTTCTAAAACCTCTCTAAACTACAGGGGGTTGTCTGTAAAACAAGGACCAACAGGAAAAAAATCCCTCTGGTTTCCACACTGCAAGTAGCCACTGTTGGGTGTTGACAGGCATGCATGTTTACCCTGATTCAAACATAAAACACATGCATGGATTGAAATAGCACATGGTACTCAGTAAAAAAAAAAAGTATAATTTTTTCGATATCAGATTAATTTTCTTTAATAAATCACCTCCAAGGCTCATTTCCTCATGGTGGGGAGGGCATGGTGAGAAGAGAGTGGAGCAGCTCCTCACGTTATGTGGTCAGGAAGCAGAAAGATGAACACTCATGTTCAACTCATTTCTTGTTTTTATCCAGTCCCAGACACTAGTATTGCCTACATTTAGGGTGGGTCTTATTGCTTTAGTTAATGCAACCCTGAACCTCCCTCATAGGCATGCCCAGAGGTGTGTCTCCTGGGTGATTCTAGATTCTATTATGTTGACAAGATAAACCATCACATATGGGAAAAGTCTGATCAGTCATTTCTAAGAGAATATGTCCTGTTGGGGTTTTTCTGGATACCCAGAGCCTGAGGCCATTTACCTTGTTCTGATTTCATGCATGTATCCGGTGGGAATAAAGTCATCATTTCCTTCAATGTCTAGGATTCCTATTGCACACTCCTATGTAACCCTCAATTTATTTTGGGGCATCTACTTCACTGATTCTTTATTTTGAGTTTCTTAGACGATTCTGACATTAAAGAAATCCATTTGTTTCTTTAGATGTAGAATGTGAGTGTTTCTATCCTTTGCTAACGGTGCCACATAATGTTTCTTTTAAAGTATGATGACCTTTTTCCACTGTGTGCCTATCTGTTCCCCCTGAGATACCCTACTATCATGAGCAGGGGGTACACCTACTTCTACATAGGTGTAGTGTCACAAGAAGTTTCAATTTTGTAAAAAAAAAATCTTTTAAAAGAGGTTTGCTTCTTGTGGGGATAATGCTGTCTTCACAACATTTAGTGTCACAAAATTTGCCTGTGCTGATAATGTTTTTTAGTTTGGTAAATAATAAATAAATAAATAAATAAATCACCTCCAAGAATTGCTATAGGATCAAAGAAGTGCTAGATTAAACACCCAGAAGAATACCTGGTACGCAGTAGCACTCAAGCCTTAGCAGTGGTACTATTAACATTAATATTTTATAACTCTAACATTAATAACATCATTAAAATGTCAAGTAAGTTGCGTGGATGTTTATAGAAATTGTTGTGATTTTTTTTTTTTTTTTTCTGGTTCTGGGGATTGACCCAATGGCCTCATGCATACCAGGATCTGCTCTGTCACTGAGCTATAACCCGACCCTATTTAAAATTTTTATTTCGAGACAGAGTCTTGCTAAGTTCCCCAAGCTGGTCTTGAATTTACTCTGTAGCCCAGGAATACTACAGAGGTTTGCCATGTTCCAGAGAAGCTGGAATTACAGCTGTGCCTGGGCCTGGGCCCACTTTATTCTGCTCTCATCCAGTTCCTGGTTTTCAATACATGGGTTGCTGCACTTCTAAAATGACTCTTGTGAAGGAATGTCTTGAGTGGATATAATAACTGTCAATAAAGCGCGGTTTAGCCAATCAGCTGGGCAAAAGGACAGGAAGTAGAAGGTGGGACTTCCTAGAGAGGGGCGGAGCCAAGAATTGACGGTTGATGGGGAAAGAAGCCTGCTGACAGTTGATGGGAGGAGGAGAAACCCGCCTCCAAGGACCAGATTAGCAAGTGCTTGGGATATATGTATGTTATGAGGTTTAGAGTAGTTTATGTTAGTTTACGAGTAGATTAGTATCAGTTTAGATTCTGCCCGGTGTAGTGCTTGCAGCTTTAAAGTACATTTCAGTCTCTGTGTCAGTTATCGGCTTCCTAGGCCAAACAGATCAATTTATTTTAACAGACTCTGCTTGAGGAAGGTCTGTACTGAACATCCTATCTCTGTGCACCTCTTGGTACAACCAGAATTTGCACGCGTGAAGAGCAAATGCTAATGGCGCGTGTTAGTCAGACCGTGAGAACTCAGCTTCACGGTCAGGTTTTGGCTCCTCCTTCAGTGACCACGGGACCTGTTTTCTAAAGGTTCAGTTCCCCTTTCAGTACAGCTACCTGTGTTCACTGTGAAAGTAGCACAGCAGTCACCCAGTGTCTGCGTTTGCAACAGAGTTTCCTGAGAAAGCCGAGTACTGCGTGGCTTAGTGCAGAAAACTCTATAATAAAGTTCATGTGCTAGACGCACTTCTGAGAACACGCTCCAAAATAAGTAGGGAAAATGCATATGATTATAATAAATGTCCATATTATCTTATAGCTTATATGGCTCCATATTATTATAAATATGTCTTAAATGCTTAACATATACACATAGCATTTATATAATATATCATATATACATGTATAATACACATATAAAGAAAATATAAGTATTTGTGTCCTGTCCTGTGCAACCAGAAGTAGGAGGATTACTTATTAAATGATGATTTTTTTTTTTTAACCCAGTAGACCATTCTGATGCAACTTTAAAATGATTGCCTGAAATTCCAGCATTCAAGGGCTGAGGCAGGAGCATCACAAATTCTATACCAATCCAGAACACATAGTAAGGCCCTGTCTCAAAAACATTGTTTTAAATTTTTAAATAAATTAATAGGAATAGAATTAGAACTGTAATGATGCAGAGTTAAAGGAAAAATGCGGATCACAAATCTTACTTTTTTTTAATTTTTCACCCAACATATTTTAATCATATTCTTTCCCCTCCCCCAAGTCCTCCCAGATCTTCTCCTTCTCCCTACACACACAACTTCATGCTCGGTACCAATTTTCTACTTCATTACTGCACTGCTTGTGGGAAAAATAAGGAAGGCACCAAGACGTCATTAAGAGGCAGGTAATGAAAGACATTATGATACACACAAGCTAGGAATTACGCAGTACCATTCAAATGGATGAGGAAGAATGGCGTGTGCCTCTAGAAAAAGGTCCTCAGGATACATTGCTGAGTCAGAACTTAAGTGCCCAGGTCACTATGCCAAGAAAGATAACCCCAAGTCTAACTTTGGAAGGATGCCTATAGGGACGCATGTGTATATAAGAAAATAGAATAAAAGCATTGAAAGGCTACATACTAAATGCTAACTGGATTAATTACATCTGGGGAAGAGAAAAGGCATGATGGGATTGCTAAACATTCCCCCGAGGCATTATTTGTATTTCTGAAACATTCTTTAGTACTGCTGATTTTATATTTTATTAAGATTTCTTATTTTAATTGTGTGTGTGAGTGTGTGAGTGCAAGTATGCATGCCTGTGTGTGGTTAGGTGCATATAAGTGCAGGTTTTCATGGAAGCCAAAGGTGTCAGATTCACTGGAGTTGGAGTTACAGGAGATGGTAAACCACCTGAGATGGGTTCTGGGAGCCAAACTCAGGACCTCTGGAAGAGTAGTGTGTATTCTTAACCACTGAGCCATCTCTCCAGCCCCACTTTTACATTTTTAATAATTTTGGAACTTTATTATCACATCTTACATTTTTCAATGCAAACACGTGGATGGAAAAAAAGTAATTTATATTTTGAATAGACCATCAGCATTTTTTCTGTTTCTGTTTTTTTATACCTATTAGATGAGAAGGAAATCAAAATATAAGAGATGATAATGGCCGCTAATTGCTAATTGTCTACTGTAGTGGAGGCTATTAGCATCCAATTCAGATCCCTTTGCCATCTACTGCTTCCATTCCCACTGATTGTGTCCACAGCTAGATCACACCTCCTTTCTCCAGGGAGATGACCCACTCTCCCCACCCCACCATAGGAGCAGACCTTAGCCATTAATTGACCCAGTCAAAGTGGAACCAACTGTAATGGATGCTCTAGAAGCTCCTGGAGGGATCAGCCGAAGCTAACAACACCAAGACTACATCACTGCTCAGCCTTTCCTTTGCTGAATCATGGTTTTCCCAGAGAAATAGAACCACCTGGAGAACCCACACAGAGGGGGGAAGGAAGGAGAGAAAAGAAAGGAAGGAGAGGGCAGGGATGAAAGGGGAGAGAGACAGAGAGAGAGAGACAGAGAGAGAGAGAGAGGGAGATTAATTAATAATAGAGACTAAGAAACTCCACATTTGTAGTTGAAGAGCTGCAGACCCAGTATTGAAAAAAAGTATGTTTCCTGCTGCACTCCAAAGACCCTAGGAGAATGCAAGGAATGCAAGGAAACTGATGTCCCATAATAAAGAGAGTCAGGGAAAGAGAAAGTGAGTTTTCTCTTTGCCTTTCTGTTATAGTCACGTATTCAGTGGGTTAGATGAAGCCCATCCCACTGGGAAGGGAGGCCTGTTTTTTACCAATCTACTCATACAAAAATTAATCTCACCCAGTCTCACCCTCACAAGCACATGCAAAACAATGCCTGGTTTCTGGATAGCCAACCAAGGCAACCCACTGACTGACACACCTGCAAAAGCTCATAAAGATTGTCTAGTGACATTCATATGGCCATCCAAACCTGTCCCCCTTGAAATACAGTCAGCTTGGAGACATCTAGAAAGCCCTCACTGGCTTCCTGGTGCATCACTGTGGTCTCTGTCTCTTGACACTTGGGTCATCTCACCGTTAGTTGCCTAACACTCATAAAAACCCGTCACAAAACACTAGTGAATGTCACAGAATTGACCAAAACTGTTCCTGAACCAGGGACAGCGACAGTAAATAGACAAGGAAGACATGGGAAATGAAGAAGGGCTCGGGGTGGAGCTGACAACTTGATGATTTCTTTTATTCTCCCTGATTATCATCCAACGATAATTGCGCTTCCCTCCCTTCCCTCCCTTCACACGCTCCCATGTGCCCCTCCTCGCTCTCTTGCAAATTCACAGATTCCTTCCTCATTAACGGCTGTTACATAAGTACTAATATACATATTCCTAAGTTATATAAACACAACCTTCTCAGTCTGTGTAATATTGCTTCTATGTATGTTTTCAGGGATGGCTATCTGATATTAGATAATCGACCTCCCTTTGCAACAGACAGAGATCAGCACAGAAAACTGAAAACAATAAAAAATGCGGAGTTGTGGAGACCCATTCATAAGGGTCCAACTCTCACATGGACAACTCAGAACATTGTGGAAGAGGAGGCGGAAAGGCTGTGAGAGCCAGAGGAACAAGGAATTTGCCATGATGTTACGTCTCCCGGGAATGTCTGAAAGTTACACCCTTGAAGTCTCGCCAACATGAGCTAAACACAGACAGGACTAACATGGATGGGGAAAAAAAGCCCATGAGGCTTCAACCCACACCAGAGAACTACAGAATGCTAAGAGCAAGAGAAACATTCTTCCCCAGAGGAGAGCACTGACAATTTTACTAAATTGGGAACCACCCCAATTTTTAAGTGTCCTCTGGCCACCACCACCAGTGTCAGTCAGCCTTTCTAACTGTTGTGACAAGTACTTGACAATCACAGCTTAAGGCGTAAAAAAGTTTATACTGGCTCATAGTTGTAAAGGACACACAGGCCACTGTGTGGTGGGGGAGACATGGCAGTGAGAGCATGAGGCAGCTGGTCACACTGTACATACCGTCAGAAAGCAGAAAGAGATGGACGCTTCTTTCTTGTCAGCCTGATTTCTCCTTTCGATCTTTTCACTCATTCCAGGAGTCCAGTCCGTGAGATAGTGCTGCCCACTTTCAGGTTATGTCTTCCCGACTTTGTTCAGCCTCTCTGGGAAGACCCTCTCAGACACACTCAGAGGTGTGTATCCTAGGTGACTCTAAAGCCAGCCAAGTAGATAATAAAGATGAGGTACCAAAGCCTCACTCTTCCCTACTCCCTGCTGCTTACTGGTTCCTCCTGCCTCTTTTCACTCTAGTCTTCTTCCCCAGGTCCACTTATCCCCAACTTCTGTTCCTAGATTTTTCTCAGCCATATCCAAGGCATTAACCAGGAAGGGGGCTCTCCCTTTCAAGCAGCTTGTCCCCTCCTTAACAAGGAGCTTTGACTACAGCAATGTATTTTTTTTCCTACAATATAAACATATATACATATAAACAATATAAATCCCAACAAGGATGAATTTTTGCTTTCATTTGCATGTGAAGATATGGAGACTGGTAGAAGTCAGGTGACTTGCCCGGGTCAAAGAGTAGAGATGGGATTTGAACCCAAGCTTGCTTAATTCCACAGTCAGCATTCTCAAATTCTGTACTCTCCCAAAGCCTCCCATAAAGGCCATTTGGCAACATGCAAGTACGTGGCAACAGTTTGTACCAAACCTCAGCCAGCTGTCCCTCAGAGAAATGCCAGTGCTTTCAAGAGATGTGGGCAAAACAGCATGAATTATTCAGCACAAATCATCTGTCCCATTACAGAAACAATGGAATAAACATAAGCCACCATCTTCTATGAAGGGTGATTTCCACGCTCATTTGAGAGGTCATATTCTTCTGGTTTCGTTTCTTCACACAAGTTGTTTCTGCATGCAAGCTCTTAGAGTCTCTCCTACTTGGAATTATAAAACATAATGAGTCTGTGCATAACGGAATATGCATTCAATGAGTATTTAATAATTAACTAAATGAATGACAGTGTTTTGTTTCAGTCATGTGTGGCAGATGGTGGGTAGTGGGAGATGTAGAGGCCACAGAATGGGGAGATAAGCTATTGTTGAAGAGATTTCAATCTCAATTTCATGGAACCCAAAGAAGGTGAATCCATTCATTACTTAATAACTGCCCTACAGACATTAACCCATGCCCACTTTACCACTCTTCTATAAAGGCTAATTTATTCAAAAAGACTGTGTTGATTTGGGTTTTTTTTTTCTTGTTTTGTTTTCAAAGAAATATCTTACTCACTGAGTTATTTAAGGACCTAGCCAAAAAAAAGGAATTTTCAAATGACGATGAGTCGCGCTTCCATAGCTCTAAGAGTTTGAAGACTTCAAGGAAGAAACACTACTATGTGTTGAAAAGAGGTCAAGAACCAGTGAGGGGGCTCAACTGGTAAAAGCCATTACCACATGAGCCTGAAGGTTGAGTCTGATCTCTGGAGTCTAAGGTAGAATGACAGGATTAAAATTCTAGAGTTATCACCTAACCTCTGCATAGATAGCATGGCCCACACACATCTCCATCCACATGCACACACTAATAATTATTAATAATAATAAGATATGTTTATTATTATTCATTAAAATTGAGGAAAAAACAAGGTGAGGTGCTAGAGAGATGGCTCAGAGGCTAAAATTATATACTGCTCTTGCAGAGGAGCCAAGCTTAGCTCCCAATACCCACATCAAGTGGCTCACAACCACCTGTAAACCTAGTTCCATAAAGATCCAAAGTCTCTGCCTTCCTTGGGCACCCAAACTCATGTGTACACACACACACACACACACACACACACACACACACACACACACACACACATAATTAAAAATGAAAGACATATTTTTTTAATCAGAGTAACCACGGCCAAGCATTAGGTGGAGCTCGGGGAGTCCTGTAGAAGAGTGGGAGGAAGAATAGAAGAATCTGGAGGGAACAAGAACACTTCAAGAAGACCAACAGAGTCAAGTAACCTAGACCCATGGTGGCTTACAGAGATGGAAGCACCAACCAAAAAGTATACACATATGCAACCGATGGGCAGTTTGATCTTCATGTGCGTCCCCTAGTAAGTTGAGCAGGTTCTGTCTATAACATGGACTCTGTTGTCTACTTTTCAGTCACTTTGCCCTAACAGGGCTACCTTGCCTGACCTCAGTGGACAAAGAGAAGCTCAGGCCT
This sequence comes from Acomys russatus, assembly GCF_903995435.1. Classification (NCBI taxonomy): domain Eukaryota; kingdom Metazoa; phylum Chordata; class Mammalia; order Rodentia; family Muridae; genus Acomys; species Acomys russatus. Next base: position 21,810,308 of record NC_067166.1, on the reverse strand, counting down.
GATTTGATTTGATATAACGGGATAGGTTGGGGGAGACTCCCCTTTTCTGAGGGGAGGGGGAAAGGAGGAATAGGGTGGGAGGAAGGGAGAGGGAGGAGAGGAAGGAAGGGACTACCACCAGGATGTAAAGTGAATATATAAATTAAAAATAATTTTTTTTAAAAAATCAGAGGGACCATCTGTCTTTACCACGGATCACTACAGTTGTCTGTGGAACCAGCATGACAATTATATGTATTGGTACCCATTATCCAAATAATCACAATTCTGGAAAAATTTACAAAATGTTTATTGGCAAGTTTTCAAGTCTTGAGATGCCTCAAAGTCAAAATGTGTAAAGAAGTTTCCCTTACAAATAAGCAAACAAATGAAAAGGGTAGGAGCATTCTACCAGACTGTCAAAGATGAAGATCTTGATGACTTAGCTCTAAAGACATTTATACTTACTACCTCCACTAAGGCCCAAGGAACATTGTAGAAGAGCAACAATGAGTATACAACAGCCAAGAGATGTGGTAAAAGGCTGCGACATGCCAGCCTTTAAATTCTATACAAACATTGCTGTGAAGTCACAACAACTGAGGTTACCTACAAGGGGCCTGGACAAGACATAATAATCAAAACGCTAAATGTATAAAACAGAGAAATAATATTAAAAGCTATAAGGGAAAAGGGCCAAGTAAAATATAAAGTCAGACCTATCAGAATTACACCTGACTTCTCAACAAAGACCCTAAAAGCCAGAAGGGCCTGGGCAGATGCCATACAGTCTCTAAGAGACTACAGATGTCAGCAGATACAGACTACTATACCCAGCAAAACTTTGTATCATGATAGATGGATAAAACAAGATATTCCATGACAAAACAAATTTTAAAAACATCAATCCACAGATCCAGTCTTACTGAAGTTGTTAGAAGGAAAATTCCAACCCAAAAAGTTAACTACACCAAAAAAAAAAAAAAAAAAAAACCAAAAGAACAAAAAACAAAAACACAGTAAATAAATAACTCCACACTAGAAAAAGCAAAAGAAGGAACATATACACAAACCAACAACAACATCAAAATAACATGAATCATTGGTCATCAAGGTCTTTCAATATCAATGGACTCAATTCCGCCAATAAAAAAAGACACAGGCTAACAGAATGGATGCGAAATCAGATCCATCATTCTGAGGCATATAAGAAACACATCCCAGCAACAAAGATTGACATTACCTCAGAGTAAAAGGTGAAAAAAAAAAAAAAGGTTGTCCAAAAGAATGGACCCAAGAAGAAAGTTGGAGTAGCCACTCTAATATCTACTAGAATAGAATTTCAACCAAAATGTATAGATTTCGACCTTTTCCAAGCCTACTTTATTTGATGTTCTTTAATGCTTATACCTCCCTTCCAACCCACCTACCCTAGACAGGAGAGAAAAGAGGTTAATGGGAACAGGAGAAGTAGACCTTTTTGAACTCAGTTCCTGGAAGCGATTCCCCTGGCACAGTAGGCAGGATTTCCACAGACCAGCAACTCAACCGAAGTTGCTGCTGGAACCTGGAACAGCAGCTGGAACCCAGAGCCCCAGCATTCTCTGGAGCACTCTCTCTAGGAGCATCTCAAAGTGGAGTGACAAACAGCCAAACAAGTCCAAGACCGAAAAAGTCCTGCCTCCTGTTTTAGACTCATATATATATATATATATATATATATATATATATATATATATATATCTCCTCTCAGAGTCTGTACTAAGATGTTTCAGCTGGCAAAAACCAACCCCCACATGAGGATGTTCGTCTTCTAGTGGATAAACATCACCTGATTTCTCACAAGTCTGTTCCCCATCCCACACTTGGGATCAAAACAAAAACTTATTTATATCCACTACAAAATTAATCAAAAGAGATGGGGAAGGACACTTCACTTCACACTCATCAAAGGCAAAATCCACCAAGATGTCACAAATTTGAACATCTGTGCCCCAAATGCAAGGGTACTCACATTTGTAAAAGAAACAATACTAAAGCTTAAATAACACATAGAACCCCATACACTAATAGTGGGAGACCTTAACACCCCACTCTTGCTAATAGGTCATTAAGACAGAAACTAAACAAAGAAATAATGAAACCAATGTTATGAATCAAATGGACCTAACAGATATCTACAGAACATTTCACCCAAACACAGAAGAATGTACCTTCTACTCAGCACCTTACGGAACCTTCTCCAAAATTGACCAGATAGCCAGTCACAAAGCAAGCCTCAACAGATACAAGAAAATTGAAATAATCCCTTATATCTTATTAGACCACCATGGACTAAAGCTGGCCCTCAACAACAAAAGAAATAATAAAAAAGCCTACACACACATGGAAACTGAATAACTCACTACTCAACAGCAACTGGACAAGGGAAGAAATAAAGAAATCAAGGATACCAGTGGGGCCAACAAATCTGTGCAGAGAAGGGGGGGGTGCTGCAGAGACTGATGCACCAACCAAGGGCCATGCATGGTGAGGACCTAGACCCTCTGTTTAGATGTAGTAGATAGGCATCACAGTCTCCTTGTGGGTCCTAAAATATGGGGAGTAGGGAGTACTGACATAGACTCTAAGCCCCACACGTTGATCACTTCCCCCTGACAGGGCAGCCTTGCCAGGCCACAGAGGAAGAGAACACAGGCAGTCCAGATGCGACTTGATAGGTTTACGTCAGATGTTAGTGGAGGATGGCTCCCCTTTCTGAAGACTAGGGAAGAGACCACATTGGGAAGGAAGAAGTCACAGTATTGCTATTCACAGATGATATGATAGTATACATAACTGACCCCCAAAATTCCACAAGAGAACTCCTACAGCTGAAAAACACCTTCAGCAAAGTGGCTGGATACAAGATTAATTTTTAAAAACCAGTAGCCTTCCTGTATACAAATAACAAACGGGCTGAGAAAGAAATTGGGAAAACTACACTCTTCTCAATAGCCACAAATAATTTAAAGTATCTTAATGTAACTCTAACAAGCAAATGAAAGACTTATATGAAAAGAAAAATATCTTCAAGTATCTGAAGAAAGAAATTGAAGAAGATATCAGAAAATGGAAAGTTATCCAATGCTTGTGGATCAGGAGAATCAAAAATAGTAAAAATTACCATCTTACCAAAACTAATTTACAAGTTCAATGAATTCCCTATCAAAATACCTACACAATTCTTTACAGACCTTAAAAGATCAATTCTCAACTTCATATGGAAAAACAAAAACCCAGAATAGTTAAAACAATACTGTACAATAAAAGAGGATTCCAGAGGAATCTCCTTCCCTGATCTCAAGCTGCACTATAGAGCAACAGTAATAAAAACAGCATGGTAATGGCATAAAAATAGACTGGTTGATCAATAGAATCAAATTGAAGACCCAGAAATTAACCCACACACCTACAGACACTTGATTTTTTACATAGGAGCCAACACCATACAATGGAAAAGAGATAGCATCTTCAACAAATTGTGCGGGCCTAACTGGATGTCTACATGTAGAAAATGCAAATAGATCCATATTTATCACTCTGCACAAAACTCAAGTGCAAGTGAATTAAAGACCTCAAAATAAAACCAGAGACACTAAATCTGTTAGAAGAAAAAGTAGGGAAGAGCCTGGAACTCATTGGCACAGGAGGCAACTTCCTGAACAGAACAGCAATAGCTTAGCCTCTAAGATCAACAATTAATAAATGGGACATCATGAAACTGAAAAGCTTCTTTAAGGCAAAGGACACTGTCAACAGAACAAAATGACAGCCTACAGACTGGAAAATGTCTTCACCAATCCTACATCTGATAAAAAGCTAATATCCAAAATATATAAAGAACTCAAGAAATTAAACCAAACCACCAAACTAAATAATACCATTTAAAAGTGGGATACAGAGCTAAACAGAGAATTCACAACAGAGGAATACTGAATGGCTGAGAAACATTTAAATAAATGCTCAACATTCTTGGCCATTAGGGAAATGCAAATCAAAACGACTCTGAGATTTCATCTTACACCCATCAGAATGGCTAAGATCAAAAACTCAAGCAACACCACATGCTGGTGAGGATGTGGAGAAAGGGGGCTAGTGAGGATGTGGAGAAAGGAGAGCACTCCTCCACTGCTGGCAGGAACTTGTACAACTACTTTGGAAATCAATCTGACACTTTCTCAGAAAGTTGGGAACACCTCTACCTCAAGACCCAGCTATACCACTCCTAGGCATATACCCAAAAGATGCTCCACCATACAACAAGAACATTTGCTCAACTATGTTCATAGCCATGCTGTTCATAACAGCAAGAAACCAGAAACAACCCAGATATCCCTCATATGAAGAGAGAATGGATAAAGAAACTACATAATTGAATCTACACGATGGAATACTGTTAAGCTATCAAAAACAAGGACGTCATGACATTTGCAGACAAACAGATGGAGCTGGAAAAGATCATCCTAAGCAAAGTAACACAGACCCAGAAGGACATGCATGCTATGTACTCACTTATAAGTGGATATTAGCTTAAAATATAGGATAACCATACTACAATCCACATACTCAAAGAAGACAATTAGCAAGAAGGACTCTAGAAACAATGCTTAATTCTCGTTCAGAAGGGCAAATAGAATAGACATTGGAAGCAGTTGAAGAGAGGGAACTGGATGGGAGCCTACCACAGAGGTCCTCTGAAAGACTCCACTCAGCAGGGGGATTGAAGCAGAAGCTGAGTCTCAGGGCCAAACTTTGGGCAGAACATAGGGAGGCTTATGGGAGGGTGGGAAGATAGAAGGACCCAGAGGCCACAGGAGCTCCACAAGACCAACAGAGCCAACAAATCTGGGCCTGGGGGGGGGGGGGACCTACAGAGACGGCTGCACCAAATAAGGATCATGCATGGAGAGGACCTAGGCCTCCTGCTCAGTTGTAGCTGACAGGCAGCTCAGGCTCCATGTGGGTCCTCTAGTAAGGGGAGCAGAGGCTGTCCCTGCCATGGACTCTGTTGCCTGCTCTTTGATCACTTTCCCCTGGAAAAGGTGCCTTTCTAGGCCACAGAGGAAGAGGATACAGCAGTCCTGATGAGACTTGATAGGCTGAGGTCAGTTGATAGGGGAGAAGGGCTCTAGGGGAGGGCATAGGGGGGAAGACAGCGGGAAGGCAGGGCCAGAAGGAGACACAGGGAGGGTGCTATGATTGAGATGTAAAGTGAATAATTTTTTTTTTCATTTTAAAAAAGAAAGAAAAGGGAGGCAATGGGATCCACAGCTAAACTGACAATTCTCAACAAAGGAGTCTTTAATGGCCAAGAATCACTTAAAGAAATGTTGACCATCCTCAGCCATCAGGGGAATGCAAACAAAAATGACTCTTACACCAGTCAGGATGGCTAAAATGAAAAACTCAAGTGACAGCTCATGCTGGTAAGAATGTGGAATAAGGGGAACACCCCTCCACTGCTGGGAGGAGTGCAAACTTGTAGAACCACTGTAGAAATCAACCTGGCGGGTTCTCAAAAAATTGGAAATAACTCTACTCCAATACCCATCTATACCACTCCTAAGCATATACCCAAAAGATGCTCCACCATACAACAAGAACATTTGCTCAACTATGTTCATAGAAGCTTTACATGTAATAGCCAAAAACTGGAAACAACCCAGATGTCCCTCAACTGAAGAATGGGTTTTTTTTTTAATTGCCATACATTTACACAATGGAATACTATTCAGCTATTAAAACAAGAAAAGTCTATTTTAAAAAATGAAAAAACAAGGAAATCATGAAATTTGTTGCCAAATGGATGGAACTAGAAAATATCATCCTGAGTGAGGTAGCCCAGACGCAGAAAGACATACATGGTATGTATTCACTTATAAGTGAATATTAGCCATTTAGTACAGGATAACCATACCACAATTCAGAGACCCAAAGAAGATAAGTAACAAGAAGGGTCCACGGCAGATGTGGGGAAACTATGGGACACAAGAGGGCTTAGAGAGAGAAGGAAATGGGGGGGGAGGCATCTCTGGGACAAGCTACAGACCTGTGACAGGGTAGGCTCTCAGGAAGGTATGGGGGTGACTCCAGCTGAGACTCCTAGCAGCAAGAGACATAGAGACTGAAGTGGCCACCCACAAAACCTTCTAACCAAAATGTATCCTGCCTACAAGATGTGTGGAGATAAAAATGGAGCAGAGATTGAGGGAATGGCCAAACAATGATTGGCCCAACCTGAGACCCACCCCATGGGAGAGAGCCAACACCTGACATTATTAATGATAATCTGCTATGCTTGCAGACAGGAGACTAGCATAACTGTCCTCTGAGAGGCCCCACCCAGCAGCAGATCAAAATAGAGGCTGAGACCCAGAACCAAACATTAAGAGGAGCTTGAAAAGTCTTGTGGAAGAGTTGGGGTGGGGGATATAGAAGGATCCAGAAAGGACAAAAACTCCACAAGAAGACCAACACAGTCAACTAACATATGTCCATGAGGACTTACAGAGACTGAAGCACCAACCAAGGACCATGCATGGACTAGACTTAGGCCCCCTACACATATGTAGCTGATGAGTAGCTTGGTCTTCATGTGGGTCTCACAGCAAATGGAGTGAAGTCTGTCTCTGACATGGACTCTGTTGCCTCCTTTTGGCTCCCTTTCCCCTGGCTGGGCTGCCTTGTCTGGCCTCAGTGGAAGAGGATGTGCTTAGTCCTGATGCAACTTGATGTGCCAGGGTGGGTTGGTACGGGGGAGGGTGGCTCCCCTTTTCTGAGTAGAAGGGGAGAGGGGAAGGGAGAAAAGAGTGGGAGGGTGGGACTGGGAGGAGAAAAGGGATGTAAAGTAAATAAATTCATTTAATTTTTTAAAAAATACACCCTTTTTTTCAAAGGTTTCCCTGATATCTGTCAGGCCTTCTGAATACCCAGAATCCAATTTTCCCCCTTATGCCACCATCCTTTCATAATGCCTTAGCCTTGATTTAAATCCTGATGACATTCAGGTGAGGTACAAACTGCACAGAGAAGGAACACAGCCTGGCACAGTGTAGGCCAGGGATGTACCGAAGGCAGGAAAGCCACTAGTCACCTCACGACTCCTACTGTTCTGTTGGAAGCCAAAGAACAAGGAGACGAATGGTATTTTCAGGCTATGAGGAGCTGCCATATAATCCAAAGCCAACCCAGCAAGGGACGACACCTGAGAAGCATGGGAAGTCATAGTCAGTGGGACAGAACAAGACGCAGCAGGCAGGTGAGAATGCTGAAGAAAATAAAGAAAAGACATCTCTTGGCATACTCCTCCAAAACAATAATAGGCTTGTTATTTCTGAAGAACAAATGCCACAGTAAGTGGTTAAAACATAAATGAGCACATGCCTTTAACAGCAGGACTCAGTTTATGAAGGCAAGGAGGACCGCACGTTCCAGGCCAGCCTGGGTCATATGGCAAGGCTCTGTGCAAAAGAGTGAGAGACAGGGATGCAGAGTGGCTAGAAACATTTTTGTGGGGTAGAACAGATGTTCATGCATCATATATACAGGTGGAAGAGGAATATGGAGACTGTTGGGGACAGGCCATATGGCCAATGTTCAGCCATCTTGTCAGAGCCTAGGTTCCTATTTCTCCAGCAGTCTGTCATTTACCAGAAACCAGCTGACCCTGTTGTGGTTCGGCAGTTAGACTAAAGATAAGATTTAGACAGAGCCACCCTGTTGTAGTTTAGCAGTTAGATTAGATAAAGATAGCAAAATATTCGGTATGGCAGGATATTGTGACCTGCTTGGAATTCCTCACATCTTGAGATAGCCTGCAGCTGGGTTGCCGTAGCAATATGCTTCCCTGCCCCTGCCTTATAAAGCCTTCTACCTGAACAATAAAGTTTGAAAGCTTGATCAAAGACTTGCTCTTCTTCTTCGTGTCTTGTGTTCTGTCCCTATACAGGAGAATTCTCCTCCCGAGCCGGGTCAGGAGACCATATCAAACAAGGGTCTTAACTAATGTTGGGGGTCCCCTTAATCTAGCTATAAGCAAGGACTTGATTGCAAACAATATATTCTGAAGGAAACACACACACATACACAAAAAGCAGAAAAATGAGACTGGATGGGGCAGAAGGCAGCACAGGGTGTACTAGTCAGCACTTTACCTACTTGCAGGCTTCTGTAACTGGGTCCCTCAAGGGGGGCTTTAGAAACTGCACAGAGAACACATGAGTACCCTCCCACTTGAGGATCAAGATGGTCGGATATATATCCACCAACTCTTGCCCAAGATGTTGGACCTCCTGCTGGGGCATTAATTCCCAGGGGTGTTCTGCTGGTAGCTGACCCTGAAGAAGAGTTGCAGGTGGCTGCAGTGAAAACCAGCCCAAGTGTTCGGGTAGAGTGACTCTCAATGGCAGTAGAGACAGGATACATGTTGTTCCTGCAACAGCATAATTAACAAAGATCAAGACTCTAGGCTCTACTCTAAATGCTAGGATGCCCTGAAATGCTCTGGGCACTTACAGCTTAGCATAAGATGATCAGTCTTGCTGCTGTGTATAGAACACTTGGAAGGCTAGCAGCCCAAAGTGGAGGTATCATCCATCCCAAAGCCCCATGTAGTTTAAGGCTAACCAATCCTGACATTTGTCTCAGAGAGGCTAACGCTGAGCATCTCAGAGATACTCCAGCTTTTAGCCACCTGACCCCCTGAGCTTCCCTCCTCGCTCTCCCAACGGTAATTAATCTCATCTGTGACCATTTTGATCTGGCTTCCAGGAAGACACCTTTCCCAGGCTTTTCCTTAACTAAATAACCTCATAACGTGGCATTTATATGAAGATGAGGGGCCATCTTGTCACGTAGTAATATTCTGTATTTGCTGGCAAATGGAAGACATAGGGAAAGAATTATGCCTTGAAAAGCAACATTAAGCCAGTCAGCCTGTCTAAATCTTGGCTTTTCACTTACGTCCCATATGACCAGTGACAAACTACAGAAGACTGCCAAGGCTGTAAAATGGAGATGAAATTCCTTTCACCAAGAGTTTAGGACAATAACTGAGATATTAAAAAGTACCTGGCACATAACACAGGCCAACAAATAGGCAGATTTCGAGATTGTTGATATTTATGTGCAATAGACATTCAAGTATGTTCTTAGCACGGAGTATCCCTCACAAAAGAGAGAAGTCACAATGAAATAAAGCTAAAACACACCCACACACGCATACCCTGACTTTGTTTATTCTGATGATCTGCCTGGTCTAAAGAAATTGAAGCCAAGGTTTTCTCCCATTATCCTGGAGGGGAAAAAATAAGGACTGACTGAATGCACTGTTCCCTCAACACCTAGGAAATCATTTGCCATATTTTCTGGGCACTTCAAACTGTCAGATAGAGGACACTGAGCAAAATTTAAGGAATAGCAAGAAACACCTGATATGCCAATGGCAAAATCAAAGAGGAACATTTTAGTCTTATTTTAAATCCATTGTGTGGAGAAAGTAGTGGGTTTCCTGGAAACGCAAGTACTGTGATGAGCAAACATTAATACGATGCCAAGGAAAAGGCGCCACTTGCTTCTGTCCACTGATGCAAGTGGTATGACTGACAGCAACTCAAAGCCAATAATGGTTTGCCAATAATGGACTGTTCAGCAAAAACATAATTAGAAGCTATTTAAGATTTGTTGTTTGTTTGTTTGTTTGTTTGTTTGTTTGTTTTACTTATACCTGTTCCCTGGTGACTACAATTTAAAATGAACCAGTTGGGGGCTGGAGAGATGCGTCTATGGGTAAGAGTACTGTGTGCTCTTCCAGAGGACCCAAGTTAAACTCCCAGCACCCATCTGGGGGCTCATAGCCTTCTATAACTCCAGTTCCAGGCATTCTAATGCCTCTTCTGGCCATCATAGGCACCAAGGTATGAATGTGGTGCAAAGACATACATGCAGCTAAAAGAACCCATACACATAAAATAATTTTTTTTAATTTAATGGAACAAGCTCCACAATTCTTATTTAAGCTAAAGTAGAAAACTTAAGTGTTGACCCATATCTGTGTGGTCTTTTTAACAGGTTTATATTGGTAAGATAATCCATCTTTGATGACTCTTGTCCCTGCTTGATTACCAACCCTCAAGAATACCAAGATTGAGACTCTCAGTGATGGAATAGTTTAAAAGCATCAAACTCATCTCTGCATCTCTGCATCTCTGACCCTCAACTTTGTCATCAGTAAGCAATGCTGCTGACTTATAACCAGAAGCCTTTGGTCCTAACTATTCTATGCTTCTTGATATACTGAGAATTAATCCAGTGTTTCCCAATAAAAATGGAAAGAAATGGTATAAGGGCTAATAGATCTAGACTCACTCATGAGCCAAGCCTCAGGAGACTCAAATGAAGAACTTTTAATTGCAATAATTAAAGTAGAAAGAATGAGGTGTGAGAGGAAACTTTTTGCCAGCTTGCCTTTATATTCTTGTTGGCAAGCTTACCTACCACGGTTGCCATTTTCTGAGACTACTGAGGCTGTGGTCACTGCCTTCACTCACTGACATCAAAACTCAGTGTCTTTGACTTTCCAACATGGACTAAACACAAGTGGCTCTCCAGAAATCTCCAGGCCTTCAGGGCCAGGCTGGGTCAGCTGAGACATCCAGCCATGTGGACATCAGCTAGCAGTTCTTAGTCTCTCCAATGTAAAGACAGCCACTGCTCCCAACTGAAAAAATTTCCCTGGGCCAGATAGTTTTAGTGAGGAATTCTACCAGACTTTCAAAGAGCTAATACCAATACTCCTCAAATATTCCACTAATCGAAACAGAAGGAACATTGCTAAACTCATTCTGTGAGGCCACAGTCATCCTGATACAAAAACCACACAAAGACTCAACAAAGACAATTTCAGACCAATTCCCTTATGAACATGATGAGAGAATACTCAATAAAATACTCACAAACTGAATCTATGAACAAAATATCATCCGTCATGATCATGTAGGCTTCATTCCAGGGATGCAGGAATGGTTCAACGTATAAAAATCCATCAATGTAATTCACCATATAAGCAAACTGAAAAAAACAAATGATCATCTCATTAGATGCTGAAAAGGCCTTTGACAACACCTTTTCATATCAAAAGTCTTGGAAAGACTGAGGATACAAAATGCATACCTAAACACAATAAAAGCTATATACAACAAGTCTATAGCCATCATCAAACTAAACAGAGAGAAACTTAAAGCAATTCCACTAAAAGAAGGCACAAGACAAAGCTGCCCACTTTCTCCGTGTCTATTCAATATAGTCCTTGAAGATCTAGCTAGAGCGATGAGACAACTAAAGGAGATCAAGAGGACATAGATTGGAAAGGAATAAGTCAAAGTATTGCTATCCACAGATGATGTGGTAGTACATCAGCGACCCCTAATATTCTACCAGAGAACTCCTACACCGTCAGCAAAGTGGTAAGATACAAAATTAACTCAAAAATATCAGTAGCCCTCCTTTATACAAGAGATAAATGGGCTGAGAAAGAAATTAAAGAAACAGCACCCTTCACAATAGCCACAAATAATATAAAATATCTTGGCATAACTGTAGCAAAGCAACTGAAAAGCCTTTATGACAAGAACTTCAAGTCTCTGAAGAAAAATTTAATATATCAGAAGATGAAAGTATTTCCCAAGGTCATGGGATTAACATAGTAAAAATGGCCATCTTACCAGAACATAATCTATAGATTCAACGCAATTCCAATCAAAATTCCAATATAATTCTTTACAGGTCTTGAAAGAGTAATCCTCAAGTTCATATGGAAAAATAAACCCAGGATAGCTAAAGCAATCATGTATAAAAGAACTTCTGGAGAGATCACCATCTATGATTTCAAGCTGTTCTTCAGAACAGTATTAATAAAAAGTGCATGGCATTGGCATCAAAAGAGATGGGTTGATCAATGGATTGAATGAAAGATCCAGAAATCAACCCACAGGCCTATGGACACAATTTCTGACAAAGAAGTCAAAACCACCATCTTCAACAAATGATGCAAATAGATCCATATTTATCACCCTGCACAAAACTCAAATCCAAGTGGATCAAAGAACTCAACATAAAACTGAATACAGTAAACCTAAAAGAAGAGAAAATGGGGAGGAGCCTTGAAGTCATTGGCACAGGAGACATCTTCCTGAACATAACACCAACAGCTCAGGCTCTAAGATCAACAACAAACTGAAAAGCTCCTGTAAGGCAACTGTCAACAGAATAAAATGGCAGCCTACAGAATGGGAAAAGATCTTCACCAACCCTACATCTGACAGAGGGCTAATATCTAAAATATATAAAGAACTTAAAAATTAGACAACAAAAAAACAAATGATCCAATTAAAAATGGGATACCGAGCTAAACAGAGAGTTCTCAACAGAAGACTCTCTAATGGCCAAGAAACACTTAAAGAAATGTTCAATGGCCTTTCCTTTACCAAGGAAATGCAAATCAAAATAACTCCAAAATTCCATTTTATACCTGACAAAATGACTAAGATCCAAAAAACAAACAAACAAATAAACTCAAGTGACAGCATATGCTGGTGAGGATGTGGAAAAAGTAGAACACTCCTCCTCTGCTGTGGGAATGCAAACTTATACACCACTGGGGAAATCAATCTGGAGGTTTCTCAGAAAACTGGGAATAGCTCTACCTCAAGACCCAGCTATACCACTCCTGGTCATATACCCAAAAGGTGTTCCACCATATCACAAGGACACTTGCTTAGCAATGTTCGTAGCATCTTTATTTGTAATAGCCGGAAACTGGAAGCAACCTATGTCCCTCAACCAAAGAATGAATAAAGAAAATGGGGTACATTTACACAATGGAATGCTACTCAGCTATTAAAAAGAAAGACATCATGCAATTTGCAGGCAAATGGATGGAACTAGAAAATATCATCCTGAGTGAGGTAACCCAGACCCAGAAAGATATACATGATACATACTCATTTACAACTGGATATTAGCCATAAAGTACAGGATACAATCCACAGACCCAAAGAAGCCAAAGAAGGCCCAAGAGAGGATGCTTGAATCTCACTCAGAAGAGGAAATAAAATAGACATTTGAAGTAGATGGAAGGAGAAAACTGGGTGGGAGAGGGAGTAGTGAGGGGAACAGGAGTGGGAAGAGCTTGGGGATTGAGGAAAGAGAGAGAACAAAAATGGAGGAAGCGCCTCCGGGACAGGGAAGGCTCCCGGGAGTCTATGGGGGTGACTCTAGCTGAGACTCCTAGGAGCGGGGAATAGAGACCCTGAAGTTGTCAACTCCTATAGTCAGTTGGGACTTCCAGTGGAGGGAGGGAGACACCAACCTACCCACAAGACTTTCAACCCGAAGTCTGTCTTGCCTACAAGAAGTATAGAAATTAAGATGGAGCAGAGATTGAGGGAATGGCCAACCAGTGACTGGCCCAACTTGAGACCCATCTTATGGGAGAGAGCCAGCCCCTGACACTATTAATAGTGTCTGCAAGCACAGCAGTGTATCATTAATAGTGGGTTGGTACCCATGGGGGGGTCCTCCCTTTGAGAAGAAGGGGGACTGGGAGGAGAGGAGGGAGGGGCCTGGGATCAGGCTGCAAAGCGATTAAATAAATTGGGGAGGGGGTGAGATAGTCATTATTAATCCAGATAAGATAAATCAATCATATAATCCCATCTAATAAATCCCCTTTTAATGTGTGTTTATTTTATCGGTTCTGTTCCTCTAGAGAGCCCTAGCACAGAGTGGGGATGGAGAGTAGGAAATAGAGTGATTCTTACTCAGATCTCCCAAGTCAATGAAGTTACATGGTATAAAGGAAAGATCAGCCATGGAGTAAAACTCCTACCTCTCTTTGAAAAAAGGGAAAGTGGATCTCCACATTCTAAAATACCCAAACGTTCTACCACATCCACATGTGCAGCTCCCATAGTATTTTCCATATCATTTCAATATCAACACTCTAAGTGTCCTTATGAATATCTAGTGAATTTAGCATCTCCCATAGTCCATATATCTCCCATAGCCCCAATGTCTCTCTTCATGCTTCCCTCCAGTTCTGACTCTACACACTCCAACATTGTCATTCTTGTTCATAGTTGGCCGTTTCTGCTACTAGCTCCATATACCCACGATGCCCTTTTGCCCATTTTACAGGGGGGCGGTAAAAAGGATGTCTCCAAAAGACCAGAGAGATGGCCAACTTGAACAAATTCCTTTTTCTCCTCTCAACAAATACAGACAGGACAGATCAGAGGATAAACCAGTATGTAACTAAGCCCAAGCTATCAACGCTGGGGCAGCCACACCACAAGGATGACTGTGCTTGATCTTTTCATAGACGTTTTGTTCCAGTCATTATGAAGTTGGCACTGGACAGTGATCAGAAAGCTTGAGTGGGGGACCAGAGAAATGGGTCAGAGTTCGGTCTCTGGTACCCAGAGAATGGTGAAAGTAAAGAATGGACTCCCTCAAACTGTTCTCTGATCTCCACATGCACGCTGCAGCACATACACACGTCCATAAATGTAATTTTTTAATTTTTAAAGTAAACTTAAATGGATCAGAATCTCCCAGACAAAATTTCTTTATGGCATTTTCTTTGTGTGGTATGGAAACATTATTCCTCAGATAACATTGTTTTTTTTTTTTTTTAAATAGGGTCTCTCACTGGCCTGGAACTCACCAAGTGGCTAAGCTGGCTGGCCAGGGAGCCCAGGGATCTGCCTGTATCTGTCTCCCCAGTGCTGAGTTTACAACCACATCCTACCAAGGCCAACTTTTATCACTCAGGTTCTGAGGATCAAACTCATGCCCTTTTGCTTGCAAAGCAAACACCTTACAAACTGGAACTGCCTCTCTAGCCCCCATTATGGCATTTTTTTATGCACTTTGCTCATGTTTGTCTCCCTTTCTCATTGTCCTCCTCACTGACCTCCTCCCCCAACCCCGGCCTCCTGTTGGTTTTTGAGGTGTTGAAAGGTTTTTTTGTTTGTTGATGATGATGTGTATATGAACATTGTGTGTCTGTGTTGTGTGGTATCATGGCTATCCAGCTGCCATGTACGCGTGTGTGTGACATGTTGATGTTTCTTTCTCATCCCAGCCTGCTGTGACTGTTGTCATCCTCATCTTAAGGAGGCAAACATTTAAGAGAAGCAAACTGATGCAACAGTGAAATTAAGGAACTTCCCAAAACCACTAATAGGCCAGAAGTCAAGGTCAGGTTTGGGGAACTCCAGATGTGACCGGCAACCTCAGCGGTACTGCCAATTCTCACTGCAGGAGCTGGTCAGGATAGGCAGAGTACATGCTGTAGATAACCAAGGCGGAGGGCAGATGAGGGGCCATGGAGGAGCTCTCTTCACCTGCACATCTGGCTATGTGGGCTAAGACAAACAGGCTCACTTCGCTACACCTCAGCTTTGCCGACTGTAAAACCAGAGACCAGAATAGTTACCACCACCCCCAGTTTGTTCCCGGGAAAAAGATAAGAACTCCCAGCAATTATGCAAGATGCACCTCTCTCTCTAGCCTCCTTCTTGCTGGAGGAAAAGTCTCCAAATCTCTTCATGGGCAAGGCTCACCTTTGCCCTGGAAGCTACTGGCAGCATCTCCCTGTTCTCCCATCTCCCACTCTCTGCCTGTCTAAGTATCGGGCCCTATCATTGACAGACTGAAACTCTAAGTTCCAAAAATGTTCTTAGCATGATGCATATATTTTAGAACCTCCGTTTGTTCCTGCAGAGTGACTATCTGACAGCTCAGTTGGACACAATTTTTAGGTGTTTTGATTCCACCCTCAGCCTGTACCTGGCAGGCCCCAAAGGCATATGCTGAAGGCTCTTCCCGCTGTGCATCTAGCAGGAGGCATGTCACACCTACTTTGTAAGCTTAGGAGGGTTCCTGTCAAGAGCTCCATCTTCTCAGAGTTAAGAATCTTCTACAGGCTTTTGTTGGTTCAACCAATGACAAAAACTTTCCAGACAATACCCAAATGTCCTGGAGTCAAAGTGAGCAAATCAAAGTTGATTCCTTTTCATTTTCTTTTCTTGGCTTTACCTGTCAAAGGGACAGCCAGTCTCCCTTTTCCCCAATCTCTTCTCACTGGTGTTTATTTATTAATGGAGTAGAACAAGACCCCAAGAGCTGCGCCCTTGGCCTCAAGTTCTGACTGTAATGGGAACAGTCACCAGGGGATGAAGTGTCACTGCGGGTATCTAACGATCAGGGACAGCATGCCTGTGAGAGAGTGTGCAGCCAGGGTCTCCAGCTGTCACCACATGCCTTATTCTGCCTCTGCCTCTGCTCTCTGCCCTGCCAGCAGCTAATTGATTCATGAAAATGCTCAGAGGTGGTTTGAGTGGGAAAGACACTTTATATCTGCTCATAACAAATCCTCAGAGGGACAAAAAAAAAAATCCATTCCATGCCCCAGATCCCTCTGTTTGACTCTTTCTTCCATTCAATTCCCAATTAGCTAAAACTTCAGCACCCAAAGAAACAAGCAGAAGAAAATTCCTGTGATAACCAGTCCATGCCAGATGAAAAACCAGGTGCATGAACAATGCAGCATCAATAATGAAAGTGAAGAATAGGGAGGCAAGCAGGAAGGAAGGAAGGAAGGAAGGAAGGAAAACAGCTAGCTCCATGACCTGGCAGTCGCTGATTTACGAGAATCACTACAAGCAAAGGCTAACAGGTCTGATCAGTGACCAGGGATGCATATAACCATGAGAAGCCAGAATTGTACCATGCATCCTCCTGGCATCTTCATTTAGCACACACCAACTCCAGTATACTGGCTTGTATCCTGCAGAGTGTCTACAGTTCCTATGTATAGACTCTGAAATGCTGCCCCGCTTCTACAAACCCATTCCCCTAACAAGGACCAAAGAACTGCTAGGGGTTTCTTGCTGCCCAATGGTTACGAGACCTGTCTCTGACCTTCCGGTTCAGCTCCTGCCTACAGTGCACTTTGCTTTTTCAGAACCTGTTTGAGGGTTGCGGAAAGAGTTGAGGGAGTATTGATAACAGAACGAAGCTTTAATCCCAAGCTGCTGCCTGTAAGGGAATTTGGCACTAGCTCAGATTTCTTCCCCTGTGGCTAATTGATCTCCAGGTAACTTGGATAAAAGCTGATAAAGTCCTTCCTGGGGCCTTTTCCCTTGAAAATACTAAACTTTTGGACAGTCGGGTTAAGACTAAATTCATTCATTCACTCGACATTTGTTTATTTAAAACCTGAAGTATACTAAATTCACACACACTCACACACACACATTATGAGAGAGAAAGAGGTGGGGCCACACCATGTATCTCAGCTTCTTTGAGGCTTGCTCTGCCTTTCACGCTGGCTTCAAACTCATGAGCCTCCTGTCTTAGAGCCCAGTTCTATTACATACATACATTACCTCACTCAGCTTATTCTTTATTAGATCACAATCTCAGTTTACCACCTTTGTCAAAAGTCCACTCAGTTTAAACTCGGATTACTTCTTACTCGTTCATTTTAATGTTCACTCTGAATAAACAACCAGCCTGCTATTTTGGAGCAGTGTGCCATGAAGGGGTCCATGGGGAAAAAGATGAGAATCTGCCTTGTACCCTCCTTTGAAGCCCTCAGTTCCATAAGATGGGGGCAGCAGAGCGAGTTCTAGAACATGAAGCCACTTTCAACCCAATAACTCTAAATTCAATTCGGTTGTTTTAGCCAGTCTCACTCCATTGGCTTACCTATGGTACAACACTGAGCATGGTTTACAAACCCTATGTTTCTACCTACTACTGCTGACCTCAATCAATTTCCAAAGGTGGCCAAGCAAGTACAAATCAGAAACCAGTCAAATAACATGGCTGATGTTAAAATATGGACTGTCATCATTATTGTTTAATAAAAGGGAAAGGTAAGTATTTCTTGTCCATTGTTACAGGATTCAAAGCTAGTCTTCATTGTTGTATACATAAACTAATATAATTATCGTTTTTATACTCACATTTATAAAGTCCTCATTGATTTATAATTTATAATTTATAAAAGACAATCCTCGTTTATTTAAAGGAACATTCAATAAGATACAACCTCTGCTTTTGGAGGCCAGCTGTGAGAAAAACAAGCTGTAACAGGTAGAAGCACAACAGAGAAATGGAATGACAGACTGGTATCTAGGTCAAGAATTCAAAGCTTTTAAAAAAAAAAAAAAAAAAAGAATTCAACGCTTAAAATGGTTTTCTGGAGACCCTACTTGTTTGTAAGTTCCAAGACATCAAGGATGTGCAGGAAAGCTTGCCCAGTTGGAAACATGCTAAGATGTGTTTGGTAGTGGTAAGAAAAACCGAAAATGGCAGCCACTGTGGTTAATGGACTTCTGGTGCTGGGGATGACAATGATGGTGAGTTTTCAGAAGACTTAGCTAGTTCTTTGTTAATCAGGAACGGTACCCTCAACTGTCACCACGCCAGTTCCAAGCCGGACATTCCAATGGTCCACCACACAGCCAATATACACTCAGCCACAGAAGCAGCAACTGACAGTCTGTGGCCACTCAGAGATGCCCTTAGCCAAAAAAACAAAGAGGAAGCTATGGCTCACACCTGCCTTAGATTAATTGGGGTCCAACTGCATTGAGAGGAGAAGCAACAATAACTTTGAGGAGGGTGAGAATGCCAGGAAGGGGGAGGGAGCCAAACCCAGAATGAATTAAAGGCAGATGACAAAAGTCCCTGGCTTATGGAGGCCTGCAAGGAAGAGCAGGAAGTCGTTTCTTGCAGAAGGATGGCTATCAGAAAGAAAAAACAAAATGGTTGCAATAAATCCTAACAGAAGAAAAATGTTGGACAATTTATTAGATAAATAGTCCGTGAGGCTGGTCCACCTCACTTAGCTGTTGTAAAGATCAGCTAATAAAAAGAAAAGAAAAAAAGATTGTCAAGGACACTCCAAACATAGAATAACTAACCAATAATAAGACCATTTATAATAAGGGAGGGCTTAGGAATGAAACCAATTCAGTCAAGACCAAAGATGTTGAGCAACCAGCGTAAGAAATAAAGAAAGCAGATAGGATTGCTTGGAGAGGGTCCAGGCAACAAACAAGAGCCGAAATACTTCTTGCTCTTAATTTTTAAAAAGAAGACAAGTTTACAGGGTATAAGACTATAAATAAATATTGGCCAATGGGCTCTTGCTTTTCCCTGGAGACAGCTGCCTTTGAAATGACTTCCTGGACCAAGGGGTAAGGGAGTTGAAAGCCTCTTCCCTCCTCCCTAGAGATCATGGTCCAGGACAGGAAGGCTTCCTTCCCTCATCTCCCATGATTTGGGGTTGGAGAAAAAATAAAAAACACTGGAAGGAATCCAGGTCCATAGTTCATTTCATTCTTTCATCTCCTGCCCTTGCCAAATGCTGACAATTACAAACAAATGTTTTCTTCACACTCCGCTCATTTTGGGTTGCTTGTGTGTGTGTGACTTGAGAAACACGCTTTCTAAATCCCCAAGGTGACAGGATTTCCACGTAATGATAATGATTATTTAATGTCATCATCACAATGGGCTGCCTGGGCAAATGAAATGCTTGCTGGTTCTAAAGCATTCACTCAAGTGAAGTAAATTAACGCTTTCCAGGGTACCAGATTTCCCGTTGGGGCCCTAAAGAAGGTAATTCATTACCCAGGCATTCTCCACCCCCAACAGTGCTGTCTACCAGCAAATTCTTCAGCTGCTTAAACTGTCAAGATTCTTGGCCAGCATGGGGAAGTCCAAGAGAGATAAAACTGTGCTGAGAAGGCCCAGGCTTGGTGGATATTTTTAGTCATCTGAAGACGGCCCAGGAATGATAAGCATATCGTCATAACACTTGTGGGTGCAGCCTATCTCCCCCAGCACCTTTATCATGGAAATCATGGCCTTGGATCCTCACTCTAATTCCTGAGGTGCAAGAAGTGTGTTACCACAGTCAGCATCTAGCTTTGGTGGCATTGAAAGTGAGACTTCCATGGATGTAATCCTTATAGGCAAGAGAGAAGGCACCACAAGAAGATAGGGAAAGGTCCCCAAACCAATACAACCAAAAGCACCAAGTTGAGGGCTGCAGGTGTAGCTGGGGGGAGATCCAGGACTGAGGACCATACAAGGTGGCTATGTACTTTGGCACATGGAGGCAAAAATGTGAAGACGCTTGAGTGGCTCATTGAGTAGCCTAGGTTTAAAATATTATCTACTGGCTATTTATTGACTTTTTTAAATGTCTCTAAGATCAGCATCAAGAAAAATAGGAAGTGGGGCTGTGGAGATAGCTCCATCAGTAAAGTATGAAGATCTGAGTTCGGATACCCCAGACCCCACATTGAAAAGCCAAGCATACCAAACAAGACCTGCACGGTCACACTATCAATTGACGTGCCAACATGGAAAATTCCAAAAGGTCCCACACCTAGATGAAGAGCCACAAGTGGTCAATGGCTCTGAAAGGAGAATCACTCCCTCCAGGGAGAAGTTCCTGCAAAGGTTGTCTCATTCAAATCGGTCAGTCCTGGACACATGTACATATCAGCAATGATAAATGGAGTTGGTCAGTTGTATACACATGTAGATAGATAGATAGATAGATAGATAGATAGATAGATAGATAGATAGATAGATAGATAGCCAGGCGTGGTGGCTGTACTCGGGAGACAGAGGCAGGTGGATCGCTGTGAGTTCGAGGCCAGCCTGGTCTACAAAGTAAGTCCAGGACAGCCAAGACTACACAGAGAGACCCTGCCTCAAAAAACAAAACAAAAAAAGATAGATACACACACACACATACATACACACATACATACATACATAATGATAGATAGATAGATAGATAGATAGATAGATAGATAGATAGATAGATAATAAAGAAAAAGAGGTCATGAATGGGTGGAGATGAGAGGAGTTGGAGGAGAGAAAGGGGCAGGAGCAATGTAGATATAGTGCTCAGATCTAAAATTCTAAAAGAAAAAAGAAAGAGGAAAAACAAAAGGGTAAGTGTGCTTATAATCCCAGCCCCAGCGATGCATAGACAGAAGCATCCCTGGGACTCACTGGACAGTCAGTCTAGCTTAATCAGCAAGTCCCAGGCCAAGGAAAGACTTTGTCTCAAAAACAAAGGTGGACAGTACCAACACCAGAAGTTGACCATTGGCCTCTATACAGGCACAAACACAAACACATGTATACATGTGCCTGTACACACATATGCATGCACACGCACACACACACATGCACGCACACCTCAAAAAAATAACTAAATAATAAAATTTCAGTTTAAAATCAAGCTGGAAAGATGGCTCAACAGTTATGAACATAGGCTGCTCTTCTAGAGGACCCAAGTTATGGTCCCAGCACCCACATAGCAGCTCAAAACTGTCTATAACTCTACTTCCAAGGGATATGATGCCCTCTTTGGCATCCACAGATACTAGGTGGATCCACAGACACTAGGTTTAAATTTTTAAATTTAAAAAGAAAGATGGAAACTAACCTAAACAAAGTCATTACTATTTATCTGGTACTTTTCTATAAAATATTAACTAATTGACTCTTCATAACTAATTTGCCAGATGGAGAGACAAGTTATGTTCTCATCCATAGTCTCACCCCGGCTATGTGGTGAAGATGAGAATCAGGAACAAGGCAAGAGAGGGTAGCAGAACCCTGGGTGCTCCGGCTGGAATGACAAGCCATAGGTTCAGGGTACATGCCGTGAGAGTTTGTGTGTAAGGAGCCCAGGGCTCTCTGTGCCCTGCCAGCCCAGAGCCTCACTGGCTCTTCAAGAGTCTCTGGTGAAGAAGCATCAGCAAACAATATGAAGCAACAATAAAGACAGCACCTGCCAATGGCCACCTCTCACAGATGAGAATAGTTAAGTCCCGGTAGAAAAGGGCCACAACCAATTTAGGGAGAAGTTGCTTTTTCCTGTAGAGGAAGGGAGGGGCAGATGCAACATCTGAAAAAGCAAACTTCTGGGAAGGTCGTGGCAGCTGGCAAGAAGTTTGCAGGAGGCGGCAGATTTGTGTTAAGAACAGCCAGAGCACTATCTCAGAAAACTGAGAATAGGGCTTCCTCAAGACCCAGCTATTCCATTCCTTGGAATATACCCAGAGGATGCTCCAGCACACAACAAGGACATATGCTCAACCATGTTCATAGCAGCCTTATTCATAATAGCCAGAACCTGGAGACAACCTAGATGTCCCTCAGTAGAAGAATGGATAAAGAAACTGTGCTACATTTGCACCATGGAATATTACTCACCTATTTTAAAAAAAAGGAAATCCTGAAATTTGTGGACAAATGGATGGAACTAGAAATGATCATACTGAGTGAGTTAACCAGAAGCAGAAAGACTCACATGGTATATACTCACTTATAATTAGACACTAGCCCAAGATACATGTCACATGATAGTCTTCACTTCCCAGGAGATTGGGATAGTTGTGAGGACATCCTATTGGGACTCTAGGTGAGAGAAGTAGAGGAGAATGGGGAAACAGAAGGATCCAGAGGGTCCTAGAAACCTACAAGAAGAACATCATGATGGGCGGATCTGGGCCCAGGGGTTCTGCTCAAACTACTGCACCAACCAAGGACAATACTTGCAGTAAATAAACATCAAACCCCTTCTCAGATCTAGCCAATGGACAAGACATTCTCCACAGTTGAGTGGAGAGCAGGGACTGATTCTAACATGAACTCTGGTGTCCCATATTTGAACACTTCCCTGTGGTGGGGAGGCCTGGTGGCACTCAGAGAAAGAATAAGCAGGCTACCAAAATGAGACTTGATAGCCTATGACCATATAGTGGGGGAGGAGATACCCCTCGGTCACAGACATAGGGCAGGGGAATAGGGGGAAAGCGGGAAGGAGGCAGGAACGGGAGGATACAAGGGATGGGATAACAACTGAGATGTAATCTGAGTAAGTTAATTAAATAAAAAATAAATAAAAGAAAGAAAGAATAGCCAGAGCATGGGAGGAGGAGAAGAGTCACCACAAAAGGATTACGTGGAAAGGCTTGAGGCAGCAGCAGAAATGGCTACCCACCACATCTTTCCAGAGCACCTTGGACAAGGTACTTCTCTGGCTTTCTGTCCAGTCACTCACAGTGATTTTTATGAGGCTGAAGGATTGAGAATGAGAGACAGAAAGAGAGAGAGAGAGAAAGAGAGAGAGAGAGAGAGACAGAGAGATCTTACTAGGTCAGAAAGATAAGACAGAATAATAGTTGAGTTTGCAATAAGCCCCTCTTTCACATTAAAAAAAAATATATTTTTTTAAAAAGCACTTTTAAAAACTTTCCCTCTGTGAGTTCAAAGTCAGCCTGGTCTACAAAGCAAGTCCAGGACAGCCAAGAGAAAGCCTATCTTGAAAAAAAATATCTTTCCTCACACTCCATGAATTCTACTATTCCATCAGTAAGAATTCCAACTCTAAAAAGGACACAGGAAACAATTCCACTGACCTTTTTCTGCTGCACAATTTGTCGGGTATGTTTGTTCTTCTGAAGAAAGGAAAACTAACCTTTCTACTTCACATGAAAAAGAGCCCTCCTGGAGGGAGGATCAGTAAGGAATAGTAACAGGCTGTGACACCCTTCTTAGCATGAGAAGGGTCACCTCTGTAAAGCCTGTGAAGACCTCAACTGCATTGCCTTAGGGTCCCCTAAAACAGTAGTTCTCAACCTTCCTATTGCTGTGGCCCCTTAATACAGATGCTCATGTTGCGGTGACCCCAGTCATAAAATTATTTCGTTGCTACTTCATAAATATAATTTTGCTACTGTTATTCATCATAATGTAAATACCTGATATGCGACCCCTGCCTATGAAAGAATTGTTAGACCCCAAGAGGGGTCGTGACCCACAGGTTGAGAAGCACTGCTCTAAGAGACTTATCCAACAGAACCCTGGATAATCATTTCTACAGCACCAAAGCGGGTTCTACCTAAGAATGAATGTGAGTTGTAGCCACATCACCTGTAGAATTACTTGCAAATGTGCCTAGAAAAGTTTATCCCATAAGCCTGGAAATGACGCAGAAAATGAGAGTCAGCCAGAGCATTGTCAACTGACTGACAGCACTAAACACCAGCTCTAACTGCGCAGCCCAGTGTTCACAAGGAGCTTCACTGACAGGCCTGGGGAGTGAGTTCCGGGAAGTCCTTGCAGGGCTCCTTAAACAGGTTTCACCGTTGAGTACAGATAACCTTACAAACATCGCGTTAAATGAAACGAGCCAGACACAGAAAGGAAGATGGGGGCCAATCTTGTGTATAGTTGAAGGAAGGGAAAGGGGGGAGGGAGGGGAGAAGAAGACAAATAGAAAGAGTCAGATACGCAGAAACAGAGAGGAGAACCATCCTCAGAAAGGTAAAAGAAATGGGAAAACATAGGACAAAGACAGCAAGTTGTATTTGGTAGTATAAGCAAGCCGGGAGAATAGCATGAGTCTGTAGTCATGGAAATCTGCTAACACAGCATATTAATTTGGATACTTCTGCCACAAAATAAGTAATTTTGTGACCGTTAGCATCCCTTTACTTGACTTTAAAGTTACATAATTTAAGTGACTAAATAAGCATATATGATATGTCATATATTATCAATATAACAGCAAAATCTGCTAAATAACCTCTTCAAATATCTTCAAGCTCTCTGATCCTCTTAGTTCAGAATTATTATTCTGAAAGTCTGTAGTTTCTATAAACATATGGTTGATAAGGACACAGGATTGTGGAGCTTGGCCTTGAGGACAATCCCAGCATGCTCTCACCTCATCTCCCTCGCCACCGCATCCCCTCACCAGGCCACAGTACCATCTCAGCCTCCACAGACTTCATGCATGTCCAGGGCCCAGGCCATGGAAATTGTCCGCCCTTCATTTACACCCACTATTTGCCAAATGAGAGCAGGGCAGGACTGACTAGTTGGACCCCAGCTTAGCTTTGTCTTTGTGCTTTGTCACACCAACTAACCCACCTGACAGCACTGTATTGTCACAGGCTATTGCAAGCAGACACTAGTTTACTTTACATTCAAAGGGAAAGGCCACTTGGCTGCCCAGAGCCAGCAGAAGAGCCAGGAACCCTGTCAGGTTATAGCCAGCCTGCAGCAAAAGCCAAGGGCTTGAAAGAGGCACCAGACTCCTTCCTTGGACCTCCCACTTACTAGAGAAAAGGGACCAATGGTGTTCTGTGCTGCTGTTAAAGGCGAAGGCAGGCCTCACGTGCTAATCCATCTGATAGGTTAGCCAGGAAAATGTCACCAAAAACATCCAGTGGAATTGCTTTAAAGATTCCCAGTCAGCACAAACTATGAAAAAGCAACAAAGCCACAGCTTGCTCTCCAGTATAAGCCTTATCTTTCAGTGGTCTCCTGAGGATGAGGCTGATGTCATGTTTACTTCAAGTGACTTAGCATCGTTAGAAATGCAGGAGGCAGACTTCCCGAGACTCCCTGCATTATTGCTAGCTGCGAGGCCCAAAGCAAGGCTGCTCTCTATTGTTCCTGTCTGCTAGAGCTCAGCTTTATCTCTTCTCACAGCCAGTGGTTGTGTACAGTGGGGACAGAGGCCTAAAGAGTAGCTGCTACAACTGAGGCTTCCAAACCTCCCAAGCCAAAGCCGTCTACCTCCGGTTCAGTGCACAAGAACACAACCTTACTACAAACCAAGTGCGGTCTGAGGGTCTCGGGACTGGAAAGTGGAACTCTCCCAACTGGGACAGCAGTCAGCTAAGTCCCTCACCAGCAGTTCTCTCCTGCCCCCAAGTGCCCTTGGCAGCCCATGTCCCCACAGAGCCCCACATCCCAGATCTTTCCTCAGAAACAGCTGTGTCCCATTACCTCAGGGCAAGGCACTGTATTTTCCAAGGCAACAACACCTAGCTAATCTCACATAATCTAATCTGAAAGAGCCGGTGCATATTATCGGATTAATGCACCATTAGTCCTAGAAAATACCATTTGCATTCTAGAGACCCATAGCCCTAACCAAAGGCAGGTCAGAAAGGGAATCAACTTTGTAAAGAAAGGGTAGGGATCTCAAGAATAAATGTTAAAACTCAAAGCAGCTTTGCCTACTCCTACAGCTGATTTTAAAAGCTACCAGCCATGCCTCTGTGCCATCTTTGTTCTGATGTTTTTAGCTCCTCAGCACTGTTGTGCACAGAGCCTTCGGACTTCTCTTAACCTCAAGAGTAAGATAGGCTGATAATGCAATAGCTATATTTCATTTCAGGAATTTTTTTATTTAATAAAGTACTACCACTCTGCACTTACTTACAGGGCCTGTGCCTTCTACTTACTTATTTTTCACTTTGATCTACCTTTAGTAAATATAATAAACTTACTTCAAAGATGTACAAGAAATATTTTAAAGAATAGCTATTCATTATCCTTTTGTGTTTGGTCGATCGGTTTTTGGTTTTCGATTTCGTTGTTGTTGTTTTAGTTTTGGGTTTTGGTTATCTTTAGACAGGGTCTCGTGTAGCCAAGGCCAGGCATCAGATTTATTAGGTTGTTGAGCATGGCCTTGAATTTCCGGTCCTCCTTTCTCTACTTCCTGAGTGCTGGGATTATAGGCATGCAGCACAGATACCCGTGTTTATGTGGTGCTGGGGAACAAATATTCGCATGTGTTAGACAAGCACTCATTATAGATATTCTATATGTCAATATAGTATACTATACATATATGTGTGTGTGTGCGTGTGTGTGTGTGTGTGTGTGTGTGTGTGTGTGTATATATATATGTATATATATGTATATATATATATATAAAGCCAATTATGCAATTGCATACTCACACCCCTATGAACTAGAAGCTATGATCCCTGATTTTCAGATAAGAAAATGGAGGTGCTGGGGAGGCAAATGAATTTCACCAGGGTCACTGGAGGCATTAAAGGAAGAATCTAGACCCTGGCCTTCTGAGTAACTACTTCCTCCAGCCAACTGGGAGAGAAGAGTCCATACTTCTGTTTTCTCGGGCTTTTCACCCTCACAATAACTAAACCTATAATTGTTTAAATCCCCATACCAGAGACATCATTAGCCCCAGGAAACTTGTTAAACACTGCAGAGCCAACCCCAACATAAAGGCTAAGGAGCTCCTGGGTGGGCTTTCCACTCTGGGTCAGCAAGCTTTCCAGATGATTCTGCCAAAATGCAATCTTCACTCAAGTCAGCTATGAATGAGGAGTCGTGAAGTTTGGGGGATGGGTCAGCTGTAAGCCCCTTCGTCACGTCAATTATGTGATTCATTTCTTTTCTTTGAGAAACTTGCATGCCATTCTATTGCAACCCTGGAGAGATTTGTACAAACAAATGTCATTGGTGAATGCTTAGCAGGTGTGTAACGCTAAGAATAGACATGAGGTAATCTATGCAAAAAAAAAAAAAAAAATCCTCAAACACAAATCTTGGAAGGTCGTCTGTTGAGTTTGAAAACAATGTGATGAGATTTAAAAGAACAGAAAAGGGTTACCTAACGTGGGTGCTCCTAACCAGTTCCATTAGCCTGCGCCCTGCCTGCATAAGCTTAAGCATAGAGCAGCTCAAAGTTCCCATGGGGTTCAGCTGCCTACTGTCTGAACAGGGACCTTGGCTTTTCTATTCCTTCTGTGCTTCTTCTTTCTTATTCTGAAATAAGACAGAAAAGCTAGCTCTCGCCTGAGGGATGCTAGCCAGCCCCCTGCCTTTCCATTCGTGTTCACCGGATGGCACCAGACCAGCATCTGGTGAAGCTGCGCACCTGCGCCAGTGACCCAGCGGCGCCCAGAACAGACCAGTTGCGAGGAGACTCTACACTGTTTGCCTGTGTGCCTTCTATATGTTGGGAGCCTCACTCAGTATTAGCCATGGAGGGCCCTAAGGAGTAGAGAACTGAGGTTCCTCATTAACCTTCAATCCTGAGAACACTGTACTAAGAAGTAGAGGGGAAACGTCCTCCCTGGACAGTGACCTAGCTTGGTCTTCCCAGGTCAAGGACAAGTGGTCGGGACCTGCAGGCACGGAAGCTCTCTAGGGCAGTGTTCTCAACCTTCCTAACGCTGCGACCCTTTAATGCAGGGTTGTTTTTTTTTTTTATGTTGTGGTGACCCTAATACCATAAAATTATAATTTATTTTGCTACTTCATAACTGTAATTTGGCTACTGTTATGAATCATAATATAAATATTTTTGGAGACGGAGGGTTTGTCAAAGGGGCTGCGACCCACAGGTTGAGAACCTCTGTTCTGGGGTGAACCAGCCCCAGCCCATATTCCACTCATACAGACAACCGTGCGCTCCCCAGCCTCCGGGGAGTGGGGGGGGGCGGGGGCCGGCGGGGAGCGGGTAGACATTTGCTGAGTGACTTTGGGCGACCTGCACACCTCGGGTATTGGTTTACTAAGAGGGGAGGAAGGCAAAAAGAACAATAGACAGTGAAGAAAAGTAATGGCTCAGCCTCGCCAGACTGTCCCCAAGACTCTGCTAAGCGCTTCCTCTCTGAAGAATTTTTCACAGGGCTGGGAGCAAGTTTACCCGCTTACGTAAAGAGGGGCTCGCCAACAGGGTTAAATTCATTTTTAACATGCTTTATAAGCATACCCCATGGAATATATTCTGACTGTAACCTGGGATATTGCTTATGACTCCTAATGCTACAACACATGAGAAGGCCAGGACCAGAATGCCCTGGTCTGAATCGAGCCTTAGGAGAATGCCTGACTCTCTTCCTCCCGACAGCTGCACGTACATCGGCACAGCCAGAAGACAGACTCACGTGGTAGGTAATGCGCTAATCCCTAGATCTTCCGCGGAATGGCACACCAGTAACCTACAGAGAAGAGGAACACCAGCATCCATGCCTGGGTTTTAAATTGAATTTTTCTTCCCAGAGACATGATTTTTCCCAAAAGGAGAGCGCCCTCTACTGGCGAGTTGACACTCTGCTGGGAAAGGGTTCCACTTCGGACTGTGCCTCCAAGCTGCTCCCTAATGGTTGTTTTCTGGTACCATTCAACCATGGCAGAAGCGGATAACAAGGTGATTCAGTGGAGGCGGATAATACAAAGCTCAAATTCCATAAGATGCACCAGCTGGCTATAGTTTACTATGGGAAACAAGATATAGAAATGTTTCACACAGAGACTTTCATCCATTATTTGAGACTACAAAACATCACACAGAAAGTTTAGAATAGATTCCAAGCAGCCTAAATAAATATCCACCAAGAGGAAAAGAGCATCTGAGTTACGGTACATCCAAACAGTGGAATACTATGCAACTTCTAAAAATGGAAAATTTCTTTATTTATATGGGAAAAAATCTATGTATCTTTAAGCTCAAAGATTTTAAAAAGAAATAAAACTATATAGTTCATATGTATATATGCATTATATATGTGAGCTATCATTTCTATGAAAAGTAGGAGGCTTCTTTCTATTTGCTTCTACCCGCGTAATTTAAAATATTTCCAAGCATTTTCACATAGACCTGATGGCACAGTATCTTCAATCATGCTAAATGCCTTGCATTTATTAACTCACATATTAACTTATATATCTGACTGCCCAAAGCCACACTGCAAGGCAGAAACTATTCTTGTCATCCTCAATCCAGAGGCAAGGAAACTAAGGGACAAAAAAAAAAAAGCCTCTACCAATAGGACCCTAAGCTCACACATACCTGTGATCCAGGAGGCCACTCCAGAGGTTTGTCCAGCACAACAAAGTTGGCACTAGAGATTGTCAGAAATTTACAATCCAGGAAGTGTACCTTGTTAAGTTTGGGGGAACCCTAACTAGTGATTTTAAAGCTGCATTCACTTTGATCAGACAAACATGCCTTTCGTATGCACACATGTGTGAGTGCATGTCATAAGAGCACAAAAATGCGGGGGCGGGGCTGGCTCCAGGGTCATAGTGTCAGTCCTGGTATACACTCTAGCTAAGAATTATTGCCTCTCTCTCTCTCTCTCTTTCTCTCTCTCTCTCTCTCTCTCTCTCTCTCTCTCTTCTCCTCCTCCTCCTTCTTCTCTCTGTCTTTCTGTCTCTGTCTCTCTCTCTTCCTCCTCCTCCTCTCCCTCCTCCTCCTTCTTTTCTCTCTCTCTCTCTCTCTCTCTCTCTCTCTCTCTCTCTCTCTCTCTCTCTCTCTCTCTCTCTCACCTATTCTCAGTACTTCCCAGACTGAAATACGGGGTGCCATATTCCTATCCTATACAACCTGCCTGTTCCTCCTAACTTGCTTCACATTGTCCAATTCAGTCTTTCAGTTAGGACTACGGGCGATGAAGATTTGTTTTCTCCTCCACAGACCCTTAAGAAGAAGAGACTGTTTTTCTGCTCTACTTCTGTTCCCAGTTTCTCTGATTTCAGACTGAGTGAGCAGTTTCATGCAATTTGATTTCTGACAAAACGTCTAACTTTTCATCTACCCGTGGAACTGCACAACCTCTTAGGATGAATTAAGCACATATCCTCGCCAACCCTTGAAGAAATCTAACCGCTGTGAGACCAACATTTTGTTCTGCCAGTAAACCATTTAGTGTGCCTGGAGCAATGACCTGCGAATATTCTATATGCAAAATATTTTCAGAGAAGAATAAGAAGCGGCACTTTACATGTATTCTTTGAATTCCCTCTTGGATGTGCTCCCAGCTTAGAAGGGAACCTCTCTTGAACACTTCATCGCCACCCCAACTCTTCATGTTGCTATAATGTTTCAAATATTGGAGGCAAAAGTTATTTTCCATCCATGTGGTGCCACTGTTTTATGATTAGGTGCCTATAACTAGGTACCAAAGTCCGGGCTTCCCTCTGAAGTTATTCCACACACAAAAATTAATCACAGGGCCAGCGTGATGGCTCGGTGGGTAAAAGTGCTTGCTGAGCAGGCCTGGTCCCAAGAATTCACATTGAAAAAGCCAAGATACCATAGTGCGTATCTGTGATCTCAGCACTCCCATGGTGAGATAGGAGGCGGAGACAGAACGGCCTAGAATCTCAGAGATCTGCGGTACCAAAGATTCAAGTGTGCACAGAGCGGGGGAACTGAGTGACAGAAGGCCACCATTGTTAACAGAATAACATAAAAACCACTGAAATGTATGAAAGTGCTGTCTTTTTTTTTTTTAGATGTTATTTATTTTTACTTTATGTATATGGGTGTCTGCCTGAACGTGTGTCTGCGTACCATGTGTGAGCGTACTGCCCATGGAGGCCAGCATAGAGCTTTGGCTCTCCTGAGACTGGAGTTACAAAGAGCTGTGAGCTGGGCAGATGGCTCAGAAGCTAAGAGGACAAAAGCCAGGTATAGTGATGCGCAGTTGTAATCCCAGCACTCGGGAGTCAGAAGTAGAAGTATCAGAAGTTCAAAGCCATCCTTGGCTACGTATCAAGTTCAAAGCTTGTATGGACTACACGGAAACCCTGTCTCAAAAAGATGTATTCTCAGAAGCTATTGAGTAACACAAAATAAGTATATGAAGGATATATTTTGTCTTTACAGAAAAGAAAAGTGCAATGCCAGTCTTTCCCCTCTCCTGAAGATAAAGCAAAAACTATCAAAAATATTCTTCCTTTTTTAGAAAATTAAGTTTTCTCTGGCAATTGTTGGAGCCAATAAGTTCAACCCTGGGAGTTTTATTTCACTTTATCTGTAAAAACAGGAACAATGGTAGTTTTCACACAAAGCTCTTTCAGTTAAAATTATTCCAGTAAGAAATGGCTGTCAGATGTCAAGCATGATGGTGCATTCCTGCAAAGCTAGCACTTAGGAGATGGAGACAGAAGGGTCTAGAGAGCAAAGCCAGACTGAGCTACCATTACAAGACCCTGTCTCAGAAAACTCAGAGCTCGGCATGTGGCTCAGTTGTATAATCTCTGCCTAGAACGCTCAAGGCCCTGGCTTCTGTCCTCGGCAAACTTAAAATAAAGTAAGAAGAAAGGGAAATGAAAGAAATGGCCTGTAGGAAGGCTGAGGTGGGAAGACAGGATGAGGGGGAGGAGGACAACGGGAGGAGGAAGAAGAGGAGAAAGAAGAAATATTGACTGTAAATAAGAAGCAATTGTTTTAAATTATACAATAAAATGATCATGACCTTTGTGCAGTTTTTTACAACAAAGACTTTAGAGAAACCAATGCCCTGGGAACTAATAGAGGGCATTTTGGTGAAATTTATATATTAAAATCCTACAAATTCCCTTTTTCTTTAAAAAAAAAAAAAAGCTGGGAATGAGAGACATCTCAATTGGCAAAGTGCCTGAGGCACACCAAGAGGGCCTGAGTCAATCCTGTGTGTGTGTGTGTGTGTGTGTGTGTGTGTGTGTGTGTGTGTGTGTGTGTGTGTGTGAAAAAGCTAGACACCATGGCAGGTACCTGTAATCACAGTGTTGGGGAGACTGAGACAGGAGAATGCTGTCTTGCTAGCCAGGCAAGTCAAATTGGCAAACACTAGGTTCAGAGAAAGACCTTGTGTGTCAAAAAATAAGGATAACAGCAAAGTGAGGAACACTCCTGATGCCATCTCCTGACTGCCACGTGTACACACACCCATACATGTGCACACACACACATGAACTCCTACACACACACAGTAAGCTTGCCTCTCTTATATTCAATAAATTTGTTATGAGATTATTCTTGTGAATAATTCAAGAAAAAAAGAAACTCAAATCTACTTTAATAGCCTAAATAATTTTGCTTTGGGGTAAGGGTTATGGAATAGAAGCTAGATTTAAAACCATAAACTCAAGCCACGCAGTGGTGGCTAATACCTTTAATCCCAGCACTGGGGAGACAGTGGTAGCTAGATTACTGAGTTCGAGGCCAGCCTGGTCTACAGGGCAAGTTCCAGGACACCCAGGGCTACACAGAGAAACCCTGTCTAGAGGGAAAAATAAAACAAGCAAACAAACAAAAAACCCATAAGCTTAGGACTATCCACACAGTTGGCCTCTAAGGACAAGGCATAACCAGGAACTTCTTGTTCACCTCTTGAAGGGCTAGGGATGGCAGAGCAGCCCCACCTCACAGGCAGAGCTGCAGGCTAGCTAAGCTCCTGAGCAAGTGGGGCAACTACAGGACCTGGTGATGCAGGCAAGGCAGACTACCCCCAGCAGCCTCTGTTCCAGCGCACTTCAACTTAGAGCCTGTACTGCCCAAAATCCCCAGGCAGACTCTTTCATCTCCCCCTCTAACCATTCCAGAACATTCTCTCTAGACAGATACTTCTGGAGGAGGGTCACTTTTGAAAGTGGCTCCCTTTGATTCTACATACACATAGGTATTCAGTGCCCACTCTGAGCCTAATGCCAAGCATCCCTGCGCTTTGCTTTACACTTGCATAATTTTTTGCAACTGGCCACATTACCTTCCCTCTCAGCCACTTTCCATATAGCTCAGTCATGGTGTGGTGTGGGAAAGGACCTCTCTGGGAAAGGACCAACATCCCATGTTTCACCACATGTGTCCTAGTTTTAATTCTACAATCAGGGAAAAGATAATCACTTCAACTACCTAGAATTAAGTACCCAGAATCCTTGGGGGAACGCCCAGCTCTCTAGATAGCCAGACTCTACTCTTGCTGGCATTGAAACGTCTGTGCCACCCACAGTTACAATGGAAATCCATCTCCATTAAAGTCTGTGTTCCCTGCTTTCCTAACCAGATTATGCTGAACTGAACTTCTGGATGACTCATCCGGAGTAAAGCATTCATGTTTTATTTTCTTCCCTAGCTGACTGGCTGCTTCAACTTTTCAAGCATTTGCCTCCTTACTTCAACCTGGGTCCTCCAGATGACACAGTAAGACCACTCGGGTACATGATGAAAAATCGGAAAGTTCTTCCAGAGTTAATGCAATGGGGGTATAAAGACAATTCCACAGATCCAAGATGGCGGCGAGCAGTATGGACCGTGTTTGGAGCCTCCAGTGGACAATTCAGGGAATTGCACAGATTTCTGAGCCAGGAACACCAAGGTCCCCACACCACAGCAGCGGGAGTTTGCCATGGTTCGGAGGGACCAAGGGTGTGGAGGACCTGCATGCCCCTGCACATGGGAGGAGCGCGGATTTTCTCGGATCGGAGCAGCAGTAGCAGAGGCAGCAGCAACAGCAGCGGCACCAGCGGCACCAGCGTCAGCGGTGGCAGTGGCTGAGGTTTGCAGCTCTGAGCCTTCCGGTGGAGGCGATTAGTGTGGTGGCCGGTGGGAGTTGCTGCGGAAGAGGGGACTCTGGACGGGATTTGGGTCGCGTGGTGCCTTGTGACCCAAACTGGACTCGGTGGACAGTTCAGCCCCAGAGTCCCGGGTTCAGCTCAGGGTGTAGTGCCATGGAGATGCTGTCTCAGCGCAGCAAGCAATTCTGCCCTAGGCACCAGCTCAACTCACCCACAGCTCCCCTGCTGTGATGCAGGCTGGGCGGAGCACTCAAATCCACCCTAGGCGCCAGCTCAGCGCAGCCACAGCGCAGTTGTCCAGCTGTGACATAGCCTGGGCAGAGCACTGAGCTCTACCAGAGGCACTAGCTCACATCAACGAGCAGTACTGCCCAAGACACTAGCACAGCTCAGTGGGCAGTTCTGGGGCGCTAACACAGGCTGAGGTCAGCACGCAGATTCAGCCCAGAGGCCCTAGCTGGACTTGCCGGGCAGATTGGGCCCAGAGACTCTAGTTGAGCTGTGCGCATAGGCTTGGCGGCTCCAAGACTCTGGCTGGACTATCCATGCAGTATAGGCCCGGAGTCCCGGGCTGAATTCAGTGTGCAGTGTGAGTCCAGAGTCCCTGGCTGAGCTCGGTGCACGATTCCGCCCCGGAGACTTGGGTGGAGCTCGGCGTGCAGTTTGGGGCCTAAGTCCCTAACTGTGCTTGGCAGACAGATTAGGTCCAGAGACTCTAGTGGAGCTTTAGGCACAGTCCCGGCTCTAAGACTCTGGTTGGACACAGTGTGCAGTATGAATCCAGAATTCCTGGCTGAGCTTGGCGGACAGTTCAGGCCCTGAGTCAATAACTGACCACAGCACACACTTTGGGCCAAAAGCCCTTGCTGAGCTTGGTGCGCAGTCCCAGCCCCCCGAAATTCTGGCTGGACCCTGTGTGCATTTTGTGCCCAGAATCCCTAGCTGAGCTCGGCAGACAGTTCAGGCCCTGAGAATCTAGCTGAGTTCAGCGCGTGGTTCGGGCCCAGTGTCCCTGGCTGGTCTTGGCAGGGAACACAGAAGACTGTGGATAGCTTGGCCTGACCCAAAACACTTAGTCAGAGACCCAGAATGATTGCAGGACCCACAGCACAGGGGAGCTGAGGATCACTGGCTGTGAGAAACCAAAACGACAGGGCTAACCTCCTGCCATCCACACCAGTGAAATATCAAAGCTTCCAGCTTACAGAAATCATGAGAAAGCAAGTGAATCTATCATCAGACTCCCTCCATCCAACTCTGGAAGCTACCCAACAAAAACAAAGACACCAAGATGTCTAAAGGACAGCGTAAAAGCATACGCAAAAACCCCCAAAACAACATGGCGTCTCCAGTTTCCAGCTATCCCAAAGAAAACAACCCAGAGAACCCAAATACAACGGAAATACAAGAAAATGACCTCAAATCCTTAGTAATGAGGATATTAATGGAGGAAACAAATAAAATTTGTAATCAAATGCAGGAGGATGCAGCCAAACAGGTGAGAGACATAAAAGAAGCACATAGAGTGGAACTGGAAAAATTTCAGGAAAATGCAAACAACCAGATGAAAGAAATCAAAAAATCAGTTCAAGATCTGAAGACAAAAATGAATTCAATGATAAACACACAGACAGAAGAAAAACGAGAACATGAGACCTCAGAGAAGAAGGCAAGCAACACAGAGGTGAGCTTTTCTAACAGAATCCAAGAGATAAAAGAATGAATCTCAGGTCTAGAAGATACAATCACAGATCTTGAAGCAACCATTAAGGAAAATGCGAAATCTGGAAAACTCCTGACACAAAACATCCAAGAAATTAAGGACACATGAAAAGAAGAAATCTGAGGATAATAGGCATTGAAGAAAGGGAAGATATCAGTCTCCAAGGCCCAGAAACTATTCTCAATAAAATCATAGAAGAAAATTTCCCCAATCTAAAGAAAGAGATGCCTATAAACATACAAGAGGCCTACAGAACACCAAATAGAATTGACCAGAAAAGAAAAACTGCCTGTCACATAATAATCAAAACACAAAACATACAGAACAAAGAAAAAATATTAAAAGCTGCAAGGGAAAAGGGCCAAATAACATTTAATGGCAAACCTATCCGAATTACACCCGACTTCTCAGCAGAGACCATAAAAGCCAGAAGGGCCTGGACAGAGATCCTGCAAACCCTAAGAGACCACAGATGCCAGGCCAGACTACTTTACCCAGCAAAACTATCAATAACCATTGATGGAGAAAACAAAATATCCCATGACAAAAACAAATTCAAACAGTATCTATCCACAAATCCAGCTTTACAGAAGGTACTAGAAGGAAAACTCCATCCCAAAGGGTCAAGCTACAACCAAAACTACTCAGGAAATAGATAACTATCCCATGGCAAAAACACAACTACACAAAGGCTCGACTGGAACCAACATCAAAATTAAGACTCTTAACAGTCACTGGTCATTAATATCTCTCAACATCAATAGTCTCAATACTCCAATAAAAAGATACAGACTAGGGCTGGAGAGATGGCTCAGTGGTTAACAGCGCCGCCTGCTCTTCCAGAGGTCCTGAGTTCAATTCCCAGCAACCACATGGTGGCTCACAACCATCTATAATGTAATCTGATAGCCTCTTCTGCAGATAAAGCACTCATATGCAATAAATAAAATAAATAAATCTTTAAAAAAAAAAAGATACAGACTAACTGAATGGGTGCATAAACAACATCCAACATTCTTCTGCATTCAAGAAACACATCTCACCCATAATAATAGGCATTACCTCAGGGTAAAAGGTTGGAAAAAATATTCCAAGCAACTGGTCACAAGAAGCAAGCAGGCGTAACCATTTTAATATCGAACAAAATAGACTTTCAACCACAATTAATCAAAAGGGATGAGGAAGGACACTTTATACTCATCAAAGGTAAAAGGTCTGCTAAAAAAGCTTAAACCACACATCGATCCCCACACAATAATAGTGGGAGACTTTAACACCCCACTCTCACTGAAGAATAAGTCATTGAAACAGAAACTAAGCCGAGAAACAACATCATTAACCAATGCCATGGGTCAAATGGATCTAACAGATATCTATAGAACCTTTCACCCAAACAAGAAAGAATATACCTTCTTCTCTGCAACCCACAGAACCTTCTCTAAAATTGATCACATCATAGGTCACAAAGCAAGCCTCAACAGATACAAGAGGATTGAAATAATACCTTGTATCCTATCAGATCACCATGCTCTTAAGCTACAATTCAACAACAACAGAAATAACAAAAAGCCTACACGTACGTGGAAACTAAACAACTCTCTGCTAAATGACACCTGGGTCAGGGAAGAAAGAAAGAAAGAAATCAAGGAGTTTCTGAAATTCAATGAAAATGAAGGAACAACATACCCAAATTTGTGGGATACATTAAAAGCAGTGCTAAGAGGAAAATTCATAGCACTAAGTGCCTTTAAAAAGAAATTGGAAACATCGCACATAAGCATCTTAACAACACAACTGGAAGCCCTAGAAAAAAAAGAAGCAGAAACACCCAAAAGGAGTAGACGTCTGGAAATAATCAAACTCAAGGGTGAAATTAACAAATTAGAAACTAAGAAAACAGTCCAAAGAATCAACAAAACCAAGAGCTGGTTCTTTGAGAAAATCAACAAGATAGACAGACCATTAGCCAAACTAACTAAAAAGGCAGAGAGACAGTATTGAAATCAACAAAATCAGAAATGAAAAGGGAGACATAACAACAGACACTGAAGAAACACAATGAATCATAAGATCCTACTTTGAAGGCATATATGTCACAAAATTTGAAAATCTAAGGGAAATGGACGATTTTCTTGATCAATTTCATTTGCCAAAGTTGAGTAAAGAACAGATAAACAAGCTAAATAGTCCCATTTCCCCTACAGAAATAGAAGCAATCATTGATGATCTCCCAACCAAAAAAAGCCCAGGGCCAGACGGTTTCAGTGCAGAATTCTACCAGACCTTCAAGGGTGAGCTAATACCAATACTCTTCAAGCTACTCCAAAAGATAGAAATGGATGGAATATTACCAAATTCATTCTATGAGGCCATAGTCACATTGATACCTAAACCTCACAAAGACTCAACAAAGAAAGAGAATTTCAGACCAATTTCTCTGATGAACATCGATGCAAAAATACTAAATAAAATACTTGCAAAATGAATACAAGAACACATCAAAGATATCATTCATCATGACCAAGTAGGCTTCATTCCAGGCATGCAGGGATGCTTTAGTATATGGAAATCCATCAATGTAATCCACCATATAAACAAACTGAAAATAAAAAACCACATGATCATCTCTTTAGATGCAGAGAAAGCATTTGATAAAATCCAACACCCGTTCATGTTTAAAGTTTTAGAGAGATCGGGGATACAAGGCACTTTCCTCAACATAATAAAGGCTATATACAGCAAGCCAATAGCCAAAATCAAAGTAAATGGTGAGATACTCAAGGAAATTCCTCTAAAATCGGGAACAAGGCAAGGCTGCCCACTCTCCCCATATCTCTTCAATATAGTACTCGAAGTTCTAGCCAGAGCAATAAGACAACAAAAGGAGATCAAGGGTATCCAAATGGGAAAGTAGGAAGTCAAATTATCCCTATTTGCAGATGATATGATAGTGTACATAAGTGAACCTCAAAATTCCACCAGAGAACTCCTACAGCTGATAAACACCTTCAGCAAATTAGCTGGATACAAAATTAACTCAAAAAAATCTGTAGCCTTCTTATACACAAATGACAAGCTTGCAGAGGAAGAAATTAGGAAAGCCACACCCTTCACATTAGCCACAAGCAATATAAAATTTCTAGGAGTCACTCTAACTAAGCAAGTGAAGGACTTGTTTGAAAAAAATTTTCAAAACTCTGAAGAAAGAGATTGAAGATGACCTGAGAAGATGGAATGATCTTCCTTGCTCATGGATAGGGAGAATTAACATAGTAAAAATGGCCATCCTACCAAAAGCAATCTACAGATTCAATGCAATCCCTATCAAAATACCTATACAATTTTTTAAAGACATTGAAAGTTCAATTCTGAACTTCATATGGAAAAACAAAAAACCCAGAATAGCTAAAACAATCTTGTACAATAAAAGGTGCTCCGGAGGAATCTCCATACCTCATCTCAAACTGTACTATAAAGCAATAGTAATTAAAACAGCTTGGTACTGGCACAGCAACAGGCTGGTTGATCAGTGGAATCGAATCGAAGACCCAGATATGAATCCACACACATATGGTCACTTGATTTTTGACAAAGAAGCCAAATCCATTCAATGGAAAAAGGATAGCATCTTCAACAAATGGTGCTGGTCTAACTGGAGGTCTATGTGTAAAAAAATGCAACTGGACCCATATTTGTCACCTTGCACAAAGCTCAAATCCAAGTGGATTAAAGACCTCAACATAAAACCAGAGACACTAAGTCACTTAGAAGAAAAAGTGGGGAAGAGCCTGGAACATATTGACACAGGAGACAACTTCCTGAACAGAACACCAACAGCCCAGGCCTTAATGTCAACAATTAATAAATGGGACCT
This sequence comes from Acomys russatus, assembly GCF_903995435.1. Lineage (NCBI taxonomy): Eukaryota > Metazoa > Chordata > Mammalia > Rodentia > Muridae > Acomys > Acomys russatus. The sequence continues at coordinate 21,770,460 of NC_067166.1, read as the reverse complement.
CATGAGGCTGAGAAGCTTCTGTAAGGCTGGAGACACTGTCAGCAGAACAAAGCGACAGCCTACAGACTGGGAAAAAATCTTCACCGACCCTACATCTGACAAAGGTCTAATATCCAAAATATATAAAGAACTCAAGAAGCTAAATACCACCAAACCAAATAACCCAATTGAGAAATGGGGCTTGGAACTAAACAGAGAATTCTCAACAGAGGAATATCAAATGGCTGAGAAACACTTAAAGAAATGCTCAACCTCCTTAGTCATCAGGGAAATGCAAATCAAAACAACTCTGAGATTCCATCTTACACCCATCAGAATGGCTAAGATCAAAAACTCAAGCGACACCACATGCTGGCGAGGATGTGGGGAGAGAGGAACACTCCTTCATTGCTCGTGGGAATGCAAACTAGTACAGCCACTTTGGAAATTTATCTGGTGCTTTCTCAGAAAACTGGGAATAGGGCTTCCTCAAGACCCAGCTATTCCACTTCTTGGAATATACCCAGAAGATGCTCCAGCACACAACAAGAACATTTGCTCAACCATGTTCATAGCGGCCTTATTCATAATAGCCAGAACATGGAAACAGCCTAAGTGCCCCTCAGTAAAAGAGTGGATAAAGAAACTGTGGTACATATACACTATGGAATACTACTCAGATATTAAAAACAAGGAATTCCCGAAATTTGTGGATAAATGGATTGAGCTAGAAATTATCATAATGAGTGAGTTAACCCAGAAGCAGAAAGACTTAAATGGTATATACTCACTTATATCTGCATACTAGCCCAAGGAGCATGTCCCACGAAAGCCTTCACTTACCAGGAAACTGGGACAGAGGGGAGGGCATCCTATTGGGACTCTAGATGAGAGAAGCATGGGAGAATGGCAAAGTAGAAGGATCCAGAGGGTCCTAGAAACCTACAAGTAGAACATTATGATAGGCAGATTTGGCCCCAGGGGTCCCGCTCAAACTAAGGCACCAGCCAAGGACAATACAGGAGGTAAACTTTAAGCCCCTACCCAGATCTAACCAACGGTCAGAACATTCTCCGCAGTTGAGTGGAGAGTGTGATATGACTTTCTCACGTACTCTGGTGCCTCACATTTGACCATGTCCCCTGGAGGGGGAGACCTGGTGGCACTCAGAGGAAGGACAGCAAGTTGCCAAGAAGAGACTTGATACCCTATGAGCATATATAGGGGGAGGTAATCCCCCTCAGGAACAGTCATAGGGGAGGGGAATAATGGGAAAGTGGGGGGAAGGGAAGAATGGGAGGATACAAGGGATGGGATAAACATTGAGATGTAAGAAGAATAAATTAATTTTAAAAATTAAAAATAAAATTTAAAAAAATTATCTAAAAAGAAAAATGTTCTCTGGCCAAAAGAAACAGCGCCATTGTTTCCAAAGACCCACAAGAGCCTTCTGTTAGAAGGACTGAATTGTTTTCCTTGGCATCTTCAGAGCTCTTCACCCATCTCACGAGAACCCCTCGTACTTATTTAACACTGTTCGTTCGACAGCATCTACTGAAGTCCTGTGCTGTGCCTGGCGTCCCCAGGGCATGGTCTCCACAGCCCTTCCCTCAGCTACCTCTCTGTTCCATGTCCAGAGATAATGAGAGAGCCTCTAGAACTCTGGTGTAAGAATTCTCACAAACCAACAAAACTATGAGCAGTGTGTCCTTGGAAATATTATCTAAAACAGCAGAGCACTGGACAGAACCAAAACACTAAAAATAGATGACAGGTATAATAAAATATGATGTAGATCCATAGTTATTGAGCCAAGAACAATCCCCCTCTTACTAGTAACTGAGGAAAATATTTGTTGCAGAAAAATACACCCTACTGTTTATTTATTTATTATTTATAAACAGATAGGTACATTTTTGAGCTAGAACTTACACCAAATATGTGACAGAGCTATAAGTGACTTCCTTTCATTTATGTTTGTATTCTTTTAATGTTCATGTATGTGATTATGACTAGCACATGAAGTCGGCCAGAAAAAAAAAAAACTGTGGAACAATTTTCTCTGGTCAAAAGAAACAACTCCATTGTTTTGTTAGCCACTGCAAACCTTGCTAAAGCTTGAAAGTCTCGTCTTAAAAACAAATGCATTGGATCGAGAGTCAGAGATGCCAATGATCTACTCAAAGAAGATGCTATGGGTTTAGAACTACTTAAAGAAGAGACAGTGCAGGGAAGATGTGCTCATGGAGACAATGTCGCATGAAAAACACCAGAGGTGCTCCAGTATAGCAGTGGGCAGCAACAGACAAGGTGAAGAGAGGAGCAATGGGGGTAAGTCGGAAGTTTATGTAACAAGTGTTGATCTGCCTCCTTCCTCCCCACACTCAACTCCATCAGCCACAAAGTACTTCAGGCAGCTAGAGACTTGACAGTCACTCCCCCAGGGAAATTAAAGGGAGAGACACAAATTTGAGGATACAAAGCTCTGTGCAGTACAGATCAAGATTTGGGGCTGAACTTACATACAGTGGCTGAAAGTATACAGGAATGGTTCAACTGCAAACCTTTCTCAACTCCTTCAAGTGCCTACAAGGGAGTCTGGAAACAGAAGGCACTTCTTTTGCAGTTCCACTGCAAAGAGCCCTCTTACTGGGGATGGAGGGATGGCTCAGTAGTTAAAAGCACCCAGGTTCAAGTCCCAGCACCCACATGGCAACTCACAAGTGTCTGTAACTCCAGTTCCAAGGGATCTGACACCATAATACCAATACACATAAAATAAAATTAATTATTTTTTAACAGAACCCTCTTGCTTCCTTTCTTTACTCTTTTCTTTCTCTCATTCCTTTTGTGAAGGTGTTTTTATTTTAAAAAGAAAAGAAAAAATCATAATAGTTATAATTTACCAATTTACAATCATCTCCCACCTATGTTCTTTTCTTAATCATTGTTCTTTGAAAATCTTTACATCTGCAGGCAAATGGATGGAGCTAGAAATGATCATCCTGAGTGAGTTAACCCAGACCCAGAAAGATACACATGGTATATACTCACTTATAATCGGATACTAGCCCAACATGGATGTCCTCTGAGAGTCTTCACTCAGCGGGGGATTGAGATAGATGCTGGGACTAGCTGTCGAACTCCAGGTGAGAGTGGTATGGAAGAATGGAGAAATAGAAGGACCCAGAGGGTCCTGGAACCCTACAATAAGACCATCAAGGCTGGTGGATCTAGACCCAGGGGGACCTGCACAAATTACTGTATCAACCAAGGACAATGCATGCAGTAAACCTAGAACCCCTTTCCAGATCTACCCAATGGACAGCACATTCTCCACAGTTGTGTGGAGAGTGAGGACTGCCTTTGAAATAAGCTCTGATGTCCCCCCCCCCATTTGATCACTTCCCTTTGGTAGAGAGGCCTGGTAGCACTCAGAGGAAGGGCAAACAGGCTATCCAGATGAGACCTGATAGGCTGTGATCATATATACTGTGGGGGAGGAGGTCCCCTTCTATCACAGGTCTAGGGGAGGGGAATAGGGTGAAAGAGGGAGGGAGGAGGAACAGGAAGATACAAGTGAAGGGATAACAATCAGGATGTGATCTGAATAAATTATTTTTTAAAAACAAAATCACAAACACTGCAAAGAAAGAAAGTCTGAATTTTTAAAAGAAGTTCCCCCTTCCACAGTAGCCATTAACTTCTAGTAGCTCCTCGGCTGGTGGTGGGGCCTCAGGAGTCTGCTCCCCTTTCATGCTGCAATATTTTGTTGACTTGGTCTTAGTAGGTCTTGTGCACATAACCATGGATGCTGTGAGTTCATGTTTGCAACAGCCAAAAAGAAGTCCTCTTATTAAGATAGGGAGATCCCCCATCAAGCAGATCTCCTGGTACAGTGATCTAAAGGCAGGGTTTATCACTCAACTGGCCTCATCTACACCTGCCTGGCTTCCGACTAGCTTATCAGGCCCTGGGTGGGCACAGCCACAGAGCAACAGTTCACCAATGGAAGCATCTTACCAACAGACAATTACCTGTGTGCTCTAAGGAGGGGCAGTCTCGTGGGAGCAAACATAAAGGAAGGTACATATGAGTAGATGAGCTCAAAAAAGAAAGGTCTAGAAAACAACTCAAGCCCTGCACCTGTCCCATAAGCTATTGTAAAAAAAATCAATCTGGTCCCAGCTCTCAGGATAAGAACCCCAATTTTGAAAATAAAAGAATGCCTTAACCCAACAGTCTTGAGATCTACTATGGGGTCCAGAGCAGTCTCAAGAAGCAGTGAGATATGAGGTAACCAAGAAAAGTGCAGCTGTATCTTGGTAGCTGTCTCCTGACCATCAGAATATCACTTTGTGGTTAAGTGTCCTTGAGGCTTCTGATAAATTTTCCCCACTACATCAAAAACTAAGGTACCAGGATGTTCTCACACACATGTGTACTAACAAACGGTCTGGATCCTCAAAAGCTTCATTACTTGGGTTTTGATACCTCGTCCCTTTGGAGGCTTTTCTAGAGGATCATGGGGGGGGGGGTGCGGAAATACCCTACAAGGGAGACCCAATCTGCCATGATTAGAGAGGAGAAAAGGATCACCTTGCTCTATGAATATGCCTCCCACCTCATAAACATTCATAAACAGATGATACCTACAACAACTACCTACTACTCTCTTTGAACTATTTGCTTTATTTTATTAAATAAACTTCAGCTTAAACTTCCTGTGTGACTCGACTGAGTTCTTGTCTTCAAGAAGTTAAGAATTGAAAGTGTCTTCCCTCCCCAGCAATAGCCCAAAGATCTATTTTAAAATACATCTTAGAGGTAGAACTCTCAAGCTACCTCCTTACCAGCACCATGTCTAATGTCTAGGCTGTGATGCTTCTGGCCATGTTGATAATAAAACCGCTGGACCTAATAGTGGCTGATGCCCCTGGAGCACACCCAGCTTCCCTGAGCTGCATGTTGCCCTCCCACGACTTATTGTCTGGCCACTGATCCACCAGCCTTCACTAGACCAGAGAAACCAGGAATATCCAGATTAAATCCCTTCCTCCACCCCCATCCCTTCACCCCCAAATCCCCAGGGCCTACCCAGCTTCCTTGAGATGCATGCTGCCCTCCGGAGCTCCACTGTCCAGCCACTGCTCCACATTCCTTCACCAGACTCGATGCCCACCAGAAGCCTACTGGACCACAAACATTCAGGTTAGACCCGCTCTCCCAATACCTACTACACCAGGATCATCCAGGGACAACCAGATGGCTAAAGGCCAATGTAAGAATACAAACAAGAACCAGAGCAATATGGCTATCCTACTACGGCAAGTCCTGCGTATCCTAACACAATCAAAACACAAGAAAAAAATGACTGAAAATCCAATCTTACAAAGATAGAGGCCTTTAAAGAGGAAACGAATAAATCCTTTAAACAAATACATGAAAATACAATCAAACAAGCAAGGCCTTTAAAGAGAAAACAAAGAAATCCCTTAAAGAAATATATAAAAGCACAATTAAATAGGTGAAGGAAATGAATAAAACTGTTTCAACACCTGAATATGAAAGTAGAAGCAATAGCTGAGGGAAGCCTGGAGATGGAAAACCTAGGGAAGAGAACAGGAACAGTAGACATGAATACAAGAGATAGAGGAGAGAATCTCAGGGGTGGAAGAAATTGATACATCAGTCAAAGAAAGTGTTAAATCTAAAAGAATTCCTGACATAAAACATCCAGGAAATAATAGGAATAGAAGAAGGTGAAGAGTCCCAGCTCTGAGGACCAGAAAAACATTGTCAACAAAATCAAAGAAGAAACTTTCCCCAACCTGTTGGGGGTTGGTTTGGTGCTATGTATTCTGTGGCTAATTATTGTCCCCCAAGATCTGGTTGCTGCCCAAATGAGCAGACACTCACATACCCCAAAGTGATGTTTGTAACCTTGCCTCCCTGTTTCACCAACAAAAAGCTGATACATAAGCAGAGCTGAAAGAAAGTAGGCATGCCAAAGGCTCTCTTGCTGGGGGAGTGAAGGATCTTGGGAAAGACAAGGAAGGAGGCCACCACCATGCATGAGGTGGAGAAGCAGCACATGGCTGCTGTGGATGGAGGATTCGGACCAGATGAAGAACATTAGCTAACACTTGAGATTATAAATGGAAGGTAGCTCAATAGAAATTATTATAAGCAGATGGGAGGGAGATATGGGAGGTGGTTTTAGGGATTAATATCTGCCCTGCCCTAGGTGAACTAAGGCTATTTTAAAATATAACAGGTGTCTGTGTTTTTTATTGATAGTGGGTTAGAAAATACAGCCGTAAAAACTATAGCCTAATAATAAACATTTATTAGACCATACTTTTAAATTAACCACATCACCAATCTTAAAAAAGATTTGCCTATAAACATACAAAAAGCTTAAAGAACACCAGATAGATTGGACCAGAAGAGAAAATTCTCTCACCACATAATAATCAAAACACCAAACCTACAGAACAAAGAAAAATATTAAAAGCTGTAAGGTAAAAAGGTTAAGTAACTTACAAAGGCAACCCTATCACAATTATACCTGACTTCTCAAGAGAGACTCTAAAAGCTGGAAGGGTCTGGACAGAGGTCTTGCAGCTTCTAAGAGACCACAGACGTCAGCGCAAATGACCATACCCTCTATCACTATAGATGGAGAAAACAAGATCTCCAAGGGAAAAAAATATCTATCCACAAACCCAGCCCTACAGAAAATACCAGAAGGAAAACTCCAATCCAAAGAGATTAACTACATCCAAGAAAACACAGAAAGTAAAAAATTCCACACCAGCAAAATCAAAAGAACAGAAACACACACACACTAACACCACCAACATAAAAATAGCAGGAACTAACAATCATTGGTCATTAATATGTCTCAACATCAATGGATTCAATTCCCCAATAAAAAGACACAGGCTAACAGAATGGATGGGAAAATAGGATGCATCATTTTGCTGCATATAAAAAACACACCTCAACAACAAAGATAGACATTACCTCAGAGTAAAGGACCAGAAAAAAAGTTTCCCAAGCAAACAAACCCAAGAAGAAAGCTGGAGTACCCATTCTAATATCAAATAAAATAGATTTTCAACCAAAATTAAACAAAGAAGATGGGGAAGGACATTTCATACTAATCAAAGGAAAAATCTCAGTTCTGAACATCTATGCCCCAAATGCAAGGGGACTCGCATTTGTAAAAGAAACATTAACTGAAGCTTAAATTACACATCGAACTCCACAGATTAATAGTGGGAGACTTCAACACCCATACTCTCATCAATCAGACATCAAGACAGAAACTAAACAGAGAAATAATGAAACTAACATTTGGCCTAACAGATATCTACAGAACAATTCACCCGAATACAAAAGAATATTCCTTCTTCTTAGCACCTCATGGAACCTTCTCCAAAATTGGCCATATAGTTGGTAACAAAACAAATCACAACTAATACAAGAAAATTGAAATAAATCCTGTATTTTATCAGACCACCATGGATTAAAGCTGGTCGTCAGTAACAACAGAAACAACAGAAAGCCTACAAACTCATGGAAACTGAACAACTCTCTACTCATGATTAGAAGAAATAAAGAAATTAAAGACTTTCTAGAGTTCAACAAAAATGAAAGCACAATATGCCCAAACTTGTGGGATACAAAGAAACCTGTGCTAAGAGGACAGTTCATAGCACTAAGTGTTTTCTTAAAGAAATTGGAGAGATCTCACAATAGCAACTTAACAGCACATGTGAAAGCTTAAAAAAAAAAAAAAGCACACATACCCAAGAGGAATAGAAGATAGGAAATAATCAAACTCAGAGCTGATTCAATAAATTACAAACAAGAAGAACAATACAAAGAATCAATGAAACCAAAAGCTTGTTCTTTGAGAAAATCAACAAGACAGACATATCCTCAGCCAAACTAACCAAAAGGCAGAGAGACTGTATCCAAATTAACAAAATCAGAAATTAAAAGGGGGCACAACAACAGACACTGAGGAAATCCAAAGAATCATTAAATCTGACTTCAAAAGCCTGTACTCCACAAAATTGGAAACTCTAAAAGAAATAGATGGTTTTCTTACCAATATTAAATCAAGGTCAGGTAAAATTTAAATAGACCTATAACTCCTAAGGAAATAGAAGCAGTCATTAAAAGTCTCCCACCAAAAAAAGACCTGGGCCAGAGGATTTCACAGCAGAATTCTACTAGACTTTCAAAAAAGAGCTAATATTAATATTTCTCAAATTACTCCACAAAATAGAAACAGAAAAAAAAAAAACATTGCCAAACTCATCCTATGAGGTCACAGTCACCCTGATACCTAAACCACACAAAGAACCAAGAAATAAAAAGAATTTCAGACCAATTTCCATTATGAACATTGCTACAAAAGTAATAAAATACTCACAAACCAAACCCAAGAACACATCAAAAACATCATCCATCATGATCAAGTAGGCTTCATCCCAGAGATGCAGAGATGGTTAAATATACAAAAATCCATCAATGTAATCCACTATATAAACAAATTGAAAGACAAAAAAAAACCCTACATGATCATCTCATTAAATGCTGAAAAGGCCTTTGACAAAATCCAACAGCCTTTCATGATAAAACTCTTGAAGAGACCAGGGATATAAGGCACATACCTAGACACAATAAGGGAAATATACATCAAGCCAATAGCCAACATCAAATTAAATGGAAGCTTAAATCAATTCCACTGAATTCGGGAGCAAGACAAGGCTGTCCACTGTCTCCATAGCTCTCCAATATAGTACTTGAAACCCTAGCTAGAGCAACAAGACAGCTAAAGGAGATCAAGAGGGGGACACAAACTGGAAAGAAAGAAGTCAAAGTATTGCTATTCTCAGATGGTATGATAGTATACAGAAGTCGCCCCCACAATTCTACCAGGGAACTTCTACAGCTGATAAACAACTTCAGCAAAGTGGCTGGATACAAAATTAACTCAAAAGAATCAGTAGCCCTTCTTTATACAAGCAGTAATAGGCTGAGAAAGAATTTAGGGAAACAACGCCCTTCACAATAGCCATGAATAATATAAAATGCACCCATAAAAATGGCTAAGATCAAAAACTCAAGTGACAGCTCATGCTGACAAGGATGTGGAGCAAGAGGAACACTCCTCCGTTGCTCGTAGGAGTGCAACTTATTGGTATCTCAGAAAAATGGGAATAGTTTTACCTCAGGACCCAGCTATACCACTCCTTGGAATACACTCAAAAAATGTTTCACCATACCACAAGGACATTTGCATAACTATGATCATAGCAGCTTTATTCATAATATCAAGAAACTGGAAACAACCTAGACATCTCTAAAAGGGAAAATAAAGAAAATATGGTACATTTACACAATGGGATACTATTCAGCTATTAAAAACGAGTCATGCAATTTGCAGGGAAATAAATGGAACTAAAAAAATATCATCTTGAATGAGCTAACCCAGAAAGACATGCATGGTATATACTCATTTATAAGTGGATATTAACAGTAAAGTACAAGATAACCATGCTAAAATTCATAGACCCAGAGAAGCTAAGTAACAAGGAGAGCCCAAGAGAAGATGCTTGAAATATACATCTGAAGTAGATAGAGGGAGGAACCCAAGTGGGAGAGGGGGTGGGGAAGGAAACAGTATGGGAATCAGCTGTGGTGAGTGGGTGAGGACCAGGAGAAAATTCAGAAATCAATGAGGGTATATCTCTTGGAAAGAGGAGTCCCCCAGGAGTCTATGGGGATGACTCTAGTTGAGATTCTTAGCAGCAGGGATCTGGAGCCCACAGTAGTCACCTCCTGTAGCCAGGGGGACTACCTGTGTAGGGAGGGGGATACCAACTCACCCATATAAAGCCTTCAACCCAAAATTGGTCTTGCCTACAAGAAGTTTAGGGGATAAAGAGCAGAGACTGAGGTAATGGCAAACCAATGATTGCCCCAACTTGAGACCCACCCCATAGGAGAGAGCCAACCCCTGACACTGTTAGCAATACTCTGCTATGCTTGCAGACAAGCACTTACATAACTGTCTTCTGAGAGGAGAGGCTTCATCCAGCAGTAGATGGAAACAGATGCAAAGACCCACATACAAACAATAGGTTGAGCTCAAGGAGTTTTGTGGAAGAGTGGGAAGAAAGATTGAGGGATCTGGAGGGGTCAAGAACGGCACAAGAAGACTTGAAGAGTTAACTAACCTGGGTCCATGGGGGCTCACAGAGGCTGGACCACCAACCAAAGAAAATGCGTGGACTGAACCTAATCTCCTACACATATGTAGCAGATGTTCATCTTGGTCATCTTAGGTAGTTCAGCTTTATTGTCCAGGCCTCTCCCCTCTAAGGACAGTCAAGTTAGACAAAGGCACTTCTAATGGAGACTGCTCATGTAGGAGAATGCCAGAACCTCCATGCTCCTCAGCACCCTATGCAGCTCATGACCAGGGGTAATTCCAGTGCCAGAAGGAAAAAGAAGGTGCTTCCAATGTCAGAAGGATTTTGTTTGTTTGTCATCTTTGACCCATTTTTGTTCATGATTTCAAGAGAAATCATCCCAGATACAAAAAAAAAATTTTTTTTTAATTTTTTTTCTCATTTCTGTCTCATTTAGTGAAATATATCTTTTTTTTCAAATAAGGCAACATTGCCCTTCTCGCTGATTCAGACCTTTCTTGTACTTTAATGATACTGTTTGGAACCAACCAGGTACTTTTAAATTTTATTTTCTCTGGGATTTTGAAACATGAATTCCTAACACTTTGCTCAATGATAAGAGCTGACACACTAGAGGATAGAGATAAAACTCAGAAGCCTGTCTCAGGAAAGGTTTCACTGGCACACAACCGTGCCTGTCGGTACATGGACTGCCTGTGGCTCACCTCTGTTTTGAGTACTTGGGTTGAAGAGTGAAGGCAGACCTGCTGACCCAAAAGGCAAAACTAAATTTGCCAACCCTTGCTCTAAAAAGATTTTTAAAACTGCTTCCAAAATATGCTTCAGTTATTGCCTCTGCCCTTCCAATTCCCTTATCTACGGTTTTGCATAGTCTTCACTATTTTGCAGAGACTACGTCTTCATATTTTATTGAGCAAGTTTTCCTAGAGGCACTTGGGGGATTGTGCAGACACATTTCCAAATAGTTGTTTGAAGTAACACTGACTGACAGAAACATAACATAAAAATTTAAATATATAACTTCAAATTCTCCTGCCTCACATTAATAAAAGTAAGATAAGCATGTAAAAAGTAATCATGCGCTTTTCTGTGTGTCATCCACAATATTCACTGGCCTCCTGGGGACCACCAGCCCTCTGAGAAAGCATCTAAAAGGAAAAGAAATGCCTGAAGTAAATCAAAGGAATTCTGAAGAAATCAAGATAATACTTTTAAATGCTCATTAATACTTTCAAACAGGCTTCGTAAAGCCATTGTATGACACTGAACATGACAGTAGCTATCTCAGATATGTAAGGAACTTCAAAACTACATATTATCCAATCAATAGGTGGACTGGTGAACTTAACAGGTAGTTCTCAATGGAAGAAATACAAATGGCCAATGAATATTTGAAGAGGCGTTCAACAACCTTAGCCATAAAGCAAATCTGAGTTAAAACTGCTTTTAGATTCCATCTCATGCCAGTCAGAATGGCAGTCATCAAGAAAACAAATGACAGAAAATGCTGATGAGGATGCAGGGAAGAGGAGCCCCCATTCACTGCTGTTACTCTGGAAATCAGTGTAGAGAGCGCTTCTTCAAAACAAAAGTAAAAACAGAATGACTATTTTCCTGGGTAGACATCATGAGCACCTGAACATTCATGATTACTGCTGCATTATTCATGATAGCTAAGAAATAAAACCAGCTTAGGTGGGTATCGACAGACAAATAAAGAATGTGTGGTACATACATACAATAGAATTTTTCAGCCATATAGGAATGTGAAATTTGTAGGAAAATAGTTAAACAGGAAGTCACTATGTTAAGCAAAATAAGTCAGACTCAAAAAAACAAATGATACAATGATACATTTTTATCTTCTGTGTGGATTCTAGATCTCTCTCTCTCTCTCTGTCTCTGTCTCTCTCTCTGTCTCTCTGTCTCTCTCTCTCTCTGTCTCTCCCTCTCCGTCTCCCCCCCCCTCTCTCTTTCTCTCTCTCATGTGTGTGTGGTGTGTGATGAAAGTAGAAAACAAATGAAAAGATTTTAAGGACAGGAGAAGGATAGAATAATGGAATACATGTGACAGAAAAGCAGAAAAAAACATTATTTGGAAGAGAACAAATAAACGGCTTAACGATGCAACTCAAAAATTTGGAAAAATAAGAACAAACCAAATCCAAACATGGACACTTGACCCAACTCACCAAAAGAAAGAGAGAGCTCAAATTAACAGAATCATAAATTAACACGGAAACATTACCCAAAAAAAAGAAAGAAATTCAGAATATTATAAGAGAATTTTTGTGTATTTTTAAGACAGCATCTCTCTATATAGCCCTGGCCATCCTGAAACTCACTAGGTGGACCATGCTGGCCTCAGATTCACAAAGATCTGCCTGCCTCTGCTTCCTGAGTGTTAGAAATAAAGATATGAGCACCACAGCCATCTACAAGAAAATATTTTTAAAACCTACACACCACAAAGCTGGAAAACCTAAAAAGAAGTAATGAATTTCTAGGTTCAACAAAACTATCAAAATTAAACCAACAATCTAAGAAGGTCCCTGACAAATAGGAGATTGAAATAATAAAAATCCTTCTGGGGGAAAAAAAGAGCACCCAGGGCTAGATGAAGATCTATACCCAATCCTTCTTAAACTATTTTTAAAAATAGAAAAAGAAAGAGAACTCACAAACTTCTTTGATAAAGCCACTAGCACTCTAATACCAAAACCAGGTAAAGACACAAGAAAAGAAAACCACAAGCCAATATCCCTAATAAACATAGATTCAAAATGCTCAATGAATTGTTTGCAAACGAAATACAAAAATACATCAAAAAAAATCATCTACTGTGACCAACTTGGCTTTATCCCTAAAATGCGAGGACACAAACGAGTCGACAAATACGATAAACCACACAAATGGACTTGACAAAATTTGCATTGTCATCTCAACCTCAATATAATAAAAAGCTATTGTCTTAGGGTTTTGTTGCTGTGAAGAGACACCATGACCAAGGCAACTCTTATGAAGGAAAATATTTCATTGGGGCTGGCTTAAAATCCCAGAGGTTGAGTTCATTATCATCATAGTGGAAGCATGGCAGCACACAGGCAGACATAGGGCTGGAGGAGCCAAGAAAGAGTTCTACACCTTGATCCACAGTAGCAGAATAAGAGTGGATCCCACACTGGGAGGAGCTTGAGCATAGGAGACCTCAAAGCCCACCCCCTCTGTGACACACATCCTCAAACAAGACCAGACCTACTCCATCAACGCCACATCTCCTTAATGTCACTCACACGAGTCTGTGGGTACCATACCCACTCAAGCCACCACAACTGCATATGAAAGACCAAGAGCCAACGCCACCCTAAACTGAGTTGTTAGGGTATAGATAAGCTACTGATCTGCTCAAGGTGGCTCTGTATTCTGGCTGACTGCTGAAGTTCTTCATCGTTTCTAGAAATTTTCTGGTAGAGTTTTTGTAATTTCTAAGGTATAGTATCCTATCCATAGGGATGGTTTGACCTCACCTTTTCCTATTTGTATCCCACTAACTTCCTTCTCCTGCCTTATTACTCCAGCCTGTATTTCTAGCACAAAAATCAAGGACGGGGTGGGGATAGTAGGTATCTCCGACTCATCCCTGAGTTCAGTGGAATTGATTCGGACTTTTCTCAATTTAAAAGGAGACCATGGTCATACTCTCATTCGCTGTAGCCTCAAAAACTAGTAAAAGATCTAGGAATAAACCTAGCCAAGGAAATGAAGGGTGTCTACAATGAAAACTTCAAACCTCTGAAGAAACAGGGAGGGAAAGATGCTAGAAAACACAAAGGCATCCCATGCTCAAGGACTGATAGAATTAACATTGTGAAAATAACCGTTTCACAAAAAAAAAAAAAAAAAAAGTTTTTTTAAACTATTTATAGATTCAGTGTAACACCAGTCAAATTTTCCATCTTATTTTTCACAGAAATAGAAAAGAAATCCTAAAATTTATATTGAACCACAAAAGACCCCCCAAAAGAGCCAAGACAATCCTGGGGAGTGGGGGGGAGTGGGAACAATGCTAAACAGATTACCATTCCAGATCTTAAGATATATCACAGAGACATTGTGATAACAACAATATGGCACTGGCACAAAAACAGACACACAGACCAATGGAACAAAATCAAAGGCCAAATTATGTGTACACATAGTTTCAGCCACTTAATATTTGACAAAAGATAAGCTGGAGAAAAGAAAGCGCATACATTTATAATCCCTAACTATATTTGTCCTTTACACACAGTTTAAGTGTCGCCCTCATTCCTCATTAAGGAAACTTTTCTTTACAACAACACAACCACAACCAATTAAAAAGCAGAATTGTGGAGCCCAGTCCCAATGGACACATCTATAAAACGCTCCCACACCTGAGGATCAGGAACCCTGTGGAAGAGGGATTGGGAAGGCTGTTAAGAGGGAAAGGGTCAAGGAGTTTGTTGTGAGATTGTGTCTCCTAGTAATGTCAGACACTACACCTGTGAAGTCTTACCTAAACATGAGCCAAACAAAGACAGCAACTACAGACATGCCAAGGTGGGCAGGAGAAAGCCCACAAGTTCTCAAGCCTACACAAAGAACTACTGGAAACTGAAAAATGCTAAGAGTAGGGAAATTGAGCCAGGGGTGGTGGCACATGCCTTTGATCCCAGCACTTGGGAGGGATCGCTGTGAGTTCAAGGCCAGCCTGGTCTACAAAGTGAGTCTAGGACAGCCAGGGTTACACAGAGAAAACATTTCTCAAAAAAACAAAACAAATAACAACAACAAAAAAAAAGAGTGTGGAAATCAATCTTCTCCAGGGAAGAGTACAGCAATTGATTATACAATATGCTCAAGCTTGAAAACATACATATAGGTAACATTAAACAGACTGACCAGGTTATGTTTATGAATAAATATGTATATACATATATGTGTGTAACAAATTTTTTTAAAGGACATGGATTTGAAAGAGGGAAAGGGAAATGTATAAGAGAGGGTTTGGAGGGAGGAAAGGGGAAGGAGGAAGTGATATGATTATAATCTCAAAGATAAATAAATACTTTTAAAATATTTATTTATTTATTATGTACACAATGTTCTGCCTGCATGTACACCTGCTCACCAGAAGAGGGCACCAGATCTCATTACAGATGGTTATAAGCCACCATGTGGTGGCTGGGAATTGAACTCAGGACCTTTGGAAAAGCAGACATTGCTCTTAACCTCTGAGCCATCTCTCTGGCCCCTAAATAAATACTTTTAAATGCTGGTCAGAGGCTCTGGAAAGCCAGAGTTCAATTCCAAGCACCCATACCAGGCAGCTCACAACTGCGTGTAACTCCAGCTCCAGGGGATTTGAAGCCATCCTCTAGCCTTTATAGGCACACACACACACACACACACACACACACACACACACACATAACATAGTTGCATATATTCACACAAACATACATATAAAGAAAAAGATAAATAAGTCTTTTCTTAAAATGCTATCCATAGAGGTAAATGAGAGGACCTGGTTGCTAAGAAAAAAATTAACAATCTACATTTGATAGCTGGAAAATTAATTTTATAAAACAGCCCAACAAAAACATTAAATTAGGAATAATGAGCATTGGAAGGAAAGTGATAATGCAACACCACTTCCTCTAAAAATTTTTTGCAGTGCTAGATATAATTTGAATGCAAAGAATAAATTTTTCAGCACTTAACTACACTGCCAATCCAAATACAGATTTCTGAATACCATTCTTCCATAAAAGAAACCAAACTCTCTTGGAAAAAAAAAACTATTCGCAAAGCTAGGAAGAAAAAGCCAGAAGTACTTACTAGTCTAAATGTTAAGAAATTTCCTGGAAAAGAGAAGGGGGGGAGAGGATGGGCTACCAGTCTCTTCAATATGAGTATCTATTTACAAAAGAATAAGGTGAGACCCTTAGCAAATAACTTAGAAAAATATCAACTCCCAATGGATAAAATTCAAAATGTAACTCCCAAGAAAATACAAGAACAAGTTTTATGACCTTCCATTTGTCTGTGGTTTCTTGGATACAACACTAAAATGATAGCAACAAAAAAAAAAAAAAAATAGTCAAACTGTACTTGATTGAAATTAAAAAACACTTGGTTCATCCAAGACCATCAAGAATGAAAATACAACCTGCAGAATGAGAAATAAATTTTCAAGCCATGTATCTGATAAGAATCTGATGCCCAAATTCTATGAAGAATACTACAGATTAATTACAAAGGGACTAATAACCCAACTTTTTAAAAATGTATAGCTATTTATGCCTGCAACAAATATTCAGAAACATCAGAAAAGCACATTTAGAGATATTCAATGGCATTAGTCATTAGGGGAAAAATATTTTATCCCCCTCACTAGGATCAGCTATAATTTAAAATGATGGGGGAAACAGGGGTTTAGCAAAGCTCTAAAGAAGTTGAAACTCCTGCATGCTGCTAGTGGGAATGTAAGACACCTCAGTGTTTGTGGGAAACAGTTCCTCAAAATAATTAGCAATGAAGGCTGGAACTATAGCTCAGTTGACAGAGTCCTTGCATGGCAGTCACAAAGCCCTGAGTTCAACATCCAGCATCACATAAGCTGGGCACAGTGGCACATACCTATAATCCCAGCACTCAGGAGGATGAAGTTCATTGGACATACATTATAATATCATTATAAACCATTGGATAAAGTAGAACATTATGATAGGCAGATCTGGGCCCAGGGGTCCTGCTCAAACTAAGGCACCAGCCAAGGACAATACAGGCAGTAAACTTTAAACCCCTACCCAGATCTAGCCAATGGGCAGAACATTCTCCACAGCTGAGTGGAGAGTGGGGTATGACTTTCTCACATACTCTGGTGCCTCACATTTGACCATGTCCCCTGGAGGGGGAGACCTGGTGGCACTCAGAGGAAGGATAGCAGGATACCAAGAAGAGACTTGATACCCTATGAGCATATACAGGGGGAGGAAGTCCCCTTCAGGAACAGTCATAGGGGAGGGGAATAAGGGGAAAATGGGAGGGAGGGAAGAATGGGAGGATACAAGGGATGGAATAACCATTGAGATGTAACAAGAATAAATTAATTTAAAAAATGGAAAACCATGAGTCTAAAGAAAGGGGAAAAAAGCTTTTTCAGTGAAATTCCAACCAATCTTTGTAGAAGGCATGAGAGAATTAGAAAATTGGCCATTTGGTAAGCATCATAGTTAAAAACTAATCCAACCAAGAAGAGCCCAGAGGGAACAGTCAAAGTTTAGAGAGAAAATAGATACAGTCCCAAAACACTTCCCTACCGAGTGCCTAACAATCCCAGAAGGAAAAGAACAACTTCCTTATTGAAAAAACTCTGACAAACATCCCTTTAATCAAGTAACCAATGCGTCTCAGTGTTTCTATTATTGTGACAAAGACAACATTAACTAACAGTAACTTGGGGAGGAAAGAGTTTATTAGTCGTATACATCCTGGTCACAATCCATCCCTGAGGGACACTGCGGCAGGAAGTCAATGCAGGGTGGAAGTGCGGAAGCAATAGCTGAAACAGAGACCATGGAAGGATGCTGCTTACGGCTTGCTCCCGTGGTTTGCTCAGCCTGTGTTCTCATTTAACCCAGGACCACATGCTTACGAGGGGACACCGCCCATAGTGGCCCCTCGCATCAATCATTAATCAAGAAACTGCCCTACCAGATGTGCCTACTAGCCAATCTAATGGAAGCATTTTCTCAATTGAAGTTCCCTCCTGCCAGATAACCTTAGCTTGTACTAAGACGACACAAAGGTAACCAGCATACAAAGTTAGCATTACTAACAATGGAAAAAACAACAATAAAGCTCCTGACAGAGCCTAGTGAAAACTCAGCATCACTGTCATCTATTGAGCTATGACTTGGCCAAATACCTCACCTCCTTATACTTTGCTCCTTCATCTGAAAAAGAGAGGAAATGAATGGACACTGTCTACATTTCTGCTATTCTAATATTTATTAAACTCACCTAAATATGTGCCATGCTGACCAGAGTTTGGCAAGGAGGAAGCAGGCAAGCTTTTCTTCAGATTTAAGTGGCTGGTGTTCTTGCATAGCAATTCAGAAAGTACATAAAATGACCTGTGTAGTAAGGCTTTTGAACTTGGACTCATATCAGAGAGAATGCGTGCTGGCAAAGTCCAAATGTGAGAATTTTTAAAGCAGTAACAATCATTCCTTTCAAGGAAATGCACCCGTTCAAACCAGGGTAGGCAAGCGATTATATGGTAATGAGAGCTTCTATAAATAAGTGCCTGAAAGGAGGGTTTTTTTTCCCCAGTCTTTCTCTTTCCTTAAGCAATTTTGAGCATGACTGTTCCACCTCATGAACCCCAGTCAGGAGCTTACGAGTCTCTGAAGAGTGGGAAGAACTCCAGGTCTTTCAGGCAAGGTATGAGCACACTCCAGTCACTAAGAGCTCTTAGACATCTCGCCTTGGCCCACAGTCACTGCTATCTGAAGGGTAAGATTAATGCCATTTAGTTCAGCAGGAGAGAACGGTGATACAGAATAACTCAAGCCCTCACAGGGCAATTCAAATGACCAGCAACCTCATAAATAAATGCAGTCATGTCAATATTCACCTGGCAAGCCCTCAAAACCCCAGTCTGAGCTGATCTCATTAGATCATTTTGGCTTCAGCTACAGGCCTTTGTAGAAACAGAAACACATTAATTGGCTAATTAGCTATCTTTTAAGATTTGAAGCATCAACTCGCTATATTTTTTTTGTTAAATTTTTTTATTATCCAGTCAATATACAGAACAAAGTATGTGAAATCAAACTATCAGTTCCTTAGCAATTGTGGTAAAGAATGTGTGAAGGGGCTGGGGGTTTAGCTCGGTGGTAGAGTTTGCCTGGCATGTGCAGGGGCCTATGGCTAATTCTCAGCGCTTCAACAAAGAAGAAAGGAAAAAAGGCGGGGAAGGCGGAAGCATCACAGAGCTGGGCATGCAACTCCATTCTTTGGCAAAGTGGTTAACTTGCAGGCACAAAGCCCTGGGTTTGATTCCTAGCACTGCATACAATGATTCAGGTGTGTGATTGTAGCACTCGGGAGGTAGGGGAAGAGAGCATCTCTACTACATAGTGAGTTCAAGGACACCCTGGGCTACATGAGACTCTATCAGAGAGACAGAGACAAGGACACAGAGACACAGACACAGAGAGAAACAGAGAAAGACAAACAGAAAGAGACACAGAGAGAGACAGAAAGAGACAGAGACACAGAGAGAGACAGACAGAAAGAGACAGACACAGAGACACAGAGAGAGACAGAGAAAGACAGAAAGAGACAGACACAGAGACACAGAGACACACCAAGAGACAGAGAAAGACAGAAAGAGACAGACCCAGAGACAGAGAAAGACAGAAAGAGACAGGAACACAGAGAGAAACAGAGAAAGACAGAGAGAGAGAGAGAGAGAGAGAGAGAGAGAGAGAGAGAGAGAGTCATTTACATGGAAGATTTACTTGTTCATGGTTTCCTTTAAAGTTATCCTTTCCGGTAGGTTTCCCACAGTATGGTTAGTGGTCCAACAAGCATCCACATACAGTCAGAACTAATTGGACTTGGTGGATCATTCAAAAGGGGGGGCATGAATTTGGGGGGGACATATTAGAAAGATAAGGAGATCAGAGGATAAATGGGAGGGAGGTATGATCATATTTTATCGTATACATGCGTGAATTTTTCAAAAGCAAGGAAGAAGTTCAAAAATCACCCTACAGTGATTACCTGGCTCTTAAACCACACAGGCCTCTGTTCTTTGCTCACCACCTATGTCCAGTCGGCCTCAGAACCCTGCCAGCTCTTCCTTTTCAAATGCCTCAGGAGCCCAGTCCTCCTACAGCTTCCAGGCCAGATCCTCACTACACCCCCACTTTGCCTTAGCACATCAGACTTCAAGAGAGAGCATCTTCTATAGCTCGCCAAGTCTTTCAAATTCCACTCTCATTCTGATGCATAATATAGTCTTTCCCTCTTCATGTTTAACCCAGATTCTTTCCATTCAAGGGAGCTTTAGCCTCACTCAGGGGACAATAGCAGGACCTGAGATAGTCTCCTAGAGGTCTTCTTTAGCCCCCTACTAATTCATTCTTGGACATGACTTGGTTACACACGGTCCTGATTCCTTCACCTTCCCTGCTATCCATCCCACATAATTCTACATGGCCCCCTCTCATTAGAAACCATCCTACCACTAGCCCAAGGGGCAGGTCCCATGAAAGTCTTCACTTACCAGATAAGTGGGACAGAGGGGAGGACATCCTATCGAGACTCTAGGTGAGAAAAACATCAGAGATAGGGAAATAGATGGATCCAGAGGGTCCTAGAAACCTACAAGAAGAGCACTATGATAGGTGGATCTGGGTCCAGGGGTTC
This sequence comes from Acomys russatus, assembly GCF_903995435.1. NCBI lineage: Eukaryota > Metazoa > Chordata > Mammalia > Rodentia > Muridae > Acomys > Acomys russatus. The sequence goes on along the minus strand of NC_067166.1, from coordinate 21,749,779 downwards.
TGCTCGACATAAGGCACCAACCAAAGACAATATGTGCAGTCATCATCAAACCCCTACCCAGATCCAGCCAAGGGACAGAACATTCTCCACAGTTAAGTGGAGAGTGGGGACTAACTTTCACACGATCTCTGGTGCCCCGTATTTGACCATGTCTCCTTGTTGGGGAGGCCCAATGGCACTCGGAGGAAGGATAGCAGACTACCAAGAAGAGGCTTGATACACTAGCATCATATTCAAGGGGAGGAGGTCTCCCTCAGTCACAGTCATAGGGAAGGGGAATGGGGTGAGAGTGGGAGGGAGGGAGGAATGGGAGGATGCATGGAATGGGATAGCAAATGAGATGTAATATGAATTATTTTATTTTTCAATAAAAATGTGTTTAAAAAAAAAGAAAGAAACCGTCCTACTGAACTACTTGTGTAAAAAACCCAAATACCCTAAGAAGTACCAATAAACCATATCTTCAAAAAATCTCCCCAAGTAATAACCCCTGGGTTCCACTGGCTGGCACGCTTCCTCAGCTAGCCCTCTAGAAGATGGAATTCTCCAGAGTCAGACCTCAGCATTCTTCTTCTCCTTTCTATTTCCATCCCATCCCCTAGATGATCTCATCGAGTCCCATAAATATCACTGCACTGACAATTCCCAAATTCATTTCTTCGTGCTAACTCTCTTTCCTGAGCTGCGGCATCAAGCTTCCAACACGCACTCAGAATTTCCCTGAGTGTGCCAAACATGGTAGGTCCAAAGATGTCTCAGTCTCCATTAATTATATCACCAACTACCTAATTACTCAAGTCAAAAATGTTTGGATACAGGGCACGGAAGCACACACCAGTGACCTCAGCGGTTAGGAGGTAGGACAAGAGGATGGAGAGTTGAAGGTCATCTTCAGCTACATAGTGAGCTCACGATCAACCTGGGTTACATAAGACCCTGCCTCAAAAAAAGAAAAAAACAAGTTTGAATTCTTTTTTTTCTTTTCTTCCATTCACTTTATCTTCTAACATCTAATGATATAATATCCTTCTGTGTCTCTAAATTTTAATATCCCACATGGCTCCTCTAGAATCCACCTTCATCTAAGTCACCAACATTTCTCCCAGTGATTATTATAATAAACTCTTTATTCAGAGTGTCAGAGATATATCAGGAAGCATAATTTGGCATGATAGTCACTTATTGAAAGCTTAATGCTGTTGGCAATTGCATCTACCTATGTCTCTATCTCCATCTCCAGTGATGGGAATTGAACCCAAAGCCTCACACATGCTAGGCCAATTTCCTTTCTTTTACTTTGGAACAAGGTCTCCAAATAAGTATATTTAAACATGCCTTGAATATGCAGTCCCCATGCCTCCGACCCCTGAGTATCTGGAATCACAGGCATCTGCCACTTGTCTTAATAAACAAGGAGGCACAACACATGGTAGAAAACGCTAGGAGTTAGAAGGAAAGTGTTTATTCCTGTGGGAGGTCCAAGGGGAATGACAAAGCTGGCCTGTGTTTCTGGCCCTCGGCTGTCTCCCCTATTAAATAAAGAAATTAGACCGGCTAGTCTCTGAGGCCTCTTAAAGTTCTAGAAATCTATTCAATGTGTTTATTGAGTAAATTGTTGCATTCCTTGCTCTTAAACGCCAAGAAACTCAATATTTTCTATTTCCCTGAAGGACAAAAGCAAATTTGGTTTTCTTTTTTACAAGGTCTTCCCTTGACCCTTCTCTATCAGGGGTCAGTAGCTCCCGATAGGAAAAAAATGCCTGAGTGTTCAATACCTCTATAGTTATTCCAGTCTTTGGACACTTACAACAAATAGATGCCAAGAAGATGCCAATGGGCTATTTAACATAATGGCCTCCACCTACTAGGCAGTATGTTCCAGGTTCTGTGCTAAAACTTTTTTATTTAATCCTTATATTGGCTACTTTTCTCATTGCTGTGATTAGAATTATCAGACAGGAAACAAGTTTAAGGAAGGAGAGGCGTAATTGAGTTCAGTGTCTCAACGAGTCTGTCACGGTGGGAAACGGCAGCAGCGGGAGCCAGCCATGTTGCATCTGCCATCATGAGGCAGAGGAAGATGAATGTTTATGGCAAGTAATCTTCTTTTATTTCAGTCCATAATCCCCACTCATCTAGGCTAGTTCTTCACACCTCAAGAAATCTAATCTAGATAAAAACACATAGGCATACCCTGAACCCTGTTTCTATGGTGACTCCTTAGAAGTCATTTCAAGTTAATGATTAAGAGTACCACAGTCCTCTAGATAAGTGCTATCATACCATCATTTACATTTTATAAAAGAGGACACCAAGATGCAAGCAGGTCTGGCAAAGGAAAAATCTGCTTTCTCCAATAGAGTCTTACCTCAGGGCAGGCCCCATGCCTAGGCCAACACAAGATGAACTCATTGGTACTCTTGTAGTGGTGTTTTTGTAGAACTTTTGTCTAATTTGCTTTGTTTGGGTTGTTTTTGTTTGTTTGTTTTGTTGGTTGGTCATTTCCTTGTATATTTGACTTTTGTTTTTGTAGGGTGGGTGTGTGTGTGTGTGTGTGTGTGTGTGTGTGTGTGTGTGTGTGTGTGTGTTAAGAAAGACAGGAAATGAACACAAAGTTGGGAGGGTAGGTTGGGAGAAAGATCTGGGAAGAATTGGGAGAAGGGAAAAACATAATCAAAATGTACCGTATGAAAAATGTTTTCAATTTAAAAAGAAGTATAACCAAAAAAAAAAAAAAAAAAAAAGGAAAGAAAGAAATTCATTCCTAAAGCCCATGGCTGATAGATGCATATTAACAAGTAATGTAAATTTGGGGCCAGTTCCAGCTGACTTGAAAACCTGATGCAAGACAAATTGTACCACAGTATTGCTACCGGTGATCAGCGTCTGAGTGGCTGGTTCCAAGTCCTTGGCCTATTACTCAAAGAACTAGAATAACGGTTCACACATATTGTAAAACAGCAGGGAAACTTCACTGAGAGCAAGGTGGCAGCAGAGCTCAGAGATAAGCATGGTCAGAAGTGACAATGGGCCACACGAGAGAAAGTACTCAAGAGGCCTGACTACTATTCAAGGTTTCCTTTTAGAGTTCAAGTAAGGAAAGGGTTCGGTTGCTTAGGGGCATATCTAGTGATTCCTTATGCTGAGTAACAGGCTGAATTACGAAACCATTTCTCTCACATACACGTCCCCTTTTTTTCCCATAGTTCCTTGTTCCATAGTTCCCAAATGCACTGGGATATATTTTGAGTAGACTCCGTTTGTTTAATGGACACTAAGAAAGGAGAAAAGTCCTTAAGCTGTTGGGACTGGCGTGTGTATGCAGCTCCATGCAGGTGGAGGTCCCAGCTGCCAACAGGCTGCTAAGCCCATCATTCAGATGCACATGCATTATTAGAAGAGGAGCAGACACATCGCCCAAGCCAAGTAGAGACCCAGACTGCTATGCTATTCCCTATGCTTGTTTGCTTCAGGACCTCTCTCCTGGAATTCTGGATTCTGGATTCCTACAGCATTTTAACATTTCTACCATCTGGCTCCTGATATCCTGCAGACCACACACCCTAGCCTCCTCCTGACCCCAACAGGGTCAACTTTACTATGAAAGTCTGGGATCAGAGACTCGGTGGGTTTTGTTTGTTTGTTTGTTTGTTTGTTTGTTTGAGACAGGGTTTCTCTGTGTTAGCCTTGGCTGTCCTGGACTCGCTTTGTAGACCAGGCTGGCCTCAAATTTACAGCAATCCACCTGCCTCTGCCTCCCGAGTGCTAAGATTAAAGGCGTATGACACCACGCCCGGCCACAGAGATTTCTTCTTTTTTTGTTTGTTTGTTTGTATGTTTGTTGACAGTGTTTCTCTGTGTAGCTTTAACTATGGTGAACTCACTTTGTAGACCAGGCTGGCCTCGAACTCACAGCAATCCGCCTGCCTCTGCCTCCCGAGAGACTGGGTGTTTAATGGCATCTGGTGCCCTTGACTGGGGAAGGCACTGTGCGAATCATCTTATACATCTAGGACTGTTTATTGCAAACTCTAGTGTTGCAGAGTTAAAATTTTAAAAACAAAAGCAAAGATGGGATAGAAATATTATGACAAGAGACCAGGGATATGGTCAGAATTCAAAAACAAACGCTGCATTTACATAATCTCATTACTATTTGCAGAAAATTGAGGGAGCTGTTAGGAAAGCATTGACACCCCTAGAGAATTGCCTTAGAAAATGGATTTTTAAAAATGGTTTAATTAAGACTCTAGGTATTTAAGTGAAATAATGGGTCAGCACACTTATGGAGGAATTTTGCTTTTTAAAATGCTTCAAAAGATTTTCAGAAGTGGAATTTAATTTGCAGCCCCGTTTCCTGAGCTACAGAGAAGTGGGAGCAGCTCCCGAGCAATGTTCTTACCTGAGGAATTGATGTCTTTCCTAGCCCACGGGATCAACTGGCAGAGTCTCTGAGACTCTGCCCCAAATTTCTCACAGAAGTCCCTTTAGGAAGAGAGAAAGCCCTTCCTGAGCGCTGAGACTGCTCAAATATTCAGATGCCTCTCTGAGTTAGAGGCAGAGCTCAGAGAACTGACTAACGTCGAAAGATGATTCATCCCAGGGGTTGGACCTGTAAAGTTGCTTAAAATAGCATTAGAGAGACAGACAGATGCAGACTATCCTCTGGGATATTCCTCAGCTCCAGAGGAGAAACGGTGAGGAATGCAGAAGGGGAAAGTGTACGGGTACTTGCAAGGTCATCAATGTGGTGACCGTGAAAGCCCAACTGAAGAAGGCAACCCACAGAGCCAAGGCAGCCGGAAACAGCAGAGCGGATTTGTGAGAAGCTGAGAGTCTTCCCGGATAAGCTGCCTGGGTCAGTCGGAACCAAACCAAGACAGAGGGAGACTTTGGAAAGTGGAGGAGGCAGGAGAGTTGAGGTTTCGTTGATAAATACTGCCCAGAAAATACTCAAGGTCAAAATGATCATGACTCTCACTCTGTCTTGATGTCCTAGGCCTATTTGCTCAGACTGGTCTGATCTGGAAAAAGAAAATTAGAAACACCATCAATAACAGTAACATATCTACAAATAAAAAAAAAATTTTGAGACAGGATTTCTCTGTACAGCCTTGGCTTTCCTGGACTCACTCTGTAGACCAGGCTGACCTCCAACTCACAAGGATTGGCCTGCCTCTGCTTCCCAAGTGCTGGGATTAAAGGCGTGTGTCACCACACCTGGAAAAATATTTCTTTTCTTATATACTTTCAACATAAATGTTTCCATCTAAGAAGTGGCATCAATTGAATAGTTTCTTGTTTAGTTTATCTAGGTAACATCAGCACACAGTTAAAAATAAAAGAAATTGACCCCCCCCCAAAAAAAACTCATAACAATGACAACAGCATAAAATCCAGGTAAACAAACACATCTCTCCCTTCCTTTCATTCAAGAAAGGTAATATTATTGACTTTCCTCACTAACAGAACATTAAGTGCTTTATGAATACCACAGAAATCTTGGGGGTTTTTTCCCCTTCTTCCCTTTCAAAAATGAACTTTTAAACTCCAAAATTTTTCTTCAAAGCACACTGGGATGTGATATTCTGAGCCATCACCAAGAAGCATAGAGGAGAGTTTAGTAGCTATAATTAAGTCAGTTTGTATACCATACATATCACCACAAATATGCCACCGGGAAAGCCCTGAAAGACAGCCAGTTCTGCTGGGAGGCTTATCTATATGGCAATTCATCAAAAGGAAAAAGATGTGTTGCCATTCCTATCTGAGAAAAAAATCATTTCCTGGAATAATGCAAGATTGTATACTTACCAGATGAGAAAAAAAAAAATGAACCATCACTGTGCACTAAAATGATAAAGTGCACTGACTTTCAGCCATTGGCCTCTGCCCTGACCTGTCATAAAAACAGAGCATATACAAGGACCTGCAAAAGCACATCATCTTAAATTCTGTCACTAGCGCTAGTCACCGAGAAACCATCAGGGAAGGAAATCTCCACGCACACAGGCTCTGCTGTAGAAGGCACCTGCTTTGTTCCTACTTCCGGCTCAAAATGAAGCCAGAATTTGAAAGTGAAATCTCTCTTGCCTTTAAAATCCCTACTTCAAATGACTTGTGTTCATTTTATTCTCCCTCTCAAACTTGTCGTACACTGCTCAACCTAGGCTGTTAGAGGAATAAAAACCAAAAATTTTTCCCACTGTTCCTGTACGCTTTAATGCTCACTTTGCCCCTAAGTTTTATGACTATAATTGTGGCCATCAATGTAATTCAGCAGATGTGTTTGTATGTGTTTTGAACTATAGTTAATATTCTGTAATCTGGACCTTTGGAGACCCTGAAGTCCAACCAATTCGATCTGGAAATCAGTCTCTTTGGTCAAAGTACTCCTTAGAAAGCCAACTGGCTCCATCTGCCTAGACTGTTACCTGGCAACAGGAGCAGAGGCCGTGTTTGCTCTGGTACTGCCCTATGCATTGTTTAGAGCCAGCATCTGTTCTGATAAGTTTTTACTTCTTTTCTGTGGACCAGTGCCCAAGACATCTCAGCTTCAAAATACCTTTTAACACTCTGAATACACAAAGGAACTCTTTTTTTTTTTTTTTTTTTTTTTTTTTAGTTAATTTACTTATTCACTTTATATCCTGGTCATATCTCCCCTTCCCCCATCCTCTCTTCCCTACTCCTCAGAAAAGAGGAGCCCCATGACCTACCCACGCCAGCTCATCAAGTCCCATCAGGACTGAGTTCATCCTCTTCCCCTGTGGCCTGGCAAGGCAGACCTCCCAGGGGGACGTGATCAAAAAGCAGGCAACAGAGTCCATGTCAGAGATAGCCTTTGCTCCCCTAACTCAGGGACCCACATGAATCCTGAGCTGGCCTTTCACTGCATCTCTGTAGGGGGCCTAGCTCCAGTCCATGCAAGGTCCTTGGTTGATGCTTCAGTCTCCACAAGCCCCTCTGGGACCTGGTTAGTTGGCTTGTTGGTCTTCCTGTGGAGCCCCTGTCACCTCCAGGTCCTTTTTCCCTTCCCCAACCTTTCCACAAGACTCCCTATGCTTTTCCCAATGCTTGGCTGTGCGTCTCAGCATCTATTTTGAAACGCTGCTGGGTGGAGTCTCTCAGAGGACAACTCTGCTATGCTCCTGTCTGCAAGCATAACAGAGTTTGCGTTTCTTCCATGGGATGAGTCTTAGTTCCGGTCAGGCATTGGCTGAACATTCTCTCAGTTTCTGCTCTATCTGCCCTATTTTTATCCCTGTATATCTTGTAGGCAGGGTAATTTTGGGGTCAAAGGTTTTGTGGGTGGGTTGGTGTTCCCCTCCCTCTACTAGGAGTCTTGTCTAATTGGAGGCTGTCCTCTTCAGTCTCTATGGCCCCTGCTACTAGGAGTCTCAGCTAGAGTCACCTCCAGATCCTCCCAGAAGCCTGCCCTGACTTAGGTCTCCAGCTTATCACAATTTATTGTTTATCACAGTTTCTCTTTGCATGCCTCTGTCCTCCTGCCCCCTGTTCACCCCAGGTCTGGTCTCTTCCCTCATTTCTCTCTGCACTCCCTCTCCTACCTGGTCCCTTCATCCACCACCACTGTCTATTCTATGTCACTTCTGAGTGAACAATGCATGAGAAGCATCCTTCCTTGGGGGTCCTCCTTGTTACTTATCTTCTTGGGTCTGTGCATTGTAGTATGGTTATCTTGTACTATATGGCTAAAATTTGCTTGTAAGTGTGTCTTTCTGGGTCTGGGTTACCTCATTCAGGTTGCTCTTTTCTAGTTTCATCCATTTGCCTGCAAAGTGCATGCTGTCTTTGCTTTTACTAGCTGGATGGTATTCCGTTGTGTAAATGTACCACAGTTTCCACGGGGACATCTCGGTTGTTTCCAGATTCTGGCTATTATGAATAAAGCTGCTATGAACATAGTTGAGCAAATGTTCTTGCTGTGTGGTGGAGCATCTTTTAAGCATATGCCCAGGAGTGGTTATAGTTGGATCTTGAGGTAGAACTATTCCCAATTTTCTAAGAAAGCACCAGATTGGCTTCCAAAGTGGTTGCACAAGTTTGCATTCCCACCAGCAATGGAGGAGTGTGCCCCTTACCCAACATCTTCACCAGCAGGGGCTGTCACTTGAGTTTTTTGATTGTAGCCATTCCGACAGCTGTAAGATGGAATCTCAGAGTCATTTTGATTTGCATTTCCCTGATGGCTAAGGATGTTGAGCATTTCAACAAAGGAATTCTGCCAATTTTAGCCATCAAGTTCTGCTGGTTGGTTTTTTTGTTTTGTTTTGTTTTTGTTTTTGTTTTTGTTTTGTCAACATGACACAAAGTCATTAAAGAAGAGAGAGGCTTATTTGAGAAGGTGCTTCCAGGAGATTACCCTGTAGACAAGTCTGTCTTTTCTTATTTCTCCATGTGGGAGGGCCCAGCCCACTATGGGTGGTGCTATCCTTGGGCAGATGGTCCTGGGTTGCATAAACAGCGAGGTAAATGAGCCATGGAGAGCAAGCCTGTAAGCAGCATGCCTCCATGGTCTCCGCTTCAGTTCTTGACTTCAGGTTCCTGCTTTTAGTTCCTGCCTCAACTTCCCTCAGCGATGGACTGTGACCTGGGATATATAAGCCAAATAAATTCTTTCATGCCAGGTTGCATTTAATTGTGCTGTTTATCTCAGCAAACAGAAAGAAAACTAGAACACAAGTCTTTCGAAACTGTACAATGTACCCAGGCATGGTGATGCACACCTCTAGTAAGGGCACTCAGGAGGCGGAAGCAGGTGGATCTCTGTGAGTTCAAGCCCAACCTGACTTACATAGTAAATTCCAAGCCAGCAAAAGTTATATAGTGACATGGTGTCTCAAAAAAAGAAAAGTTAATTAAAACTATATTAAAAGTTAATTAAAATATAACTACCAGATACGTAAATTCATTGGTTTGGGGGTTAGCATCATAGAACTTCATGAACACTTGAAATAGTCTCCACTACATGAGAAATGACCCACTAATCCATAGACTCTAGCTACCATCACGGTTCACCAAGAAGCTGTGGGTAAAACATACAGGATCCTTGCCACCTCCCCTCTCATCCACTCTTCCAGCCTCCTTCCTTGCAGCCACATCAAATGTCCCACTAGCCTCTACTCCAAGGTTCCCTGGAAAGTGCTCTTGGGGAGGTTCCAGTGGCCCCCAGCTGGCTTCACCTGTGTGTCTTTCTCACCCTCACCTCAGTTGTTTAATTTGCAGCTCTTCACTCTGTTTCTCATCTCTCTTCTTCTCAGCCAGATAACTTTCTCCTTCCTCAGTGATCTCCAAAAGCCCTGGCACTCCCGAGGTCTTTGCTGTGCCTGTATTCCGACTCAGGATGGTCATGTACATTTCTAGCTCTGCATCTATACACAAGACTTCAAATGTGCACATCTAAATTTTCCCTAATATCTGGTGCTTGGCTCTGTTTCCTAGTTCAGCGATGACACCACCGGGCAACCACTCACCTGAGCCAGGAAACGGACCGTTATTTCTGACTTCTAGTTCCCCATGAGTCCTCATGGTCAGTGTTTCAGTAAGGAATTCTAATCTGTTTTTCCTTCTGGGCATGTTCTGAATCTTTCCCACTCCTTCCTCTACAGCCCCAGCCACAGTGTAACCCCTAATGCTTCTCCCCTGATGCTTCTCCATTGGCGTCTAACTGGGCTCTTGGTTTGCCCCTGACTCTCCATAGTTCCGAAATAAAACTACTCATACAAATTCTCAAACACTCACAAATCTAAGAGCTGCTCTATCTGTGATATTCCACTTACAGTGTGCTCTTACGTCTTAGGTTATTTTTCTCCAGTCCAGACTATCAGCCAGGTGGGAACAACTTTCACATCTTAGTGAATTTGGACAATTCCATAGCTTATGTAGTAGGTGCTTACTCGGTGTTTGTTGAATGAATTAATTAGGGGGCACTACTGTCTTAGTCATTGTCCTACTACCATGATGAGACACCGTGACCAAGGCAACTCTTATCAAAGGAAACATTGAATTGGAGGCTTGCTTCCTGTTTTATTTGCCATTGTCATTATGGCAAGGGCATGGCCAGAGCATGGTGGTACTCATGGCCCTGGAGCAGCAGCTGAGGGTTACATTTGATCCAGAGAAAGAGAGAGAGATGGGCTTTTGAGACCTCCAAGCCCACCCTCAGTTATACACTTTCTCCAACAAAGCCACACGTCCTAATCCTTCTCAAATACTGCCACTCTCTGATGACAAGGCACTCAAATAGATGAATTTTAGGGGACCATCCTTATTCAAACCACCACAACTATTTGTATTAGCTAAGAGTAACAGAAAAAATGAAAGGGGAGATACAGAAAAAGATGAAGATGCAAGGCTTTCTGGTGGGAGGCAGAAGAGATGATGTGACCCCAGTCTCTCCAACCTTATTAAATCAAGCACCTTTTTGAGAATCTGATGAAAACATAGGTGCTTTCTCCACAAAAGAAAAAGTGTATACCTATATGCAAAATTCCATATTTGATTCAAAGGGTTAAATCCACAGACATCCTAAGGATCCATACTGCTGGGTCTAACATAGAAACAGCTTGGAGTAGAGAGGGTATCAGAGGACACATGACTGTAAAGAAGAGAAGGAAATTTTCCTTGCATTACACATTATACAAAACTACTATTTTAATAAAAATCAAATTCACTGAAAGCGTGAATAAAATTTTACTTAAAAAGTATTTAGGGGGAATATTCTTATGGTAGGGCAGTTATAACATGCCACAGTCATAAAAGAACAGGATGACAACAGGTACTTTTCATAAGACACAGAAGATGAAGGAAAATGACAAATGTCAAAGCATGTGAAATACATCAAGTCTAAGTAAATTATACGAAGGAGATACACGATTAGTGGCTTTTGGGGACAGTATGATGCTGCCTCAGCCTGATGATCTGAGTTCAATCCCCAGGATGTACATAAAGGCAGATGGAGAGGACTGACTTCTCAAAGTTGTTCTTTGACCTGCAGATGCACACTATGGTCCACACATGCATGTGCATGTACACATACACACACACATTAGTGATGATGATGATATTTTTAAAGATTTATTTATTTATTACTTATACATGTACACCTGCACACCAGAAGAGGGCACCAGATCTCATTGTAGATGGTTGTGAGCTACCATGTGGTTGCTGGGAATCAAACTCAGGACCTTTGGAAGAACAGGCAATGCTCTTAACCTCTGAGCCATCCCCCACACCCCACAATGATGATATTTTTTTTAATATACAAATAATAAAATCAATAAAACAAAAAATGCAAGAAATGTAGATAAGAAACATTCACAGGAGAATACATTAAAATCCTTAATTAGTACAGAAAAATACATTTGACATTTCCTAATCAATGAAGTGTAAATTAAAACAACTATCTCATTCTTCTTTGTCTCCCAGATTGACTAAAATTAGCAAGATTGATAATATCCAGAGTTGCCAAAGACGTAGGAAAAATAGACACCATCATGCACTATAGTAGAATGAAAATGAATATTCTTTCAGGTGGCAACTTGACAGCACAGTAGTTCTGAGTGTGTGCATCCAGTTCTACTTAAAAGGGTATTAGTGAGAGCATTACCAAAGTATGTTGTCGTTGTCGCTGTTGTTGTTGTTGTTGTGTTAGTTGGTTTTTGGTTTTGGGAGACAAGCTTCCACATTGTCAATGCTAGCCTCAAGCTCTCTAAGCAGCCAAAGGTGAACTTGCACGCCATATTCTCCTGCCTCCAGCTCACAGGCACTAGCGTCATGACACTTGCCACCACACTCAGGATGCAGTTTTGTTTGCTTAAGAGAAAGTTAAGTCCCACCTATAAGAGAATACTGCTGCAACTTAAAAGAAGTCATAGACTATTTGCACTTAGGCATGTTGCCAAGTATGACCACGTGTGCAGCAGTATCCCACTTACTTAAAGCAACAACAACAACAACCAAAAACCTATATACTTGAATCCATGCACACATTTGGATATGAAGAAATCACCAAACAGTGGTTGCCAATGAAGAGAGAAATAAAATCTAGGAGAAATGAAAAGTGAGGACATTGACTTTTTATTTTATGTTACTTAAGCATTTTGAGACCAGGCTTAAGGGGACCAAGGCAAAATTTTAAGAGAAAACCTTTCTTCCATATTGCCCAGTCCCCTTATCACTCTAACCAGTGGAAACTCTTGCAATTTTGCCTAAACTCTACGGTTCACTGGCATTTTATTTAATCTTCAGATTGTATGCTTGCTTTTCCTTAGACCACACCAGAGGCTGCGGATTTAGGGCTTGATGTGGGCATCAGGTGCCTTGCCTCTAGGGGGCAGGGACCTGTATCTGTCATCAACAGAAGGCTCTGAATGACATAAAGAAGGTGACTCCTCCTCACGGGAGAAAAATGTGGGTCCTATGCCTGCATTCGAGCTCTTCTTTCTGAGGACTTTCCAGATGCAACTACGACTTTGTATACACAGTGTGTTGGCTTGGATGAGAATTGCCTCCCATTGGCTCATATCTTGATATTTGGTCTGCAGTTGGTGAAACTAGGAAATGCCCCCCAGGGAGCACAGACTGGGGGTTCAGAAGCCCATATCGATCCCAGTTAGTTCCCGCTGCCTTGTGCTTGTGGATCAAGATGTAAGCTCTCAGGTACTGCTCCACTGCCATGCCTGCCTCCCGACTTCCCTTTGAAACAGTTAAGACCCCCCAATAAACTCTTTTTCTACAAGGTTCCTTGGTCCTAGGGCATCTTCATAGTAATGGAAAAGTAGCTAAAACGGGTAATGTTCAGTAACAGGTCTGTGCTCAGTTTAGGTTAAATGGCCTTGCTGCTTCAGCACTTAGTATGGGGCGTGACCTATGAAAGTGTATGACATGTTTCCATAACCAAATGGGAAACAGAAGTGATAAATAAGCCACACCGCCTCTCTGGGTATCACTGTCCCGCTAACCCTCCTGCAATAGCTTTCCCTTCACCCTGGATCTCCTGAGGTTACTCAGGCTTTAACCAAGGCGTTCTCTCCCTCACATCTCCCACTGCCAGGTTACACTTGTGACTCTTAAGAAACAGTTACTGCTTTCAATTAAAGCATGTTAATGTTTTAAATGCCTAAAGAAGTGACATCCGCCTGCCCCACCCTCTGCTTGGCTAACACTGTGGCCCTCATGGGAAGGTTTAGCTCACTGAAATTCACCACACAGTGAACCTGGAACATGGCAGATTCGTTTTCCCCTTTCCATTTTCAGAAGTGTCAGCCATATTTGTCTCGAGCACATTCCAATAGGAATTACACCAAAACTGCCAGGCTCAAGCCAGTCCTTCTCCCCTGATGGTTGGTGTACCTAAGGCAAAAAATGAACTTGGAATAGTAGATTTTTTTTTTCACCTTTATTCTACATTCTGGGCCTGAATCCTGTCAAGGCAGAACATCTAAGCCCGTCACTTCATACAAAGGCAAACCGAAACATCTCTTGTCTCCATGTTTAATGCCAATGGAGCACTTGTTGGATCAATGCACCCCATGAGCACAGCTACACTCTATCCTACTCATAGACAGCTGTGAAGATGGCCACTGAGGCCTAGCCCATGTTCTCCAAGGTACTGAGGCAACAGAGGGACCCATTCAAGTCAGGGACCCATTTCACATGACCCTGCCCACAAAGCATGTCACTCTAGCCAGCATATGTCAATATACACAACACACCCCACACCACAGGTTTTACTGCATCCTACAGCACAGATTGCTATGGATGGTGTTCTTCAGCAGTCTTGACCAAGTTAGTTGCCTATGCGTCTAAAGACCAACAAATTCAGCCTGTAGTGAACCATGAAGGGAAAAGGGGAAGGTATCCAGCATTGTGTGTGTTTTATAATGAGCTAGCTGCTGGAGAGCAGCTATCTGAAGGTCTTTCCTTAACATGACTCACCTGAAAAAGGGCTGCCAAGTTCATTTAGCCTAGCTCCTGCCTCAGCCTGCTGCAGACTCTGGGGATCAATTAGCATAACCCAACCAAAAGACAAAGATACGCACCAAGAAAATATGTGTCTTGCTGCACACTTGACAGCTACATTTTCCCCCCTAGGGCTAACCCACTGGAAGTAGAACAAGATGCCAAGCATAACGTAAGAGAAGTTAGGAGGTTAAAAAATAAAAATAAAACAGCCCTGGGGATATATAATAAAGTTGACTAACACATGAATAAATAAAGCAAAAAAAAAAAAAAAAAATAGCGGAGTCCCATTCAAAGGGCTTCGGTCACCCCCACTCGGCCAACACAAGTGAGTCAGCCAACTCATGCCAGTGCAGTAGCTGGCGGATGAAGAGAAAGATGAAGGGCTTAGAGCTATTTTCCCATTTCTAATTGTCCTTAATCCACACTCCCTAGACGGCTTAATCATTAACAGGCTGAAGTGATGGTCTAGCATAATGCTAGGTTAATTATGCTCTTTAGGTTGCCAAGGATAGAAGTAAATTAAGCTACTTGAAGAAATAAGGGTTCCGTGTTGAGGTGCATATCACCATACGCCTGCTATCTCTCCTTTCCTTACCTCTTCACCTCCACCCTACCTTCCCCTGGCCCTCAATCTAGCTGGCTAATTCTTTACATATACATACCTTGGATTAAATTCCATTGGAAGCCTATTTGCCAGGCTAACCACTTAACGGTCATTGATCAGAGTGTCTCCTGAAAGCGTTTCACCATCCTACAAACTGGCTGTCCTTCTATGAGGTGTATACCTAGGGTCCAATCAGCAGGTGTCCTTTAGACAAGGTATGGGTTAGGGCAGCCTCTTGAAGCAAAAGGGGCTGTGGGCCAAGGCAGACTTATTGTGCATGTTATGACTTATTACTAAGTGTTCCCCCTTCCTCCCCCCCCCCGAAAGACTAATCAATGAAACATGAGTGGGTCAGGAGAGCTGTTCTAAACAAATCTACTCATGGAGTCATAACATAATGGCATGCTGGGAGATGCTGGAAACTATAGAGATGGTCCCAGAAGAAGTGGGTCACTGGAGACTTGTCTTTGCTGGTTGCATCTTGTCCTGGTCCCTCTCTGGCTCTCTCTCTCTCTCTCTCTCTCTCTCTCTCTCTCTCTCTCTCTCTCTCTCTCTCTCTGCTTCCTGGTACCCATGAGGGGAGCAACTTTGCTCCACCACACATTGCTATGGCTGTGATGTTCTACCTCACCATAGGCCTCAACCATGGAGCAAACAACCATGTACTGAGTCCTCTGACATGGTGATCCAAAAGGAGTTTTCCTCCCTTACATTGTCCTCGGGAGTATTTGTCACAGCAATAAGTCCACCCACATCAGACGAGTGTTTGTCAAACCACCACTAAATACTTAGAAGGAAATAGAAGAAAGAATCTGTATGGGAACAGGGTTGACCTCATGGACCTGTCACCAGGGCAGTTGCACAGAAGTCCCACCCTTTGGAAGACCAATACCTGTCCTAATACTCTTCTGTGGCCATTGCAAAACTTTTAATAACTTCCAAATGGAGACCCCTATATTATCATTTTGTACAGGGACCTACAAATTCTATAGATATTCCTATACAGATCTTTCTATTGTATGGTAAAGAACAAAAGGAGTCTGGTGAAGATTAAATAATTTTGGACCCAAGCATTCTTCTGAGGTCATCTCTCCAAACATTCATCTGACAAATAAGGAAACTGAGGTCAAAGAGAGGAGGCTGGGCTGAGTGGCAAGGCTAGCCGACAGCAGGCTCTTCCCAGACTTCTCATTCCTCCGTGTGCCATGCTTCCTCTTGGCAAGGAAGGTCTGACATTGGTCTGCTTTTGCCAGGAGTTTTGGTGAAGCACTTGGGAGTCTCATAAAGGGCAAGCTGACAGAAAAGCACAAACTTGGTCCTTTCCTTTTTCAGCCTCGCAACTTGCTCTTCACCTATAGCATCCTCGAGTCAGGTTCCATCAGTGATCCTCGGGATGCACAACGGAAGCTGAGTGGGAGAAGGTGAAGCAGGGGACTCTGTGAGGAAGATCAGTTGCAATGACTGTAAGAATTACAGGGCTCTTACTCCCAAACCCATAGCTTCATTTCTAGATATAGTCGCACATATGCACAAAGATGCACGCCCAAGACCATGCATTGTGATGCTGCTTATAATAGCAAAAGGCTGGAACCAACCTAAAACATCCATAATACAAAACATTATTTTTATAAAAGCTTGGAACATGTTCACACAACACAATACCATATAGCTTGGGGAGGCGGGGCAACTAAGTTAATCTATGCTCACTGACCTGAGACAGTTGCTGACATGCTGATGAAAAGGCAAGGTACAGAAGACAGTATGCATCTACTTGTGTGTGGAAAGGATACATAATTGTATCCTACAATTATATATATGCGTATTTAGAGAAAGAGAGTCTTTGTATATGTACAGAATTTGAGCAGAAGGATATAACAAAAAAAAAAAAAAAGAGAGAAAGTTGATGGACCCAAAGAAAGGGATGTGGAAGACTGAGGAAAAAGAATATGAGGTTGATTTTTATCCCATGCCTACTGTTCTCCTCTTTTCATTTTTTTTGGGGGGGGGGAGGTTGTATGAGTTCAAGACAAAGTTTCTCTGTGTAGCCTTGGCTGCCCTGGGCTCACTCTGTAGAACAGGCTGGTCTCAGACCCAGAGGGCTCCACCTGCCTCTGCAAGGATTAGAGGTGTGCACCACCACGCCCAGTTTATTTTCTCTTTTCAAAGATTCATTGAGGGAGCAAGGAGGGGTGGCACATGCCTGTAATCCCAGCAATCACAGAGACAAAGGCAGGTGGATCTCTGTGAGTTGGAGGTCAGCCTAGGCTACGGAGTGAGTCCAGGACAGCCAAGGCTAACACAGAGAAGCCCTGTCTCCAAAAAAAAAAACAAAACTAATAATAATAATTATAACAACAACAACAACAACAACAACAACAATAATAATAATAATAATAATAATAATAATAATAATAAATAATTGAGGGATTAGGACGTTGGTTTTATAAATAAAGTGTCTGTTCTTCATGCATGAGAACCCAAGTTCTAGGCCCTAGTACAAATGTAAAAGCCCCATATGGTAGCATACACCTATGTATGTAGATATCAGCACTTGGGGACAGAGACAAGAGGATCTCCAGGGCTACTGGACAGCCATCTCAGCCAAAATAGCAAGCTCCAGGTTCTATGAGAGCTCAAAATACAAGGTGATGAGTGATAGAGAAAAGAATATTGACATCATGTGCGTGCATGCACACACACACACACACACACACACCAAGAAGGGAGACAAGGGAAGGAGAGGAGGGGAGAGGAGAAGAGAAGTTGATCAAATTAAATGAGCCATGAAGAGGTCCCTGTCGGTGGCTGCTAGTTTTGTATCATGGCTGCAGTTAGGAAGCAACACTTCTTCCTAGTCCAGCATTTGCTGTGTTCTGTATAGCATTTAGAACTCATTGACAAAAGAAGCTAAGCGTAGTCCAATCAGAATTTCTAAAAACCGGTTCTAGTTCTTGCCAGCCCTGCTCTGTGCAAACAGAAGAATCTGAAAGGCTCTGGAACGTGAATGATCCATTGCATGTTTGGTAACTGGCATGCTGTGCACCACAGTGGAGACAATTACAGATGCTTCCTTTGGAACACTGTGCTCAGGTGGAGGAGCAGGAAGAGTGGTCCTCCCAGTGACCCTCACGCACCTGAGAAAACCGACTCTTCACTGCCAGCACAGATTGGGAATGTGTCACCTTGCAGAGGTCTCCATCCCGCCCCATCCCCACAAGTCACACGTTCTGGGTTTTGTTTTTGGTTGGTTGGTTGGTTGGTTTTGGTTTTGGTTTTGGTTTTTCCAGACAGGGTTTCTCTGGGAAGCCTTGGCTGCCCTGGGCTTGCTTTTGTAGACCAGACTGGCCTCGAACTCACAGAGATCCGTCTACCTCTACCTCCCAAGTGCTGGGATGGCAGTCATGTGCTACCACTCCGGGCTTACATTCTGTGTTTATGCCACCCCCCACCTATCAGATCAAAGACAGCTACCGATTCTTTGACATTTTTTCTTTTTTTTTTTTTTTAAGATTTATTTATTTATCATGTATACAGTGCTCTGCCTGCACGTACGCCTGCAGGCCAGAAGAGGGCATCAGATCACATTAGAGATGGTTGTGAGCCACCATGTGGTTGCTGGGAATTGAACTCAGGACCTCTGGAGGAGCAGTCAGTGCTCTTAACCTCTGAGCCATCTCTCCAGCCCATCTTTGACATTTCTTACCTTGGGAGACAGTATCTGGTTTGTTGCCTTTTTGTTTGTTTGTTGTGGGTTTTGATTTGTTTTGTTTCGTTTTTCAGGACTGGGCATCTCTGTGTATCCCTGGCTGCCCTGAAACTCCTTCTGCAAACTAGGTTGGCCTTGAAATCAGAGACTCGCCTGCCTCTGCCTCCCGAGTGCTGGGAGTAAAGTGCTACCGCCTGGCTGTTTTGCTACTTTCTTATTCTGGGCTGCATGCAATGGATTTGGTCACAGCAGTGTGACAGAGTTGGTATAGCGCCTAGTCTCTCAGAAAACTGGTCAAATTCTGAGTGAGGTATTGTGTAAAATCCCGACTGCCCTTCTAGAGAGAGCCTGCGGAGAGGCCCTACAGGAAAAAAAAAAAAAAAAATGGGTCCAGAGTCTGTAACCAGTTGTGTAAGACATCAGTCACCAGCCCGCTGAGTCACTCTAGTTAAATTACCCAGCCGAGCACTGGCTCAAATTCCTGACCCACAGACTGATGGCACATAATTAAAAGGTAATGAAGCTAACATGGTGTTTGGGGGTAGGATGCCATGCACTGATTCAAAACCTACACACCACAGCATCAAATATTAAACATACTGACACCTCCAAACTTTACTCAAAATGCAATTTAAATTACCTCAGATCACAATAGAGCTACCCACGACAAGCGGCCATGGCTGCTGGGAGGATGGTGAGGTCCAAGTTAGGACAACAGAATTCCTCTAGAACTTGATTGCCACACTACCAGATATGGGGTTCGCAGCCTAGAGTTTGCCAGCCCACATGATACGATCAGCCGTGAAGTGTCCGCTGGCTGGCCCCCTTCTGCTCCAACATTCTTCCTATGCCCGCTGACACCCTGCCAGTCATCTCCCAGGCTCTCACATGACTGTCCTCAGAGGCAGGGTGACACCCGGCCCCGTTAGCACAGCCCTTGCCTTCTGAAGCTGGGTTTACCAGAAGTTTCGAGTCTTGGAAAGGGAGATTCCTGGAGTTAAATCTCTGCCCCCCCCCCACCGCCCCAGCCCACAGCGACTGGCAGTTGCCGCCCACTCCAGCCCATGTGCCTGTTCTCACCCACCCACAGGGTTGCCGAGGCCTGAGGGAGGCAGCGCTGGCAGAAATCATAATTAGGGATTTCATCACGCACTTCAGCTCCTTGAGAACACATTCTCCCTTACAGTATGCAAATCTATTGTTTGACTTTGAAACACCCCACTAACTTTCAAGCATGCTGCTGGAAAGTCAGCAGCTGTAAAAGCTAAGAAAATACCTGGTCCGAATTATAGGCACGGCCTTGAGAGTCAAAAAAAAAAAAGGGGGGGGGCATTTAAACCAGGCATGGTGGTGGACGCCTTTAATCCCAGCATTCGGGAGGCAGAGGCAGGAGGATCACTGTGAGTTCGAGGCCAGCCTGGTCTACAAAGTGAGTCCAGAGTACCTAAGTCTACACAAAGAACCCTTGTCTTGAAAAAACAAAACAAAAAAAAAAAAAAAATTTAAATAGGGGTTTGGGTTAAGAATGGAAGATTCAAAACGTAACATAAAGAGGGGACCACAAGGTTATCAAACACAGTTCAGCAAAGACCAGACTGTGACAGGACAAGCTGGGCAGAGAAGCTTTGGGATGGGGGCAGAGGCGGGGGAAGGTTGGTATGCATAGAGGGTCCCAACCATCCAGAACCACGAGAGAGAATTCCATTGGCAAACCCTCAGCACTGTCAATAGAGACAGAAAGAGGCTAGTTGACATGTGAACACTGTACAAGGTGCTTCTTGGACACTCTGCAAAGATGGGTGTTGTTGATAATCCCTCACTTCGAATCAAATATTTACAGGCAAGCTATTGCCATGGCGTTCTCGCCTCAGGTGTATATAGCCAGACCAAGCAAGGGCACAGGAGAGAGAAGGGGAGGGCTGAGCCACCCAAGTTACCTGTCTCATTGCCTGCACTGGTCCAGTTTCACTAAGAATCCCACAAACCTCTTCATTTCTTCTGCTTGTTCACCTGACCTTTTTCAATTTCTTTTTTTTCCTTTCTTCATTACCCCAAGGGAATAATGTAGCCATTCTGGCTCTCTTTGCATGCAAAACGTAACCGTTCCTTTTTCTTCTTTCAGATAAAGGCAGGCTCTGGGAAGGGAGGGAGAAAAAAAAAAAAAAAAAAAAAAAAAGCTCCCGGCTTCTTCAAATTAGCTCTGAAATAAAAGTCACTGCCAGATGTTATATAAAAGGTGACGTAATCCTAAACCACTTCATTACATATGCAGCTCAGTTCTCCAGCCCAGGGGGAGTTTATTACATTTTGTCGATTCCATTTTCTATACCCACATCATTTTTACATAATTTTTCCTGCCTGACAGGCAGCTTCACATTTTCACAGCAACCCATCAAGATAGCGTTACAAGAGCGCAGGGAACCAGGTTAGCAGTTTACAAATAACGGCGCTAACGAGTCAGATTTGTCCCAGAGATACAAATCAGGGGTAAATGGTCCATCCATGCGTGAGAGAAGCACATCTATTTTAGAATAATAGAGAAGAAACAGAGCACTTTTCAGCAAGCACTGTGTGCTTTCAGAGCATGTACTAAATCTATTGCAAAAGTAGGGAGACGGAGATGTGCCCGTCTAAAGTTCCTCTTGCCTTTCTCTTCGTTTTCCTAATAAATTTCAGGCTTGAAGTGAAATAGATAGCAATAGAACATGCATTAAGATCGTAGTTACTGCCTTTTCGGGTTCACACAAAATTTAGAAGAGGACATGCCATTTGTGCCAGTGAAATATCTAGCTACTGGGATGCTTCAAGTGCAAACACTGTGAGACACTTCCTCCCACTCTCCAGGTGCTAAGCATCCTTCTCCTCTTTCCAGGGCATTCGCGGCTGCACTGCCCTCTAATGGCGAAATGTGGCAGGACAGGCTGAACCCTTAGTCCTTGAGACCTAAGGATTGCAGCGAGGCAGGCGCAGAACTCTTAGTTCTGGTGAACTTACTGATTCCTAGAGGAGTAAGAAGGTTCCTGGGACTTCCACCCCGCAAGAAGCTGTGCTTACTTGGACCAGGAGATGGCTTAGGGGTTTAAGGAACTTGACACCAAGGCTAACGACGTGAATTCCAATCCTTGGACCCACATAGAAGGAGAAAAGTCAAGTCCCACAAGTTGTCCTCTGACCTCCACATTTCAGCTGTGATGCACACTCCCACAGATCCACAATCAATAAGTAAAATGTAATAACTTATTCTAAAAGGCGGAGCTTACGCCCAAAGTTTTATTTTTATAAGTTTCAACTTTAAAGAAAAGCTTGGTTAAAAAAAAAAAAAAAAAACGAACCTTATTGTTTTCCCAAAAAACAAAATTTATCTAAGTTCAAATTTTGTCTCCAAAATCACCACATTCCTTATTTCTACAGTTGATTTTGTACATTTAACAATTCTTCTCAGCTAGGTGTAGTGGCACATGTCTGTAATCCCAGCAGTCTGGGAGGCAGAGGCAGGTGGATCGCTATGAGTTCGAAGCCAGCCTGGTCTACAAAGCAAGTCCAGGACAGCCAAGGCTACACAGAGAAACCTTGTCTCAAAAAAATTTTTTTTCTTCTCTTTTATTCTTTACTTTATTTTAGTTTTACATAGCCACATTTTTTATTTTTATTTTATGTGTATGGATGTTTTTCCTGCATGTGTGTCTGTGCACCACTTGTATGCCTGGTGACAGCAGAGGCCAGAAAAGCATGTTGGATCACCTGGAAGCCGAGCAGCAGAGGGTTGTGAGCCACTGTGTGGGAGCTGGGAATTGAATCTGAGCTCTCTAGAGCACCAGTACCCCCAAACCACTGGGCCATCCGTCTCTAGACCCTTATTTTAGGTTTTTGGCTATATGTATGGTGGGGTGCATGTTAGTGTAGGTTCCTAAGGAGGGCAGAAGAGCATGTTAGACCCCCTGGAGCTGGCGCTAGGTTGTGAACTACCTCACACAGGGTCTGAGACCCAAGCTCTGGTTCTCTGCAAATGCGGTATGTACTCTTAACTGCTGAGCCGTCTCTTGGGACTCGAAGATTCTTTTTAAAGCAATTTTCATCATATCAAAGTGACTTGTGCACATAGTGTATGAGTCATCCTGTTCCCACACACATTGGCCCAGGCAACCCCATCTTCTCTTTACCCTTACGAGTCTAAGATGTTTGTGTTGCTACGCCATGACTTCTCAGTTTCGGCATTATATATTTTGCACTATGGAAAATGGCTCCATTTGTGTCTGTGTGTGTGTGTGTGTGTGTGTGTGTGTGTTTACCTGCACACACACAGTCTCACCACATACATATACTTCTCATAATTTTGCTAAGAGCAATCATCAATGTTTATAGAATTATGAATATTAAATTCTTGTAAATTCTTGACAGATCTACCATGTGTTAACCAAGCTCACCTCTCCTTGCCTAGATAAACTGTTATTCTCCCTGGGAAGGAAGGAAGGAAGGAAGGAAGGAAGGAAGGAAGGAAGGAAGGAATAGAGCGAGACATGGAGAGAGGGAGGGAGGAATAGAGCGAGACAGGGAGAGAGGGAGGGAGGGAGGGAGGGAGGAATGAAGGAAGTAATTTTTTACCACCTTTAGCTTTGTATGTATTTATTACACTAATTTTCTAGGGTTGCCATGGCAAAGCATGTGACACAGTTGATGCCTTAAACCATCCAGGATTTGTTATTCATAGTTCTGGAGACAAAAAGGCTGAGGTTCAGGAAGCATCAATCCTTGCTTCCTCTGAAGGCTCCTCCTCACCCGTGTTTCCCGTTTCCCCGCAATCCCTGGAGTGCCTTGGCTTGTTGACTGTCACATGACTCGTGTGTTTATGTTTACACATATCTGTGTCTACATGTGTATATCTTCATATCTCTCTCTCTCTCTTTCTCTCTCTCTCTCTCTCTCTCTCTCTCTCTCTCTCTCTCTCTCTCTCTCTCATTTCTGTGCTGCTTCTCTTGCTATTATGATACAAGCCATCATGAGATGATGTCTAACTCTAGTTTTGGATAGCCTCCTCTTAATCTATGTCTGAATCACATCTGCAAAGCCCTATTTCCAATGAGGTCACATTCCCCAGTTTCTAAGTTAGGACTTCAATGCATCTTTGAGGTAGGGAGGGGAGCACAGTCTAAGCCACAGTAGTTATTGTCACTCTCCTTCCACAGCTCAGCCCACTTGTCTGATTTCGCTCTGATAGTCAAATGATTTCTTCCCCCGCCTCTCTGTCTGTCTCTGTCTCTCTGTCTCTGTCTCTCTGTCTCTCTCTCTGTCTCTCTCTCTGTCTCTCTCTCTCTCTCTCTCTCTCTCTCTCTCTCTCTCTCTCTCTCTCAGGTTTTTCTTCTATGTTGGTTAACTTTCCACTGACTTCTCCCTTTGTGATCAGAGATTTTTGTTTGGTTGGCTGGTTTTGTTTTGTTTTGTTTTATCTAGTTAGGCAAATAATAGCCATACTGTGGATGAGCAATGTTCTTCTCCTGAGATGCCACAAGAAGCTTCCCTCAAGTCGTTGCTACACTACAGCCTGATTGTCCAACACTATCTAATCCCATATGTGATAAAGACAGAAGACTCAAGACAGCAAAATGGGAGGAAAGCAGAGTCAAAAGGGAATAAAAGAAAAAGGAGAATAAAGAGTGAAGAAAGGAGTGGGAACTGAAGAATGGAGGGGTGCACTAAACTGGGCAGGTGGACCTCCCTACGCCTATGTCCCTCTCTATTTGGTCCCACTGGCCTCAACATCCTCTGACCTAACATGCCGCTTGAGTCTCTTAGTTCTACCACACTGCCACTGCAACTGTGGAGCAGGCTCCAGCCACTCAGTTAACACCCGCATGACTGGGGACCACTTAGAAGAGGCATCACCAGCAGCTTTGCTGTAAAGCTTCTGCAGCCTCCTGAGCCCAGAAGGAGGCTCCCCAGTAGGATGGGCAGCTAAGTACTGAGTGTAAACACTGCCAAACCACCCTGCCACAGGGAAGCTCACTATGAGCAGCCATTTCCTAAAAACTTAAGAGTTGAACATGACACATCTTGACATCCCATTCTGAGAACCCTTCCCCTCACCTCCCCTGGGACTTTTAACCATTTAAAAAAAAAAAATGAGATCCTTATTCCAAGTGATGTTAGGAAATGGGCCTGTTCCCAAGATCAGTTGTCTCAACCAAATACGCCAAAGCAGAAGAGACACAAGGCTTTTATGACTTACTCCTCTTCTACTTGTTACTGCCCTACAGGAGAGCTCCTGGGATTCTGTCACATGATAAATGTTTAGCCACCCAGGCCAGTGACATTCAAACCACCTTCCTGGGTTTATGTTTTATTTGTTAATATGACTATCTAGGCTCCTTTCCTAAAAGTGTGTATTTAATTGGTCTGACAGGAAAATCAGAGGTGTGATTTTTTGTTTAATTGCTCCTCTGGCGAGTCTAATATGAGACCAGAGCTCCCCCTCAGTATTTCTCGGGCTTCTGATGGGTAGGGAGACCCTCTGACATATGGGCTCTACTCTCCCAGTTTCTCAAACAAATAATTTGTATTAATTTATTTATTTATTCACTTAACATGCTGCTCATAGCCCCCTTCCTCTTTTCCTCCTAGTCCCACCCTCTATCACTCTTCCCCTATCTCCTACCCCCCAGAAAAGGGGAGCCCCCTGCCTACCCACCCACCCCAGCTCAAGTTGCATCAGGACTGAGCATGTCCTTTCTACCTGGGGCCTGGCAAGGCCATCCCACCAGGAAGAAGTGAACAAAAAGCAGGCAACAGAATCCATGTCAGGGAGAGCCCCCACTCCCCTTATAGAGGACCCACACGAAGTCTGAGCTGCCCATCAGCTACATCTGTTCAGGGGGCCTAGGTGCAGTCCATTAATGGTCCTTGGTTGGTGCTTCAGTCTCCAAAAGCCCCTCTGGGACCTAGTTAGTTGACTCTATTGGTCTTCTTGTGAAGCTCCTGTCACCTCCAGCTCCTTTTCTCTTTCCCCCACTTTTCCACAAGACTCTCTACACTTCGCTCAATGTTTGGTTATAAGTCTCAGTATCTGTTTCCAACCGCTGCTGGGTGGAGCCTCTCAGAAGACAACTCTGCTAGGCTCCTGTCTGGAAGCAGAGCAGAGTACTGTTAATAGTGTCAGGGGTTGGCTGTCTTCCATGGAGTGGGTCTTGGGTTGAGCCGGGCATTGGTTGGACATTCCCTCAATCTCTGCTCTATCCACTTTATCCCTGCACATCTTGTAGGCAGGGTAATTTTTGGGTCAAAGATTTTATGGATGAGTTGGTGTTCCCCTCTCCACTAGGAATCTTGTCTATTAGAATAGAAAGTGGGGAAGAGCCTTGAACTCATTGGCACAGGAGACAACCTTCTGAACACCAATAGCTCAGGCTTTAAGAACAACAATTAATAAATGAGACCTCTTGAAACTGAAAAGCTTATAAAAGGCAAAGGACATTGTCAATAGAATGAAACAGCAGTCTACAGATTGGGAAAATATCTTCACCAATCCTACATCCAACAAAGGGCTAATATCCAAAATATATAAAGAACTCAAAAAATTAAATACCAACAAACAAAATAATTCAAATTTGAAAATGGGGCACAGAGCTAAACAGAATTCTCAACAGAGGAATCTTGAATGGCCGAGAAGCACTTAAAGAAATGTTCGACATCTTTAGTCATCAGGAAAATGTAAATCAAAATGACTCAGAGATTCCATCTTACAACCTGTCAGAATAGCTTAGATCAAAATCTCAAGTAACAGCACATGCTAGAGAGGATGTGGAGAAAGGGGAACATTCCTCCATCGCTGATGGCAAACTTGTGCAGCCACTTCAGAAATCAATCTGGAGCTTTCTCAGAAAATTGGGAATAACTCTAACTCAAGACCCAGCTATACCACTCTTGGACATATACCCAAAAGATTCTCTACCATACAAAAAGGACATTTGCTCAACTGTATTCATAACAGCTTTATTTGTAATAGCCAGAATCCGGAAAAAAAAAAAAAAACTAGATTTCCCTCAACCAAAGAATGGATAAAGAAACCATGGTACATTTACACAATGGAATGCTCAGCTATTAAAAGCAAGGAAATGGCAAATGGGTGGAACTAAAAAAAAATCATCCTGAGTGAGGTAACCGAGACCCAGAAAGACACACATGGTATATACGCATTCATAAGCAGATTTTCACCATATAGTACAAGATAACCATACTACAATGCACAGACCCAAAGGAGATAAGTTAACAAGAAAGACTCAAGGGTGGATGCTTAGATCTTACTCAGAAGAGGTAACAGAATAGATAGCAGAACCAGTTGGAGAAAGGAAACAGTAAGAGAGGGAGAGCAGAGAGAAATGAGGGTGGAGATCAGACTTGGGGTGAGCAGGGGGTGGAGGACAGGAGGACAGAAGGCTTTCAGAGAGAAGAGAAACTGTGGGCAGGGGCATCTCTGTGACAACATGGAGACCTAAGTCAGGGTGGGCTTCTGGGAGGATATGAGGGGGACTCTAGCTGAGACTCCTAAAAGCAGGGACCATGGAGACTGAAGGGGACACCCTTTAACTATATCAAGAATTCTTTACAGAAGTGTCACCCATTTACTATAGCGGTGGGGGTGTAGGGTTGTGTGTTTTGGTCTATCTTCTCTCTCCTCCACAGAGCCTGAGGCTGACAGAATTTCCTGACCAAGCAAAGGTTGTACCAGAGGTAAGTAAATGACTAATTTCCTTCTAGTTGCCTTTTAAAACCAACATTTACCTAGCCACTTCTGAGCTTACACCAGTAATCCAGGTACCTCCAGCTAAGAGAGCATGCTCAACCGGGTTCATGTCAGCCATTAACAAAGTCACATCTTGAAACAGTACAGAGATTAGCCAATTACTATGTTTTAAACTTTCTCCAGCATTCCTTAAAATTGTCTCTCTGTGGAACATAAAAGCTGTGCCCAATATTGCTAAGCACCATCTCACAGTTCGTTGACAAATTTTAAGTAAATTTTCTACCTTAAGCAGCCATCTATTTTCACTTTCTGAAACTTGACAATAATAACGCCCACCATAACCTCCCATGAATTGAACAATGTATCAAACACTATGGTCGCTAGTGTTTGCCCCACAGGATGACTCTCTGTACTAGGCACAATGGTCGCTGGCCCTACAAACCCAGCACAATGTTCCCAAGTTTACAGATGTGAAACATCATAACTAATAAGTTTTAGAGCTGAGATTCAGTTCCAGGTCTGTCTGGCTCCAACAAGAATCCTCAACAATGCTCTCTCCTGCCCACAGAAAAGCTGCGAGAAGGCTAGTAACTGTAACCAAACAATGAAAGGAAGTATTTGCATAGCGAAGAGCAGAATCAGCCTAATGTTCATGCCTACCTGATCCTCCAGCACGTCAAAGGCACCTCTTTAAAGCATTCATGTCCTCTGAGAACTGAAACGCTTTCTGGTTAATTTGTGAAGTGTGTCCTATGGACACTCACTCCTATGACTGGTAGAGTAGCAACCAGGAGGCCCAGGTAAGAGGTGGCATCTCTTTTCAGTGAAGCAAGAACACTCTAAATAGGCTGTATGAGTTCTCATTCAGACCAGGCTCCTCAGGAGAAAGAACACATAGCTGTACACCAGGAATACTTAGTCAACCATATTGAAAGCACATGCGCATCTAGTTCCAGTCTTTGCAAAGCTTTTAAAAGTCTGATATCTGGACTTAGCCAAGTTATCTCACAAACAGGACTGTGACAGTGTTAGAAAGTAAAAGCATGGGGCTCTTTGTCACCTTGAAATAGGCCATCTGACTTTACCAGGGACAGGAGGAGTCATGTGTGATGAAGAAAACCTTCCCCTAGGAATTTTTATTTTCCCAGTAAGAAGTAACTGTTCTCAAGATGGCTGGTGGTATTTTCCAGGTTACATACGTAGCAATGATGGCTAGATATGAGCTACTCTCTAAGATGTCGTCAAAGCTCCCGTGATGGTAGAAATGAGCCATCAGGATTCTTCTGTCTTCTCTTCCAGGACTTCAGTTTAATGTGATGAGCCTCACCGAGCCCTTTCCCTAGCGCCAGCCAAGTCTTCCCATTCTATGCACAGCCCAACATCTTCACATCAATAGGCTCCCAGTGATTCCCCTGTATGTCCAGAAATGCTGGTTCTTGTTAGCTTTTTGAAATAAAAAACAAAAATGTTTCCCACAGCTCTCTATAAACCAAGTGAGCTGGCAATGGAACTAATCCAGCTACATTTACCAAGAGCTACCATACCTAAACCAAAAACAAACACAAGGAATGCCATGACACTCAGCCCTCCCCTCGCTCATCACCGTTAAGCAAAAATAGAGTGTCAGATCTCAGTAGAGTCAACAGCTCTCACAGAGGTGACTCGGTCTCAAAGATGGGCTGCCCAACTCTTCTCAGCTATTAGTAGGCAGTGCTGCCACACCGCCCTTTCCAGAGTCGGGAAAGGCTATTATCTACCTCATGGGTTTAGTGAAGCAAATAGAAGTTTGATTTCTTTTCAGATAAAAGAGACGATGCAAATGAGAATTTTATCTTGCATGGAGGAGTGACAAAGTAGGAGAATGAATCCTACTTGATTACAATCTTCCATCATTCTGATTTTATAATTACTGAATGGAATCAATCAGCTTTCAATTGTTACCTTGGTAAAAGATTAAAACATCATTACTTGTCCTACATATTTCACACTTTAGCAAATTTTAATAAACTGAATGCATGAGAAATTGTTATATTATCTTTCATGATATTGGGATGCTAATGACATTCCTATTGATTTTAATTCACATTTACTGGTCAAAACGAGTCCGATTCCAGCGAGGCATGGCACCTATAATCCACACTAACAAATGAGGGCCGCTAAACATTGAAATAGCCCAAATGAAATCATTAATCAGAAAGATCATAAAATGATTGCCAAAGAAACTAAGGAGGGAGGGTTTAATCTTCATAACGAACATCTTTTATGACATTGGTTCATCTGTAACTTTTGCACATTGACAATTTCTCTAATAAAATATTTTGAAGTAAGTAAGTAAAAAATGTCCTTAGAAGATAGTAAAGGTGAAAAGGACCCCTGAAGAGCACAGAGTATACAACTTCTTCCTTCAGAGCCCTTGAGGGCTAAAGTCTGACTCAGAGGAAGAGCGCTTGCCTAGCATGCCTGAGGCCCTGGGTTCAAGCCCCAGTACAATTAAAAAAAAAAAAGTCTGAGTTTTAGCCTTGTGCCAAAGAAAGTACATGCATACTGACCAAATAATGTGGTATAACACAAGAGTTAGTTAAGAGTGGAGGTTTTATAGTTAGATATTATGTCCTCCTGTAATTTGATGACTACTTTTTGCCTCAGTCGTCTGTAAATTGGAAGTATAGTAGACATTGCCACTTCAGTGGCTATCATCAGATGAAATGTGGCCATCCTTCAGTATATGAATCAAACTTTATTTCCATAGCTTTAGCAACACTAAAGTCAACACATGTGAGGATTGGTTTTTATGAACCCAAATTCTTTGTTTGTATTTCTGCATACTATGTTTCTCTAGCTAGTGCATTGATTTTTGTATTGAGGCTTTGTTTTGTGTTGTAGGAATTGAGTCCCAAACCTGAGCACTCTCCGTAAGCACTTCACCACTGAGCTATATACTCATCCCTCTAGCTAGCCCTCATCCCCTATATAAATAGGACCACACTTCTCAGGGGTCTAATCAAGCCTGGGAGATCTGGTCTCTGGAGTTCAAATGTGGAAGAGCTAAGGAGCAAGGGTGAAGAGCAGACTAGAGCAGGCTGTTAAATGCTCCATCATGTGACCCTTTTCCCTATAGCCTGTCCTGAGCAGGCCTATAAAAATCATGATAAATGTCCTCTGTGGGATTCAGATCCTTGTAAAAGGTGGGAAAGGCAATTGGTTTTGCTTCAAGGATGTGGAAGATAAAATATAGATGGTCCTGGAGAAAGACTCGAGACTCAAGATCCCGGTTTTACAAGAGCAAGTGATGGTCAGTGTGGTAGAGAGGGTGCTGCAAAGCACTGAACTGTTTGTACAGAAGCCAGGGATGGATCAAGGAGGAGTCCCAGGAGTCCTCTGGAACATTCAGTATAAAATAAACCCTTCAGCCACCTCCTTTTCTCAAGTTCACATTCACTGGCCTTCTTTTTTATTTGGGCAGAGCTTCAGAATACCAGTTCTCCATAGCAGTCTTTGTGTGTTCAGAGTAAACTCATTCTGCTACCTTTATAATTGGCATTTTAAAGATTTGTTTACTTATCGGTGTGTGTGCGTGTGTGTGTGTGTGTGTGTGTGTGTGTGTGTGTGTGTGTGTGTGTTCTTACATGAGTTTAGGTGCATCATATGCATGCGGGAGCCCACAGAGGCCAAAGAGGGCACAAGATTCTTTGCAACTGGAATTACAAGTAATTGTGAACCACTGTGTGGGTGCTGGGAACCAAACCACGGTCCTCTGTAAGATCAGTAAGCACTTTTAACTGCTGATCCACCTCTCAAAATCCTTAAACGTCTTTTTAAAAACCCATATATTCCTATAAGGTTATTCAAAATTTTAAAACAGTATAATATTAAGTTGTTTGGTTCTGTCTCTTTTTGATTAATTTTTTAAATGATGTGTATACGCATGTGTCTGTGTGTGGCTTCATACATGTTTATGTAGTGGTGGCACATGCCAGAAGGGCGTGTCAGATCCCTTGAAGCTGGGGTTACAGGCACTTTTGAGCGGCCGCATGTGGGTGCTGAGGACTGAGCCCAGGTCCTCTGCAAAAGCCATACACACTTAAGCACTGGGCTGTTTCTCCAGGACCAGTTGTTTGTTTGTTTGTTTGTTTGTAAATCAAAGCACTAGGCCAAAGTTGCTCTTGTATCTGACTCGATTAAAAACATTGTACTTTGAACAACGATAGCAATTTTTGTGTGTTTTTGTGTACGGTGCTCACTGTGAACCAGGCATCATGCTAATTCCTTTATTTGTATTAGCATATTTAACCTTCACAACAGTTGATGGAATAGGGTCTTTCAGTGCTAAAAGAACTGAAATAAGAGGAAATAACTTAGGCAGACATAATACCAATAAGGCTGAGGCAAGAGGATAAAGAATTTGAAGCGAGCTTGAAATGCATAGTAAGTTTGAGGTTAACCACAGCTACATAGTGAGATCCTGCCTCAAAAGAGAGAGACAGGGCTGGAGAGATGGCTCAGAGGTTAGGAGCACTGGCTGCTCTTCCAGAGGTCCTGAGTTCAATTCCCACAACCACATGGTGGGGCTCACAACCATCTATAATGTGATCTGATGCCCTCTTCTGCAGATAAAGCATTCATATAGAATAAATAAATAAATATAAAAAAGAGAGACAGAGAAAGACAGAGATGACAGAGAGACAGAGACAGACAGGCAGGCAGGCAGACAGACAGACAGAGGAGTTGGTTTACCCAAAAATCATAAAATTACTAGTGAACGGGCTAGTGAGATGGTTCACAAGGCGAAAGTGCTTGCCACAAAGCTTGATAACCTGAGTTCAATCTCCAGTTCCTACAAGTTGGTTCTCTGACAGCATGTGAGTACCCTCACACACATACACACATACAAGCACAGCGTGTGAGTACCCTCACACACATATGCACATACAAGCACAGCGTGTGAGTACCCGCACACATATGCACATACAAGCACAGCATGTGAGTACCCTCACACACATATGCACATACAAGCACAGCGTGTGAGTACCCTCACACACACACACATACAAGCAGTCAATCAATCAATCAATTGTCTTCATTTTAATTACTAGTAAAACTATAGCTCATCCTTTAAGTAACTATACATTTTTAAAGCCACGGTTTGTAAAATATATATTTTAAAGATATTTTCCTTTATATTATATAAAGAAATACTTTATATAATAAAGATATCTATATTACTAATGTAGAGTCCCAGACTGATTTTAAAAAGCAATCTTCATATGTATGGACTTCAGTGTTGTTAAAGTCATGGAAATAAAGTTTGACTCGGCTGTATTATATTAGTTATATATATTATGTATATATTATGTTAGATATATTATTGTGAGTATACCTATTCACAAAGGCTATGAAAGCAAGTTGAGAGTGGTCACAAATACATAATAACTTCACTTCAAGGTCGGAGGTTTTATTTTTCAAAGGCTGCTCCTCAAGGCCTCCCATTTTATATGCCCTCAATGTGACTTCCCCTCTGCTCACATCCAAATATGTTTGTTAAGTTTTTCCCCTCTTGAATCTGGGGTGAATTCTGACTTCTCCAGGAAGTGACATTGTGTACTTCCAAAAGAATTTGACAGAAACTTCAACAGCTTCTGCCTGGTTCCCTCAGGATGCGGTTTTTGGACCCAGATACTATGGAGAAAGCCAACTATCAAGGGTCCAAGGCCAGAACTAGGTGTTCCAGCTCATGTTCCCCACTGAGGTTCAGCCAATAATGAGCCACAAACCTACAGATGTAGGAATGAAAGAGCTGTGGAATACTTCTAGACCCGAGTCATCAAGCTAACTGCTCATATTCGAGTCTTCCCAGCAGGGACTCCATATATTATGGAACAGAGATAAGATACACACATTGTGTTCATTGTCCCCTCTCCAGATTGATGACTGGAATATTTATTGTGATGAAATGATTGCTGATTCATAGTAAGAGTGATTTTATTCAGCAATAGTACCCAGACAGGATTCAACAAGCATCACTGGCATTTGCTGAACTATGACCAAAGCATAGAAACACAAAATTGTAGGTAACCCAGAAAGCCATACTCATTTTTTCTCAGCTGAATTCTTGGGCTTCCCTGTAGCTTAAAAGCACCAAAGGAATCGACTAGGAGTTGGAGACTTTTATTGCCTCCTTGGTAAATGAAGCTTATGACTAACTTCCTAAATTCTTACAAAAATCAGCCTCTATAAGAAAAAAAGAAGTGGGTTGCTAGACAGTAATATGCCTTTAATCCCAGCACTCAGGAGGCGGAAGCAGGCAAGTCTTTAAGTTCGAGGCCAGCCTGATCTACAGAGCAAGTTCCAGGATAGTCAAGACTACACAGAGAAACTCTGTCTCGAGAAGGGGGGTGGGGGGGGAAAGGGGTACAGAGGAACGGAGGGAGGAAGGGAGGGAGGGAGGGAAGAGAGGAGGGAGGAAAGGAAGGAGTTAGTCAAAGTCTAAAACATGCCATTTGTCTCTTTTTTTTAATTTTATTTACCAATAATAACAGTTTTCTAGGACTATTTAGCAAAGAGAGAGATATCGAGTGCTTAAACACAAAAATATATCACCTCATAATCTAGAGACTACACGTCCAAAATCAAAGGTTGACAGGATCCACATACTCTGGCATCTGTGTGGAAGAAGCCGCCCTGTGCCTTTCTCTTCCAGGCATTTGCCAGCCATCTTTGGCATTTCTAGGCTAGTAGGCTCATCTCATTGCCCCAGACTCTGCTTTAATAGTTTCATGGTATTCTCTCTGATATGTGTCTATGGCCAAATTTCCATTTGTTGTGGGGACCATCAGTCAGATTGGACTGGTGCTCACTCTTAATGGCTTCATTTTAGCTTGATTAGGTTTATAAAGACCCTATCTCCAAATAAGGTCAGAATCTGAGGCCTTAAGGATTAGAGCACCCTCCTAAGAATTTAGGGAAGACGCGGTTCACCCCACAACGTCAATCAAGGTGATGCGATCTGCAGTGTGTACTTGGGTCATCTAGGGAGAGCAGCACATAAATTCAGCAGACAGTGACGACGACTTGTTTGATATGGGCAGAAATGTGCAAAACCCTTCTTTTGAAATCCCAGACTGAGTGACTCTGGCTGGATCACTTTATGAACCTTGTGTTCAGCCCAGGTTCATAAATCCTGAAAGCAAATCCAAGCCAATTCTGGAGTTTCTGACAAGCTCCAGAGGCTGAATGGATCAGACAGAACCTCACTCGGAATTTAGGTTTATTGAGTCTAATTTGAAACTCAATACAAATTCATGGAACACAAACTCCTTACAAATTGAATAGAACCCAATGCGAAGGGCTCCTGAGCCACCTGGAATGCGCACAACCAACGCTGGACTCTCTCTTCCCATCTTGGAAGCAGGGGACCAGGACGGGCCAGACTGGCGAGGCCTCACTATCACCACCTTGGAAGTGAAGTACATTTGCGTCTCATGAGTTATTTCAAACAGCAAAGTACATAGAATAATAACCAGCAAAGCTTAAAGCAAGATGAGTCTCCTTATATAAAAAAATGTGTCAAAACTTTCAGAATTTCAAAATGGGTAAGACAAGAGGCTTGCAAACTGTTTTTATTGAAATGTCAGAAAGCATGATGGTTAATCTACACTGTCAATTTGACTGGATTAGAATCACCATGGAAACAAACTTTTGGATGTGTCTATTATGTTTTTAGAAAGGCTTAACTGAGCAGGGAATACCCACCCTGAATATATGGGTAGTCCCAGCCCACATCTTCAGGGGTTGGGGAAGAGGGTCCCTGAACAAACAAAAAAGAGAATGAGAACTGAGCACCAGAATTCCTCCTCCCCACCTCCCTCCCTCCTGACTATTACGAAAACAATATGACTAGCCACCTCCTTTTGCTGCCATGAGTTCGCCATAATGGGCTGTGTCCCCTCAAACCTTAAGTTAAACACTTCCAAGTTGCTTTTTATCAGGTACTTAGTCCCAACAATTAGAAAGATAACTAATAAAAATATGTCAATGTAACTGGTTAGCAAAAGGAAATGCAATCTTTAATCTGGAGAAGACATTATGGTGTGCATAAACTGAACTTTGGTTAAGGCTCTTAGTGGCCATCTGGTATTTAATTTGACTGTTATTAACCATAAAAAGTCTTTTGATTAGTATATAGCTGTGTCATCCAGATGTGCCATGTAAGTACTTGCTATACAGCCAAGAGACAACCCTGGAAAGGCCATAGCTAGGGAGTGCGTGAAAAACTTTTAGGGAAGGCTAGATATCAGCCTGGTTAAACTAGGAGTGAGCACAGCCGCAAATGGAAAGATGAAGGCCCGTAAGACGTCTCAGCAGGGAAAAGCATTTGCTGCCAAGACTGCAGTTCCTGAGACCCATATTGTAAAAGGAAAACACCAAGTCCTACAAGTTGTTCCCAACTGCCACATGCAAGGTTTACCGCGCGCGCGCGCACACATACACAAATATAATTTTTAAAAAATATATTTTAAAAGGAATCAAAAGTTTAAGTAAATAGGCCCCTATTGGCCCGGTTTGTACCAGGGCTGGAGCGTAGGCTCAGAAGCTAAGAAGGCTTGCGCTTGCGCAGAAGCACTGGGAGCCGAGCTCAGATAGCAGCATCTGAAGAACAAGCCAAGCTAGGTCCCCCGAGCGCCTCTAACTTTAGCCCTGAGAGAGATGTAGACAGGAGGAGGCCTGGGCCTTTATGTCAAGCCAGCTGAGAAAGGCAAGCTCAAGGTTCAGCCAAAGACCTTGCCTCAAGGAACAAGGTATAGAGTGATGGAAGAGGACACCTGACACCCTCCTCTGGCTTCTGCATACACATCTGCATACACGTGTGCATACACACCTCACACACACCCACATCAGAAAACAAAAGAGAAGTAATGCAATCCCCTCTCTACGTTTATTCCTATGGGAAAATTAACTTGCTCTACACTTACTCAAATTAACTTGAAATTGTGAAGGAATGTGTCTTTTGAATTAGAAGCCACTGCCCCATGGCTTGACAACTTTATTAAGATATGATTTGCATACCACCAGACTCCCTGCTTCTAAGAGTACAATTCAACACTTTTTGGTAAACACGCTGAAATGTGCAACCGTTGCTGCATAATCTAATTTTAGAGCTTTTTTTTTTATTACCTCAGTAACACCTTCAATGCTCATCTACAATTAGTGCCACCACCTCTCCCAGCTCAAGCAACCACGAGTCTTCTCTTTGTCTCTCTAAAGCTGCTTTTTCTAGACACTTCAGGCACACAAGCCTACAAGACATGGCCGGCCTGGTGTGTGAGGGTTTCGTGCAGGTGACATCATACATTCGTAATTCCTTCCTTTCTACTCCTGAATATCCATCCTTCCACTGTGTGGATCCGTAGCTATTTCTACGCTGCAGTTCAGATAGTCGAGACACGTGTCCAGTCCTTACTGCACGTGCTAGATGTGACTGTAAATATATGTCAGACATAGTACCCAATATGGCTAGAAATTCACCCCTCCCAGGCATACCACTATTTTTCTCTTCTCCTAACATCCAGACTGGTCCTGTCACTCATCGTGTCCAATAGAATGAGTTGGCAATGGTGCTTTAAGACTTCTAAGCTCAGAGCTTAAGAAAACAATTGGCAACTTTTTCTTCCCTCTTTGGGAAGGCAGCTGTTGTGCATATGAAAGCCTTGGCTCCCCCAGTGAAGCATCCCAAGCAGACCGCCCTGGACAATGAAAGGCCATCTTGGATGCTCCCACTCCAGCCAAGCTCCTGGCTGACCAACCATGTCTGTATCGCATGGAGCTGAGAGACCATCCAGCAGAACCCTGTCGTGCCACACAATGGTGAGAAAATAAATGATTATTGTTTTTCAGCCCCTTGGTTTGGACTGATTTGTTATGTAGCAATAGATGTAACTAAATAGCATCATCTTTTTTTGTTTTTGTTTTTGTTTTTGTTTTTTGAGCAGGGTTTCTCAGTGTAGCCTTGGCTGTCCTGGACTTGCTTTGTAGACCAGATGGGCCTTGAACTCACAGTGATCCACCCGCCTCTGCCTCCTGAGTCCTGGGATTAAAGGCGTGCGCCACCACCACTCGACAATAGCATCATCTTTTACCTCTGTCTTTCTTTCCCGTTAGATTCTTGTTGATTTGGTTCTCTTTTTTTCTTTCTTTCTTTCATTCTTTCTTTCTTTCAAGTTGTATTCTACTCTATAGAAATTTCCAGTGTCTCTGACATCACTTCCTTGGCAGCTTGCAGAACCCTAAAGAGTTTGTGTCAATAAATGTTTACTCCGGTATTTTTAGATAATATTTTTTAAATGTTCTAGAGAACATTATAAAAATGGGTATTCTATCTTCCCCTCCACTCTCTCACTGTGATACATAAGGATTCCGTATCAGTTGTCCTCCCAACACTGTGCACATTAACTCACTAATCCACCCATTAAAGTTAGTTCAATAACTCAAGTATTTCTTGAATTGTGACAGTATGATATATTTTATTTTATTTTATTTTTTGAGACAGGGTTTTTCTGTGTAGCCTTGGATATCCTGGCTTTGTAGACCAGGCTGGCCTCAAACTCACAGTGATCTGCCTACCTCTGCCTCCCATGTGCCGGGATTGCAGGTGTGCACCACCATGCCTGGCTCCAGCATGATCAATTTTGTATAAAGACACAAACACTGAGTTCTGGGACATCCAGGGCTATGCAGTGAGTGCTGTCTTGAAAACAAACAAACAAAGATTTTTTAAAAGTTGTCAAAATATAATTTTCACTCTCAAAAAGTAGATATTAGAATTGGTTTGCAAAAAAATAGCATAACAAATTAATTTAACAATGAATTATGTAATCAGACCACCTCCCAAATTGCACAACTCTAGGAGGCAGCATTTGGTGTTTCCAGAAGCTGTTTAACGGATGGCGTCCAGTGGCAAAGGAAATGAGCTATGGCTTAAAGTAGTATATTCTTCCAGGGTTAGAACTCTGTCATTTACCACACCATTCTCCAGCACAACCCAGATGCTAAATAAGCCTAATTCACTTACTACTGTTGAGAAGGTTACTACAGGCTTCAGTGGTCAGAGAAGTCATCAAAGAGAGCAGCCTAAAATTGCACCTTGGAGAAAGGGGAACAGGAAGGAGACAGTACTCAGGAGGATGAGCAGAGGCAGGGGGATCTCTGTAAGTTTGAGGCCAGCCTGGTCTACCCTGCAATCTCCAGGACTGTCAGAACTACATAGAGATCCTGTCCCACACAAGGCTCAGGATTATAATGATTTATGAGTCTTGAAAATTGTCCTACTCGCAGCTGGTGAGATGGCTCAGCAGTTAAGAACACTGGCTGCTCTTCCAGAGGTCCTGAGTTCAACTCCCAGCAACCACAGGGTGGCTCACAACCATCTATAAAGGGATCCGATGCCCTCTTCTGGCAGCAGTTATACACACAGACAGAGCACTCCTACATTAATAAAAATAATTCATAAATTAAGAAAGAAAGAAGGAAGGAAGGAAGGAAATTGTCCTACTCAATTGCTGTTATTTCTACAAATCTCAAATAAGATAGAAGAAGGTAAACATTGCCGTTAACAACACCCCTCACTTTAGGGTCTGTCTTCTACCTTAAGGCACCTTGCTACCTAGAATCACAGATCCAAGGAAACTAAGGATTCTGCACCTAGCCTTTACATTGTCAGAAGAGAGAATGCGGTGCTCCGGTGCCACACCATAGGAGCAAGGAGCTCACCTTGAAAGAACATCACAGATCTAGAAGGCAAGAGGAGAAGTCACACAGCTGGAGTCTGCAGGAAAAGAGGAGAGAGAGAGATACTGCAAGCAGCTGGGGTGGCAAGAGGTCTTTAGGAAAAGAGCTTTGTGAAGATGCTGCTGAACGGCATGGTCTCCATCTGCTCCCTCTTCCAGAAACATCTATCCTGACAGGCGCATATTGCTTTCTGGAGACAAGGAGATGGTATTTTCTATCAGTGTGGGTTTGGGTTATTGTCGGTCTTGGGGTTTTTTGTTTTCGTTTGGTTTGTTTTGGGGGCTTTGTTTTGTTTTGTTTTGTTCAGAGGTGGCACGATGCTGACACCAGCCTAGCTTCATCCAGGTCAAAAGACACTGAGGCTGGCTAACTAGAGTAAGGAAAGAAAATGCTTCCCAATATGTTTTGCAGAATGCTAACATCCACTTGGGAAATGCACAGAAGAAATTAACATTGCAGTCAGGGTTCTGAGGAGAAAAAAAAATAGTCAGCAAAAAAGCCAATATGACTCTAATCCAGAACCTTCCAAATTTAATTTAGCATAGAGCTTTTCATGTAAGACACGTTGAGAACCCTGGTACAAAGGATAAAACAGTAAGGCCCAAGTTATTATCTGGTGAGCTGGGGAGAGACAGGGTATTGGATAGCATTGGCAGGAAAATATCATGGCATTTATACTCTGCCTGTGACAAAACTGTCTCTACTGCAGATCCCGTTCAAACTTAGCTGTTTTGCCTTAACTTCAATCAGTTAAAAAAGAATATTTCCCATCATGAACTAACTTGCAAGAGGGAAATGTAGGGGAAACTGAGGAGTTGGGAGAAATGATGGGCCTGGGCTGAAGAACAGGAGGATGCTGGTCTTGCAGGAAAAGCAGCAATGAGCTAAGCAAGGGGTGCTTATCACTTGGAGAGACGAGGAGCTTTGCTCAGCTGGAGCCAGTAGCTGCTATGTTAGAAAAAAGACTTCCATGAAATCAACAAGGAAAACCGGAATAGTTAAGACAATATACACCAAGAGAAGTATTTAGTAATTAGCCCTGGAAAGCAGAAGAGACCTGAGACAAGACCAAGGCAGATGGGAGCCCTGACGCAGCCAGTGCCACTCACATTAGCTCAGTGGTACCCGACCAGTTCCTCGGTGACGAGGCACAGGAAGATGGAGAAAGAGAGCAAGACTGAGCTTAGTGCTTGCTGTACTTCACCATTACGGTTTGTTGTGTATTCGTCTTTCAGACAGTTAAATGAGCCTGTTTATTCCTCTGAAAGCAAAGAGCCTGTCTTGATTTCATGTAGTCCGGAGTTAAATAAACTCACAGTCAAAAATGTGAATAGTTCAATTAGCTAGAAAAACAACTGAAGTTGTAGTCAAAGAATTGTTTGGGTTTTTTTTGGGGGGGGTTGGTTTTTTGGTTAGTTTTGTTGTTGTTGTTGTTGTTGTTGTTGTTGTTGTTGCTGTTATTATTTGGTCTTGGTTTTTGGTTTTTGGTTCGGTTTGATTTTTCAAGACAGAGTTTTTCTGTATAGGCTTGGCTGTCCTGAACTCACTTTGTAGACCAGGTTGATCTCAAACTCACAGAAATCTGCCTGTCTCTGCTTCCCAGAGTGCTGGGATTACAAGCAAGCGCCACCATGAGTGGTTTGGTTTTGTTTTTTAATATTTTCTAAGATGTATTTATTTATTTGATGTATATGAATGCTCTGTCTTCATGTACACCAGAAGAGGGATTCAGAGTCCACTACACATGGTTGTGAGCCACCATGTGGTTGCTAGGAATTGAACTCAGGACCTCTGGGAAGAGCAGCCAGTGTTCTTAAGCTCTGAGCCATCTCTCCAGCCCTTAAAGAATTACTGAATGCCACCTAGCCTGCAAGGTTGTGTTCAGTGAGTTCCTACCAAAACTGTTAGACATATTTTGTGTTTTCATTTTCCTTCCCAAGGCATCAAAAGACCTACACATAATCTTAAGGCTTCCATTTGAGAATCATGGTCGTGGTCCAATGTTATGTCGATGAAGATTATTTTGACCTGAGTGTGTGTTACCTGTTG
The DNA here is from genome assembly GCF_903995435.1 of Acomys russatus. Classification (NCBI taxonomy): domain Eukaryota; kingdom Metazoa; phylum Chordata; class Mammalia; order Rodentia; family Muridae; genus Acomys; species Acomys russatus. Next base: position 21,708,916 of record NC_067166.1, on the reverse strand, counting down.
GAAGATGAGAGTTAGCATTCTAAACACAGGTGCTCAGCAGGCAGGGGAGCCACACAAAAGGAAAATGACATCAGGAAATCTCTTTATCAGAGTAGCCTGGCAAGCAGGGTGCAAGACTAGGCAGGGCTGACTCTCTTAGGATCCTACTAAAACTGAAGGTCTCGGATTAGAGGTGGGCCAGGGTAGGATCCAGCAGCCAGCCTGCCCCAGCAGCCTAGGTAGAGGGGGTTTTGTCACCACACCCATCTGTGTGTGTTACGTGTAAGACAAAGGGAGATGGACAAAGCCATCCATTAGGGAGTCTCTCAGCCAAGTCCTGACAGGGGAGGAGTCTCTGTCTAAAACAACCAACTTGTTACATACAGTTTTCTTGTATCTCTCTCTCCTCAGCTACACGCCAATTGAAGCACAGCCCCTGAGCTAGAAAGATGGTTCAGCAGTTAAGAAAGCTGCTGTCAGCCAGGCTCGGGAGGCAGAGGCAGGCAGATCACTGTGAGTTCGAGGCCAGCCTGGTGTACAAAGTAAGTCCGGATGGCCAAGGCTAACACAGAGAGAGACCTTGTCTTGAAAAAACAAAAAAACAACAAAAAAAGAAAAAAAGAAAGCTGCTCTCTCACAGAGGACCCAGGGTTCGTTCCTAGCAGCTAGTCAGTGGTTTAGAATTGTCTATAACTCTAGTTTCAAGGGATCCAAAACCCTCTCTGGGCTCTGTGGACTCCAAATAGCCATGATGCCCATGTGCTGACCGTAGGCTCACATACATACACATAAATAAAAATAAAAATAACCTGTAAGGGTTTGTATTTATTTATTTTACGCTGAGTGCTCTATCTGCATGTACATCTGCAGGCCAGAAGAGGGCACCAGATCTCATTACAGAGGGTTAGGAGCCACCATGTGATGGCTGGGAATTGAACTCAGGACCTCTCAAAGAACAGACAGTGCTCTTAACCACTGAGCTATCTCTCCAGCCAGTAAAGTTGTTTTTAAAAGAAAAACAGCCCCCAGAGTCTCCTTTGGCTTCTAGCATTGATTTAAGTCTTCCTTATCGTGTCATCTTGTTAACTTCTGGTTGGTCGTCTCTTGTTAACTTCTGGTTGGTTGTCTCTTGTTTACATCTGCCCACTCCGTACTCAGATAAAAAGAAACACCCCTTTCCTGCAGAGAACAGCCCTGCCCGCCTTGGTGCATTCAGCTCAGAAGTCATCATCTGCGGCCTGACTAACCCTAGTCAACTGCATCATAGAGAAACAGAACTGGGCAGTATCAAGAGCATCTGGGTTCTGAAGGTTCTGGTGGGCTATCTCTTTCAAGGCTCCCCCAAAAGTGGCAGCTCTGGACTGTTCAATGACAGGAGTCAAAACACCGGGAGACCAAGACAGAAACATGCGTGTGCTTTATTTCATAAGCCACTCTGAGGTTTCCATTCCTCTTTCCCAGAAGTGTCTTTTCATCAGCAGAGTGAGGGCAGTATTTGCCGCTTCCGTGGGGTCTAGTTTTGCAATATGCAGAGCATGTACAGATTTAAAGTATTATCTCTTCCTACTTCCTCTTTTCAATCCCTGCCACAGTGCCTTGCATACTAATACTTTTGGTATATTATATACCAAAAGAACATTTTTTATTACCTAGTATGCCTGTACTGATTCCCATCTGCTTTACAGAACCATTCACGGAAGAGAATTCTTTGAAACCAGATCAGCAAAGTTCTGTTTCAATGAACAATTTGTTCCCCTAAGCCACAAAAATAGCTTCTGCAAGTAAACCCTATGTTCAGAACGGTATTCGCAGAAGCATTGTTCCACCTGTGATATGTAGAAACGTGCTTGGGAATGAAATAGCCTTGTGAGTTTGTTGCTGATGTTTCGTAAATGTGTATTGCTATTAATTATCGGCTTAGTTCCTTCCACCTCATCTCGGCAATTGTTGTTCAAAAGAAGGCCTAGCATGCAGCACAATGAAAGACCTTTGACCTTTATTTAAACAGCAGATTTGCTTTTTCTTTTTTTTTTTTTTAAGATCTATTTATTTATTAAGTATAAGTGTTTTGCCTGCATGCACACCTGCACACCAGAAGAGGGCACCAGATCTCATTATAGGCGGTGGTGAGTCACCATGTGGTTGCTGGGACTTGAACTCAGGACCCTTAGGAAGAACAGGCAGTGTTCTTAACCTCTGAGCTCTCTCTCCAGCCCCAGATTTGCTTTTTCAATAAGAAACAGCTCATCACACTTTTTCAGTCCCTCTCTCAACTTCTGCTTTCTCCCCCCTTTTCATGACGTCATAGCCTAGCTTTGAAATTTGACTCTCTGATGCAATCTAACGAGAGCATTTATTCCTCCCAGCCATTATCTGTGCCTCTTCAGAAATTCACACAGTGTCTCTGGACACTGGGAGGCAGGGAGAAGGCCATGGCTGGTGGCACTTGCCTATAACCCCAGCTACTTGGGCAGCTAAGTCAGGACACTGGTGACTTCAAGACCTGCCTGGGCTGTAGAGTGAATTCACTGCCAGGCCGGGCAATTTAATGAGACTTTGTCTCAAAAAGTAAAAAAGGGGGTTGGGCATAGCTCAGTAGTAGAGCCCTAGGTTCGACACCCAGTACTGCAGGGCAGGGGGAAGGAGGGAGGGAGAAATGAGAAGGAGAGAATGAGATACATGTTTTGATTGCACTCTAGCCAGAAAAGGAAAAAAGTAATGTGGAAAGCTGGTCAGGGTGGCACATGCCTCCTACCCCAGCGTACAGTGGAAAGCTGAGACAAAACCATGAGTTCAAGATCAAGCTGGGCTTTGTAATAAGGCCCTCTATCATAAATGGTAGATAGATAATAGATAGATAGATAGATAGATAGATAGATAGATAGATAGATAAAATAGAGATGTGGGAGAAAGACTGAGCATGGTAAAACACCTGCAATCCCAACATTTGAGCAAGCGTGGACAGAGGATCAGGAGTTCAAGGTCATCCTTAGTCTCATCCGAAGTTTGAAGGCACTGAGTTAATACTGACCTCCAAAGCAGTACAGAGTCTCAAACCACTTTTCAGGATGATGACATTCTTTTTCTAGTATCCAGAGAAAACCCAGCACACCTTTTCCCAGTGTCACCCTGAGGCACGTGGCAATGTAGTGAGTGGGTTTAACTAGTAAAAGGCATCTCTATTTGCTGGCATTTAAATGTGCCCTTTAAATACTGAAATCAATTATAACATACCTAATTATAGTCTGGTGGTATATGAGTGTACCTATTGCAATCCAGTTATTAGGAGTAAGCTTTGCATCTTTCCTGCTAATCCAAAATTATGGCAAATTATGATATGGTAATTAGATCAAGACCTTACACAAGAAAAATACATTGCAAACTGGATCTTTTCAAAGATCCCCTCTTCTTAAATTAAATTTTACTGGGTTTTTTTTTTTTTTCATCTCACCTTGCCAGTGCGATGTCCTTGTAATTCATTCTCTAGCCTGGGTGGATTTTGTGCTACTTAGGATGGCAGCTACCACAGCAAAGAGATGACATCATCCTTTAGCTAAACTGCACTATTATTCCAGAACCGTGTGTACGTTCATTCATCTATCTCTGCTGACATTACTCTGCAGGAAAGCTTTCCAGGGCAGATGTGTGCTCCCTTGGCAACAAAAACGGTGGGGTGTGCACATCCATTTTCAAATCCCGAGAGGAGGAATTTTGTAGATCTGTTTTATAAATGTACTGTGAATAATAGAGAGACATCAAGTGTCCTCAAGCTTGTTCTGATTAAAAACCTCCAAGCATCCAAGTTTGAAGCAACCCCCAAATTTTATTCACATTATAAAAAACATTTTCCTCATTTAAAAGTACACTTTAACACACGATTGTACACAAATTAAAGCAGTCTCCTATTGCAAGTATATATGGTTACATTAAGAAGTGACTCTGGGCTAGGATCATTTGATAAGGAATCTGAGGGGAAAAAATTAGTAAAAGACCATACAGGGTTCCATCCAAGTGTGCTAAAACACCTTCAAAATCAGATGCAGACATCAGAGACACAGAAGACCTTCTGGAAAGGAAGGCACGCACCCAGAGAAACAGCACTAAACAGAAAGGCAACCCAGGCAGCAAGACTGGGGAGAAATTTTAGAAGAATCAGGCCCACCTGTGCAACGCTGACTTCCCTTTTCTCTCTCCTCCTTAAAGTAATCATCGGTGTGGAAAACCACAACCAAAGCAACGTGGGGGGGAAAGGGTGTATTTGGCTTACATGTCCATCGCTGAAGGATATCAGGACAGGAACTCAAACAGGGCAGGAACCTGGAGGCAGGAGCTGATGCAGAGGCCATGGAGGGGTGCTGCTTACTGGCCTGCTCTCCACAGCTTGCTCAGCCTGCTTTCTTAATTGAATCACGACTACATGCCCAGGGATGGCCCCACCCACAATGGGCTGGGCCCTCCCCCATCAATCACTAATTAAGAAAAAGCCTGGCAGGTTTGTCTACAGCCTGGTCTTGTAGAGGCATTTTCTCAACTGAGGCTCTCGATGCTAGCTGCGCGAAGATGACATATAACTAGCCAGCACACTCTCTTTCTCTTTTCCCTGGTTCTTTGGAGCAGTTGTGTAATGTTCTAAAATATATTGCGCTGGGACACAAACATGTCATTTCAATTCCTCAGAACCTCCATTTTAAAAGCCACGTGTGGTGGTGCACACTTGCGTTCCCTGTGCTGTTAAGGTGGAGACAGGCTGATCCCTGGGGCTGCCTGGCCAGCTGACCTAATCTACCTTGCTGAGTTCCAGGTGAGTGAAGGAGAAAAAATGTAGACACCTGCATACACACACACACACACACACACACACACACACACACACACACACACACACTTGGAGACAGACAGAGATGTTTTTAATCTTTTCAGAATATAGTTAGTTCATGCATATATTTTTAAAGGTTCATTTATTTAGGGACTGAAGAGATAACTGAACGGTTAAGAGCACTGGCTTCCCTTGCAGAGGACACTGGTTCAATTCCCAGCACACAAATGATAATTCACAACTGTCTGTAATGCCAGTTCCAAGGAACTCCTCAACACCCTCTTCTGGCTTCTGTAGGCACCAGACACAAAAAGGTGTCCACACATATATGCAGATAAGTCATTCATACACATAAAATAAAAATATTTTTTAAAAATCTTTAAAAGATTTATTTTATTTTATGTATATAAAGCATTTACCTGGCCATAAAAATGTATGCCACATCTGTCTGTGCCTGATGCCCCAGCGGGCTAAAAGAAGGCATCACATCCCCTGGAACTGGAGTTAAAAATATTTGTGGGCTGCCATGTGGATGCTGGGGAGAGAATCTAGGGCCTTTGCAGGAGTAGCCAGTGTTCTTCATCACTGATGGACTCTTGTTCATACACGTATTCCTTAAAATAGGATGGTATCTTAATCAGAAAGTGTTATTTACACAAGTATGAGGGTCTGAGTTCAATTCCCAATACCCACATAAAAATAAATCAGGCATGGTGGCACATGCTTATGGCTCCAGCTCTGGAGAAGTAGAGACAGGCAGATATTTAGGACTCAATGAATGGCCAGCTTTACCTACCCAGTGAGAGCCCAAGTCCTAATGGAAGACTCTGTCTCAAAAACAAACAAACAAGATGAGGTTGTGAGAACGGGCCATAGCTTTAATCCCAGCATTCAGGAGGCAGAGGCAGGCAGATCTCTCTGATTTTGAGGCCAGCCTGATCTGTACAGTGAGTTCCAAAACAGCAAGAGATAGTGAGACTCTGTCTCAAAAAAAAAAAAAGAAAGAAAGAAAGAAAGAAAAGAAGGAAGGGAGGGAGAGGGAAGGGAGGGAAGGGAGGGAGAGGGAAGGAGGGAGAGAGGGAGGGAGGGAGGGAGGGGAGGAACTGGGAAAAGGCTCAGTGGTAACATGCTTGCTATGGGAGTAGGTGGCCTGTGTTCAGTGCGCAGTGGAGCATGAATCTGTAATCCTAGCACTGCAGGAGATACATGGATATGGAGAGATCCCAGAAACTCAAGACAGGAGCCTGACATGTAGAAGTGAGAATAAGACAAGAGCCAACCCTCACATGCACTCCCTAGCACACACGTGTGTGCACTTGCATGCCTAACAGCAACAACAACAACTACAAAAAAAGGTAGAGTGACATCCAAGGTTGGCTTCTGGTGTGGCTTCTCCACACGCATGTGCATACACACACAAAATATAGGGAAACTTCTATCCCATTCCTCATTCCAAACCCCTATTATCCATCTCCCTCATTCCTAGAACTCTAAGCACAGCTACTACTGTGCTCTGTCTGTCCATCGCACAGACTCCTTAGATGTCTGGAAAAGTCTATGGACCCTCCTCTCAGGAGAATGTTTGAAGGCATGCAAACAAGAATAGGAAGACTTACAGAGCAATGAGTCATATTTCAAGACAGATCTACCCACTGAAGCCTTAGGGACTTGAGGCCTTCAGGGTGTTGAGCTGGAGGCTCTGCTCTTAGGGTTCCAGCCTGTGCAAGATAGTTGCAAGTACACACATGTCCCTTCTCACACATGGCAGTCACGTGTGGTACGCCTTCTGCAATGGCTGCTGCTAGACTCTGCCCAACCCACCTCTAGCTAGTGAAGTCCGTTCTCGGCTGCTAAGACTTGAGTCATGGTTCCCTGTTGCTGTATTCTGCAGAGAATCCCTAGGAGAACCCTCCTAGGAGAACCCTCTCCTACAACCTCTATTTTTGCTTCTGGAGATCTCCGCCTAAGACACTCACTCGCTGGCCTTTATCTTGAGTTTTCCACTTATTGACTTCCTGGGAAAGTGTCCATGTCGGTATATAAGGATCTGAACGCACTCGTCTGACAGCCTCGTGCTACTCCGTTCGTGGTTTGACCATAACTGATATAGCACATTTCCAGCACAGACATTTCCAATAGTTGCTCTCTGGAAACTTCAAAATCCCATTTTCACACATTTAAAGGCAATTACCGCCTTACCACATTTTAACTATCCAGTTAGTTGCTAGTGAGCCTTTCATCAATCTCGTGAGCTACAAAACTTTACTGCCTTGCTATCTTTTGGAACGTGCGCTTCTGTTCTCGGAGCAATTCGTCTTTGTATGCGACAAGCTATAAAGTCCCAGCTGGCCCCTAGCCTCTGAATCTCTCTGACTTTACAGCCCCAGTGTCTGAACGTCACATTCAAGGCCAGCTTCCATTCTGAAACTGGGTGTAAGGAGCATCGAGGGCTTCACCTAGCCCCTCCAGACAAGCCTCCCTGCTGGCAAACGGGTCCCTTCTATATTTACTCATGAGACTTGGTATCCAAAATCTCTCAGATGCTTGAGAAGCAAGCACAGTATGCTTTCCTTTGTTGACTACAAGTGCACATGTGTGTTGGCTTCTGTTAGTACGTTTTACTCAGAGGACCTACAAGAGACTGGGGTGAGGTCAGGGGGGGGTGGATAACAGAGACAGTGACAGAGACAGACAGACAGACAGAGAATGGACTGGAAACCTGGAGGACAGGAGGACGAAGGAGACTGCTATTCCCAGTGTGTATGCCCTTTTGTGCCTTTTAGTCTCATACCACGTGCTTTCTCAAATAGCAAATACAATTTCATTTTGTGAACCACAGATAGACAGGAAAATAAAATGGAGTGCTAGAGAGCGGACAAGCTATTTCTAAATTCCTTACCATGCCCAGAAGCCATGCGGTATCCATGAGCACCAAATTGGAAAGCAAGAGAGCAAGCGAGCTCCATGCCTAAGCTCTCCGCCAAGCTATCTGTGGCGCCCTGGACCAGCTGCCTCATCTCTGATCACGCATCTCCTCTCGTGTAGTTAAGACAGTGACACGTGTGTGCTATACGCTTTACAATAATACGGTTGCCCCTCAGTAAGTCTCTTAATGCCCTTGGGCCTCTCCCTTCTTCAGCATTGGAAAGCTGGGCAAAGGGGTCTTTCTGCTCTAAGACGCACCATTCTAGATTGAGAATCATGACCTTGGCTGCTGTAAGGATGTTGTTTTCCCTTATCCCAACAAAGTGACCTGCCAAACTCAAAAGGGAAATAAAACAAGAAAGACAGTGGGCTTGTGGGTAACTTCAGCGGGCTTGTGGGTAACTTCAGTGGGCTTAGAGAACTAATCCAACCTGGAGGTGAGAAAGGGCTGCCTAACTCTGAAGCCACTAGCTCTTCTTCTTCTTCTTCTTCTTCTTCTTCTTCTTCTTCTTCTTCTTCTTCTTCTTCTTCTTCTTCTACGTAAATTAACCCATTTATTGCAGGCTAGGCAAGTCTCAAACGGTAGCGCTTCTACTGGTCTTTCAGTTCCTTGAGTCTCCTGATGGCAGACTCCACCGTGACGGCAGAAGTGGTGTTGCAGGTCCAGGCCCCACCAGCCACTGTATTCATGCAGGAACCGCAGTGCCAGATGCCAACGGCTCGTCTCTTCATCTTGGTCTTGCCACAGAAAGAGCAAGTGTACTTGGCGTAACTGGCTGACTTCAATTTCCGTCACCATTTTACGGAGGGAGGCACCATAGCAGGTCCCGTATTTCCTGATGATCCCGACCTTCTTAGTGCTTTTAGCCATCTTGCCAGAACCAAAGCAAGAGCCCAAAGAGGAGCCACCAGTTCTTCTTTCCTTGGCCCAATTAAACTAGCAGTTGGCACCCTGGGGGTGGGGGGGGGGCACAGGCAAGGCTGAAGAAATACCACTCACAAAGAAGGATATATGAGCGTCAAACCACAGGCTAGTTACGGTTGGCAGGACAAAGAGATGGTGTGATTAGGTGAGGGGCCACTCAGGGACAGGCCCCAGCCTACGGTGCTTCGTCTCTGACTAGAGGCATAATGCATATTGTTTCAGGAGCTCCACAATGACGTCAAGTGATGAGCAAGGCAGGTCGTGTGGTGCCTTCCTCTGCTGAGAACTAAGAGCAGGAGCCGGTTGCTGTTAAATAGAAGCATGGAGGAGTTCCCCAGGAAGCAGCGTACGTGTTGTGCTATGAGATTGCAAACAATGAAATTCATTATGGAAAAGGCCAACTGAATGACAGTGTGCTGACGTGGTAAGGGACAAATCTTTCAGCACCCTTTTTGGCTGGTGGAAGACATTCTCCCTTCCTCGTACCAGTGGGCTTGTGGGTAACTTCAGTGGGGTTGTGGGTAATTTCAGTGGGCTTGTGGGTAACTTCAGTGGGCTTATGGGAAACTTCGCAGGTGATGGAAACCAGTTTTGCAAAGACTCCTCATGTCCCTGACTAAAAGAATGTTTTACTCTTCAGTAAACTACTTTCCTTTCTCAGGGCGGACAATTAAGTCTGAGATTTTCAGCAATCCACAGACTCCCTTTGGCAATATGAACTGCAGCAGAGACATCGTCCCAAAACTCACAGGATGAGAAAGGGACAAGAAATAAGAGACTCTCGGTCAGCATAAGAAGAGATGAGATTCCAAACGTAAGCTAAAGCCTTGTCCCTGGTGGTCTAGTGGTTGGGTTTCAGCTCTCCCCCGAATGTAAATTAAAGAATGATTCCTTTGGGGAGGGGAGGCCAGGAAGATGGCTCAGCAGGTTGAAAGTCTCTGTCTAATAACTCAGATAAAAACAAGTAGCTCACGTCTATAATCTCACCACCCCAGAGAGATAGGAGGGGAACACGGAAGAGTTGCCTGGAAGCTCGTGGCCCAGCTAGCCTGGAATATGGAGCACAGCGGCAGAGACAGGAGAGACCCTGCCCAAGAAGGTGCGTGGCCAGTGCTCATGTACTCACTCCCAAAAGTTGTCCTCTGACCTCCACATCTGCACTGTGGCACACGCATGGCCAAACTCTGCACCACCACCACCACCACCACCCCACCTCTCTCTCTCTCTCTCTCTCTCTCTCTCTCTCTCTCTCTCTCTCTCTCTCTCTCTCTCTCTCTCACACACACACACACACACACACACACACACACACACGGGGAAGTTGGAAGTTAACACTTTCTTTCTACAAATCGCTGTTTAACAGCGCTCCTTGTTTGCTGGTTGACACATTGCCTTTGTCCACTCGGCGTCATCCCATCATATTAACACATAGTAGTTATTCAAACATTCTTCTTTTAATGAATGATTAGCCTTTTTACAAACTCCCTCCCTCACAGATAATATCGCAATATATACCTTTGTATGTGTTTCCTGGTGTCCATAGGCAGAACAGCCTTCCTGGACCAATGGAAGCCCAGAGATAGAACTGTTGAAGTTCTGTGTTATGCTTACTTTCAAGCTTACAAAATATTGCTAAATTTCTTCCCAAAGTGGCTGTGCCAATTCACGCTTGCACCCACCCCTCCAGACTACTATATGACTCTTTTGCCATTCTGATGAATGAAGCACTATCTTACTTAGTTCTTGTTTTCCACAGTCCTAGCTTGAGTATCTTCTCATATATACTTTCCATCTGTGACTTGTCTATTTATACCTTTGCCTGTCTCTCCCTCCCCGTCTCTCTTTCACATTGATTTATTGCAGTCCACTATATATTCTGGAAACTATTATCTTGTTTGAGGTACATCAGCAGAGGGCTGAAAGGCAGCTCACCAAGACTGACAATATGAGTTCAATCCCCAGAACTCATATGGAGGAAGAAGAGAACCAACTCTCTCTCTCTCTCTCTCTCTCTCACACACACACACACACACACACACACACACACACACACACACGAACTAAAACAAACAAGCAAGCAAATAAATGGAAAACTCTTTATCAAAAAGAGAGAGGTATGAGCAGAATTTTATCAACTGTCCTGGTTAATTGTTTTTGTTTGGCTTGGCTTGGTTTGGTCTGTTTTCCAACTTGACATAAGCTAGAGTCATTTTGGAAGAGGAAATCTTGATTGAGAAAATTCCTCCATATGACTGGTAAGTCTATAAGGTATTGTCTTGCTTAATGATTGATGTGTGAGGGCAGAGCTCACGGTGGTGCATCCCTGGGCAGGTGGTCCTTAGTTGTATAAGAAAGCAGTCTGAGAAAGCCAGTAAGCAGCATCCTCCATGGCCTCTGCTTCAGTTCCTGCCTCCAGGTTCCTGCCTTGAGCTCCTGCCCTGACTTCCCACAGTGATGGAGTGTGACCTGAGGGTTAGAATACGTAATAAATCCTTTCATCCCCAAGTCGCTTTTGGTCATGTGTTTGTCATAACAACAGAAACACTAACTGAGACACCAACACTTTGAAAACTTTTAGACATCAGTAACCCTTTTTGAAGTTAGCATTGGATATTCTTGGAAGAAGAAAAAAAAAGGTCTTAGCTAGATTTTCTGACATTAAAAAAAAAAAACATGGTTTTGACATGAGGACACCTAGATCAATGCAATAGTTCCTGCTAAGCATGTGTGGAGGTGCTGTGGTCAAGCCTGGCACCAAAATAAAATTTACATGAAAAAAAAATGACTATATGTTTTATCGATCCTTTTTCTATACTTTGTGCCCTGAGTGGCCAAGACTGTTTTGTCATATAATTCATTCAAACTTAAAACAGCATAACCTTTTCCTTCAGAATTTTAAACTTTCTATATCAGTTGAACCTGTGCGCGCGCGCGCGCGCACACACACACACACACACACACACACCTTCAAAGAACAAAACAAATGAAACACACAAGATAGGAAATTTTAAGAGGTTTTAGTTAAAGGGCTTGAGCAGTAAAAAGAAATAGCAGCAGTGCATCCGTCACTATCCCCAAAAGGCCAAGAAGGCTCCCTGTGGACTGAAGACCCAGAGGGAGAGCCTGAGTTAGCTACCACCTAGACAAGAGCAACGACTGCTGAGAGACACGGTAGCCTATGGCAACCTCACTACAGAAATAAACGCACAGACCAGAGTCACTCCCTCCCTCCTCCTATCCTGCCAAAAGCCAGGGAATACAGGTGGCTTTGATGTCCAGGCAGTGTGCCTTTCTGGGCTGGAGAATGATCTAGAGAAGCAAACCGAAGCCATCTACCCCGACATGGCCAAGTCACAGCCGATCCCAGCGTATTTAGTCAAAAGCAGATAATTTAATGAAGCTATGCATCACTAGGCGGATTTTTTTTTTCTTCCCGCATGTAAGTTTTAATCTATGGTTTGCTAAGCCAAGAACTCCACTCCAAACCTTACAAAGCCCACAGTACAATCCTCCAAGCCAATAAAAAAAAAATTTTTAATAAAGATCAGGACCGTTGAATAAGACACAATTCTTTGAAAACCTAAGTGCTACAAACTTCTGAACGTTAAGCATGACTTAAAGGACTGTTTGACAAGAGTAAGAACAGGGAAGGGGAAGGTTAGTGACAGCATGGGGACATGGCCATGGAGCCTCCTACCTGTTAGCTTGCAGCTAGGCTTGGGGGGAAGATTGCTGGATAGAAAATCGCTACACAAGCTTTCCCACAAAAGACCTAAAAATTCAAACCGGGAGAGAAGCGATAAAGCCGCAGGGCCACGTCAATCGGAAGCTCCTGGACGTGGCAAGTGGCATTTCAGTCACAGAAGTCACTGCTGAGAAAATGAGTTGCTGTTTGTTATCCTTAAAGAACCCTGGAACACTGAGTGTGACGGTACGTACCTGGGATATAGCACTGCAGAGGTAGAGGCAGGAGGATCAGAACTTTAAAAGCCAGCCTGAGCTACATGAAACTCAATCTCAAAATAAAAGAAAATAAACTTCCTAGAAACTGGGGGAAAAGGGACAGGCATGGTAGCGCATGCCTTTAATCCCAGTATTTGGGAGGCAGAGGCAGGTGGATCACTGTGAGTTCGAGGCCAGCCTGGTCTACAAAGCAAGTGTAGGACAGCCAGGGCTACACAGAGAAACCCTGTTGAAAGAGAGAGACAGAGACAGCAACAGAGAGGCAGAGAGGCAGAGACAGAGGCAGCAACAGACAGAGACAGAGAGTGGGGAAGGAGAGAGAGGGAAACTGAAGAAAAGAACAGGCAATTCTTAGTCAGGCTATCGCACATCACCTCAAGCAGAGAAAGAATAAAGGAAAGCTTATTGTTAGAAGGGCAAATCATGATTGGAAGAACTGACAACACGTCCCTTCTTTATTTTATGTGTATGGCTATTGTGCCTACATGTATTGTGTCTGTGTACCACACATCTGCTTGGCATCCAGAGGCCAGAAGGGGGCATCAGATTTCTAGAACTTTAGTTATAGATGGTTGTGAGCCACCATGTAGGTGCTGGGATTGAACCCCCAGGTCCTCTGGAAGAGCAGGCAGCAGTGTTAACCATTATGCCACCTGTCCAGCCCTATAGCACTTCCCTTTTTACCCGATCTCCTCAAACTACCGAATCAGAAAAACCCATCTACACTGACCGTAAGCATTAAACTTGGCATTTGATCGAAGCACTTATCTATAAATAAGACAGAGGAAAAAATGGCCCAGTTGAGCCGGGCGTGGTGGTACACAACTAATCCCAGCACTTGGGAGGCAGAGGAAGGTGGATCACTGTGAGTTCGAGGCCAGCCTGGTCTACAAAGTGAGTCCAGGACAGCCAAGGCTACACAGAGAAACCCTGTCTTGAAAAAAAAAAACAAAAGCCGGGCATTGTGGCGCACACCTTTAATCCCAGCACTCAGGAGGCAGAGGCAGGAAGATCGCTGTGAGTTCAAGGCCAGCCTGGTCTACAAAGTGAGTCCAGGATGGCCAAGGCTAACACAGAGAGACCCTGTCTCGAAAAAATAAAAAAATAAAAATAAATAAATAAATAAATAAATAAATAAATAAATAAATGGCCCAGTTGATGACAAAGACAGAGTGAGCACAAGCCCAGAGCATTAGCACCGTGGGATGCTGTCTTTAACCCTGAGCCATCCACCAAGCAATAGCCGAGTATGCAGCTGGCTTATTTGTGCACTTTTTGATGGCTTGGAAAGGGAGCCCAGATATCAGCAGAGGATGAGGGATCATGGGCTCTAGCAATAAGCCAATTTCACAAAACTTTCCACTGAAATTGACATAGAAGTCCAACACTTGAAAGTTTTCATGCCTAAAAACATTTAAGAAGAAATAACCGAGTTTCCAATTCAACTGGGTGGGGTTAATTTCTTGCTTTTTTTTTTCTTTTCTGTCTTCTAGAAATCGACCCAGTGTAAAAGAGATAAATTTTCTTCAAGAAAAAAAAAAGTGTGTAAATTTATGAGAATAAAGAGTGTCAGAGAAGAAGCATACAGAAAAAGAGCTGTGAGCACTCTGAACCTCAGGAAGTACCTAGTAACTAAGCCCAGCAGGCGCCGGCTCCAAAATCAGTGCCTGAAAACAGGAACTGGAACAGGAATAAGCCGACTCGTGTCCAGGGATCCCGGGAGGACCTGGACTAGGTTCTCCCCGCGTACTGCAGAAGAAAATGCCGCAGCAGCATGAACAGTGGATATGGGTGGACGTCGTTTTGAATACTGTACCCTATCTTCTTCCATGCTGTCCAGGAAGCAACTTATCCCTTGTAGCCATACCGGCTAGTCAGTTGTCACCCCAGCCATTCAATACCCAGGTAGATAACAGAGCAACTGCCGTTCATATGTAGGAAGGCTCAAGTCTTTCCAACGGACTCAGACACTTGTCTCGCGATATCGTCTTCTCTTTTGGATCCATCCCATATTCAAAAAAGAATCACATCCACACCACTGTCTGCTCTGCCAGCGACATAGATGGTCCAGGCCATTGTATGGTATGGTCTCCAAATCCAGAGTTACCCCCAAAATAAGTTACCACTTTTCAAAAATGCCGATGCGTCCCATTCTGAACCATTCCAGGCCACAGGTAATAACGCTATGTGACTGCCTCTACTCATAGACTAAATCTATGTGACTTTTCTCGCCATTCGATATGTCTTTTCCAGTTGCCTTACCCTGACTCTTATGGTAGAAATAGATTTTTTTTTTTTAATGGACGGGGAATACATTTTATGTTTGCTCTCACAAGTCAAACAGTAAAAGTTACAGCCCGGGTGTGTGATAAATGCTTAGTGAAGACCAAAAAAAAAAAAAAAAAAAAAGCCAGGGTGAGGGAAATGGTTCAACATATAAAGTGATTTGTCTCACAAGCATGAGAAACCAAGTTCAGATCCCCACATTCACGTGACAGCTAGGCAGAGCAGCAGGTGTCCCTAACTGGGATGTAGGGGACAGGGTGATGCTTGGGACTGCTGGCCAATCGGTCAAGCTGGAAAAAAAAAAGTGAATTCCAGGTTCAATGGGAGATTCTGTCTCAAAAAATAAGGTAGAGGCTGATAGAGGAAAACACCAGACATGGACCCATGGTCTCACACACCTATGCATATACGCATGCACATACTACAAGAAAAATATATAAACAGATGATTAAATTTATGTATGCATAAAATAAATAAATATATATGTTCTGGTGCTATCTGCTTTTCTGGGCATCCACTGGGAATCTTGGAATAGACCCTGGGGCCAATAGGGACTTCTGCATAGAACAAAGTACTGAGTAGAGCTGTTTCTGCTCACCCAAGGTTCAAGCAGAATTAGACGACTATTAATTAAACAGGCAATAAAAGTGACTCAATGTAGTGGCACACACCTTTAATCTCAGCACTCAGGGAGGCAGAGGCAGGAGAATTTCTGTGAGTTCGAAGCCAGCTTGGTCTACAAAGCAAGTCCAGGAGAGCCCAGACTGCACAGGGAAAACCTATAGGGGGCAAGGGAGTAAGTCAGGAGCTAGGTGTAGTCAGGCATACCTATAAGCCCAACTTCTTAGAAGACTAATGCAGGAAATTGCAAGTTCAAAGCCTACTTGACTTATAGAGCAAGTTCAAGTACAGCCTAGGCAACTTAGTAGGACCCTGTTTCAAGTAAAACCAAAGGGAATATTAGCCTGGCTGGTCAGAGAGCCCCAGCTGTCTGCCTGTCTCCAGCTCCCCAGTGATGGGATAGCAAGCATGCTTAGCGTCTCTTACATGAGTTCTGGGCATTGACCTCATGCCCTCATGCTTGCAAGGTAGGCACTATACTGACTAAACTATTTCCTTAGCTCACTCTTTCCCTTTGGTTTTTACTTGAGGCAGGAGAATTTCTGGGAGTTCTTTTGTCCACAGAAGAAAGGATAACGCCTGCTTAATAAGTCCTCCAATTAAAACATTTCTGCAGTTCCAAACATTTTCTTTCTTCCTTTCTTTCTTTCTTTCTTTCTTTCTTTCTTTCTTTCTTTTTTATTGTTTGTTTTTCAAGACAGGGTTTCTCTATGTAACAGCTCTGGCTGTCCTGGAACTCACCCTGTACTCCAGGCTGGCCTCGAACTCACGGAGATCCACCTGCCTCTGCCTCCCAAGTGCTGGGACTAAAGGCGTGCGCCACCACCGCCCGGCCACCTAACAGTTTCTTAAGAGTTACAATATCATCTACACCAGTCAACAGTCCCCTCAACCCAAATCACAGAACGGACCCTTCCAGAGGAATATACTGCACGTGTACACACAAACCCAGATACGCCTACGTTCTACTCACACTCGTGACCCACATGTAATCCCTTTAGTTGCTTATAGAGGTGGGGAGGAGCAGTGGTCCTTGTGATTTGCTGCTATGGGCAAGTTGCAATGCCTGCAGAAAAAGAAAAAAAGGTTAAATACGGTGGAATCTGCCTCAGCATGTGAGCCCCATTGAAGCCAAGAGGCTGTGAAGAAACTGTTTTGGGGGAGAACATGAAGATGAAGGGAACCAGAGCCTCTAAGATAATTCTAAATATGGATCTGGAATAAAGATGTGGCCAGGCATGGCGGCGCATGCCTGTAATCCGAACACTTGGAAGGTGAAGGTGTCCAAGGTCACTCTTGGCTACTTAGAAAGTTTGAAGCCAGACTCACTTATATGAGATCTTGATTCAAAAGTGTGTGTGTGTGTGTGTGTGTGTGTGTGTGTGTCAGGCTTCTTCACACCAAGATGAAGGAGGAGCTACTCAAGGTGATGCCAAAGCAACTGAAGGGGAGCTTTGGAGATGGCTCAGTGGTTAAGAGCGCTAGCTGATCTCCCAGAGGACCTGAGTTTGACTCCCGCATACACATGGCAGCTAACTGTCTATAACTTCACATTCAGGGAATATAATTCCCACTCTGGCCTCTGTGAGCACCACACACATGCGGTACATAGAAATACATGTAGCCAAAACACCCACACATATAAAATAAATCTTTTTTTGACTCGACTCAAAGGCTGGATAAGGTGGCTCACGCCTTTAATCCCAGAACTTGGGAGGCAGAAGCAGGTGGATCTCTATGTGTTTGAGGCCAGCCTGGTCTACAGAGTGAGTTCTAAGCTAGGCAAGATTACATAGGGAGACCCTGTCTTAAAGAACAAAATAAAAACACAACTCAAGAAAGTATGAAAAGGCTTTGTTTCTAAACTTAAAGAAAAATAATAATAAAAGCAACAGCTTGACCTTCAAAAAGATTTGCAATGAGATTTAAAAGAACCAAGAAAAAAACAAAATGTATTACAGAATTAATTTTCCAGAGCAACTAGGTCTCTAGTCCTCTCAGGAGAAGGGGTCCTAGGTTTCCCAAAAGTCTACTCAAAGGATCCTAGGAAATGTGGGGGCCATTAATGTGGTCATGTTCTGATGTCTCTAATAAAAAAAAAAAATGGCTCAGCGGTTAAGAGCACTGACTGTTCTTCCAGAGGTCATGAGTTCAATTCCCAGCAACCACATGGTGGTTCACAACCATCTATAATGAGATCTGATGGCCTCCTCTGGCTGCAGGTGTACATACAGGCAGAGCAATGTATACATAATAATAAATAATCTTTTTTTAAAAACCTAAGTCTTGATGTATAACAGCTACACGTCATAGAGCAGTTGCCTATGACATCATATTACATGAAGCGTTTCTTTGTCAGATCTGTCTTGTCACAGCAATGTACCACCAACTACAGCACTTAAGCAACAGGGGTTGATTTCTCACAGTTTTTGAGCTTGAGAAAGTGACAGGTTTCATAATGAGTGAGTTAACCCAGAAGCAGAAAGAATCAAATGGTATATACTCACTTATATCTGCATACTAGCCCAAGGGGCATGTCCCACGAAAGCCTTCACTTACCAGGAAACTGGGACAGAGGGGAAGGCATCCTATTGGGACTCTAAATGAGAGACGCATGGGAGAACAGCAAAATAAAAGGATCCAGAGGGTCCTAGAAATCTACAAGTAGAACAATATGATAGGCAGATTTGGGCCCAGGGGTCCCGCTCAAACTAAGGCACCAGCCAAGGACAATACAGGAGGTAAACTTTAAACCCCTTCCCAGATCTAGCCAATGGTCAGAATATTCTCCACAGTTGAGTGGAGAGTGTGATACGACTTTCTCACATACTCTGGTGCCTCACATTTGACCATGTCCCCTGGAGGGGGAGACCTGGTGGCACTCAGAGGAAGGACAGCAAGTAGCCAAGAAGAGACTTGATACCCTATGAGAATATATAGGGGGACGTAATCCCCCTCAGGAACAGTCATAGGGGAGGGGAATAATGGGAAAATGTGGGGGGGGGAGGAATGGGAGGATACAAGGGATGGAATAAACATTGAGATGTAACAAGAATAAATTAATAAAAAAAAAAATTAAAAAAAAAAATAAATAAAAAAATAAAAAAAAAAAAAAAACAAGAAAAAAAAAAAAAAAAGAAAGTGACAGGTTCATGGAAGAACTCTCTGTGCATGCAGACAGCTGCCTTCTTGCTGGTCTTCATGTGGACCATGGAAAGAGCGGGATCTCTGACATCTTTTTATAACCTCACTATGACCTAAATCTAAATCGAATTATCTCCCAAATGCCCCATCTCCGAATACCACCACATGGAGGAGTGGCTCCAACATATGAGTTGCCAGAGGCATGATTGGGTCACAGTAACATGTAGTTTGGTTTTGTTTCATTTTGTTTTGTACTTCACAGTGCTGACCTGCTTTGGTAAGTGAAGAATCTGGAAGCCTTAATAGAAATATGTTTTCGGTTGCTTCTTTAAAAAGAAGCCAAACCAAAGCTGGGCTGCCTCCCAGCACTCGGGAGGCAGAGGCAGGCGGATCGCTGGGAGTTCGAGGCCAGCATGGTCTACAAAGTGAGTCCAGGATGGCCAAGGCTACACAGAGAAACCCTGTCTCAAAAAACCAAAAAAAAAAAAAAAAAAAAAAAAAGAAGTCAAACCACTCGACACTCGGCAAGAAATCCACCCACTGTTTCTCTATGAGGCTAAAGTTCAACTTCTGTTACTTCAGTTTACAGAAACTTTTCTGGTTCACACCCAACACACACACACACATACACACACACACACACACACACGGGTTTAACTTATATATCATACGTGAAGCTAAATCATAATCAAATAAGCTAGAGTATTTGGGTACAATAGAGTTTGGGTATCAAGACAACTCCAAGTTACCCAAGCAGACTCTCAGAACTGGTCAGTAGCAGTTCAGCAATGCTTAACAACGACCCCAGGCCTGGCGGTGGTGGCGCACGCTTTTAATCCCAGCCCTTGGGAGGCAGAGGCAGGTAGATTGCTGTGAGTTCGAGGCCAGCCTGGTCAACAAAGTGAGTCCAAGACGGCCAAGGCTACACAGAGAAACCCTGTCTCAAAAAACCAAAAACAGAACAAAACAAAGGAACCCAGGTAGCCAGACTTTCTTTGGTGGCCATGTCCATCGACGGTCCACCATTGTGATAACTCAGCTATTTTGCTCGCCCAGGTCATTTGCCATCGCTATGCCTTTACCCGACAAATAACACAACGCCTGACTTCAACAGCCTCTTGTCATCTATATCCTGGCCCCCCCTTTGGCAACTCTGGATCTGTCTCCACTACCATCTATCTACCTTACAAGTACTGACTGCAGTATGAATAAACACTTGAGACTTAGCCAGTAACCTACAAGCCACCAAACCAAAGTTTCTCAAACTTGAGCATGGAATAGCCTGGAAGGCTTAGGAAAACACAGGCTGCCCATCAAGATTTGATTCAGTACACCTCCAGCTGTAGCAAGGGCACAGTGAGCCAACGAACTGGTCCACTAAGTGGGTCGGAAATAAAGGTTTATTGGGGAATTCAAACTGTCAGATCATAGTGTGAAAGGACATTTTTCACAAGAAACAAGAAACACATTCACAGAACTACTTAAATGGGAAATAATGATACACACCTGTAATCCCAGGATGCGGGAAGATCAAGAGTTCAAAGCTAGCCTCAGCCACATAGTAAATGGAAGACCAGTTTGCACTATATGGTGAGACCCTGTCTCAAACAAACAAATAGAAACCTACTTGATATCAAGGCATTATTGAGCCAGGTGTGGTGGCACACACCCTTATATCCCAGTACTTGGGAAGCAAAGGCAGATAGATCTCTGTGAGTTCAAGACCAGCCTCAGGCTACACTGTGAAACCCTGTCTGGAAAAACAAACAAACAAAAATACCCAGCTGCACTCAAAGGAGTAAAAAAGTAAGCAATTTTTTAATAAAGTCTCATGTAACCCACATGGCCTTCAACTTGCTGCTTTGAACTTCTGACCCTCCTGCCTCCAACTCCCAGGACTTGGGAGTTACAGGCAGGTGCCACTGTGCCCTTTTTTACCGGGTCTTTGGAATTGAAAGCAAGGCTTTGGGAGTGGTAAATGAGCTCTCTACCAACAGAGCTACAACCCAGCCCATTTCCAGGGTTGAGCGTCTCTGAGAGGGAAAGGGAGCTCAGCAGGAAATCGGCCAAACACATGTGAGACTTTTGATAAGGCTCAGTCAGTCTCTGAAGTGGGTGCTCTGAAGGATATGCACTGTTTTTCCTTGGCAGGCGGGACACACACACACACATATGTAGACACAACACACACCGACACGACACACACAGACACACAGACACACATGACACACACACGACACACACACACACACATCCACACACGACACACACAGACACACATGACACACACACAACACACAGACACACACACACCCCACACATAGGACACACATACACACACGACACACACACACACCACACATACACACACGCACACACACAGACACGACACACACACACATACACACACACACACACGCACGCGTGCGCGCGCGCACAGGCACACAGCTAAAGGCCAGCTTCCTTCCCCATTCTCAGTGCCTGGCCACTAAGTTCTGCTAAGTCCTGGCTGCGTTTGTGCTGCCTCAACTCGTTGCATTGTTGTGTTCTATCGTCCTCTAGTGGCTTCCCATTTTTCCTTGTCTCCCTTCCCTTCATTACATCACACAACACTTGGTACCTAACAAACGTCCAGTCCATGAACGGAGCCGAATGACATCATCCTACCTGATGAGACTACACAATGAGCCTGCTTTCCCTGTGAAGAAGGATAAATGCTCAAACAGCTTAGGCTCGGGTGACCCAGGCCACTGTGGCTGTCTTTAAAATAGATGACATGATGTAATTATCCACAACCTCTGCTATGGAGTGAACGGGCTTTGGCTTGGTAGTAGTGGCTGTGACAGTTTTATGTAGCCCAGGCTAGCCTCAAACTCACTATGTATCAGAGAGTGACCTTGAACTCCTGACCCTCTGGCCCCTACTTTCACATGCTAGGATTACAGGCATATACCCACCACACATGGCTGCATTGAATGTCTGTGTGCCCTGCCACCAAAGCTTTTATGTTGAAACCCTAATCATAAAAGGTAATAGTATTTGGAAGTGGGGCCTTTGAGAAATGGTAAGGTTTATATTCAGTTGCAAACGCAGGACTGCCCACACTGAAATTTTTATCCTTACATCGGTGGTTCTCAACCCTCCTAGTGATGTGGCCCCTTAATACAGTTCCTCATGACGCGGTGACCACGCCCCCACAACCATAACATCATTTCATTGCTACTTCATAACTGTGATTTCGCTACTGTTATGAGTCATAATATAAACATTTGTTTGCTGATGGTCTTAGGCGACCCCTGTGAGAGGGTCATTTGACCACGCAAAGGGATCGCGGCCCACAGGCTGAGAACCACTGCCTTACATGAAAGGGAAAGCATTGGAGTTTCTCCTCAGCTGTGTGAGGACACAGGAAGGAGACACATGCATAAGCCGGGAACAGAGCTATCAAAGCCCCACCATGCCGGGGTGGGAGAGAAGGCTCTCCTGTAGCCCAGGCTTAGGGGGTATGAGACATTACATATCCTAGTGAGTTTGAGGATAGCCTGAGCTACATAAAACTGTCACAAATGCCATCACCAAACTGTGTAACTGAAGATGACCTTGAATTCATGATTCTCCTGCCTCCACTTCCCTCCTAAGTGCTGGGATTGCAAGTGTGCACCATCGCCCCTTTTTCCTACAGTGCTAGAGCTTGAACTCACTGCTTTGTGCACACTCCCAAGGGCACTGCATCTTCAGCCCCTGAACTTGGAACTTCCCCGCTCCCCAAAACTGAGGGCTAAACGTTGGTTGTTCCATCCACGCTGCCCATGGCGCACTGGTAAACAGTCTGACTGACTAAAGCAGGCTCTTGTGTAATCTCAAGGCAGCTCCGTGTAAATTTGGGGCCATGACTGGGAGCGCGAAGCTCCAAAGCTGATGGCTATAAGCTTCCTGTTGATTGCAAGTGCAATCATTTAGTGCGTTCCAAGTGGACCGCTGTTCCTTGTGCCCACAAGGGATGCTAGAAAAGGTCCTGGCATCTCAGTCGTGTCTTACTCCCTGAACAAGACAATGATGTAGCCTTACGGCTCACTAAGCATTTTTTGTCTCAGCTTTATATAGTGTGGGGACTTGGGGCTTTTTGGGTGGGGTTTATTTTGTTTTGTTTTATATTATATTATTTATTAAACAGGTGTCTTGTTTTATTTTTTTTTATTCTCTGTGTATAAGACTTGGTGATTATCGATCAGGGAGGATGTGAGAGGTGCAGATGGACCATCCCCACGCCCTCTCTCTTTGTTAGGGTTTCAACTGCCTTGATGAAACATCACGACCAAAGCGATTAGGGGAGGAGAGGGCTTGTTTGGCCTACACTTCCACATCACTGATATTGGGACAGGAACTCAAACAGAGCAGGGACCTGGAAGCAGGAGCTGATGCAGAGGCCATGGAGGAGGATGCTTACTGGCTTGCTCCCCATGGCTTGCCCAGCCTGCTTTCTTAAAGAGCGCAGGACCACCTGCCCAGGGATGTTCCCTCTCACAATGGCTGGGCTCTCCCCCATCAGTCACTAATTAAGAAAATGCTCTACAGGCTTGCCTACTGCCTAATCTTATGGAGCCATTTTCTCAATCAGGGTTCTCTTCTCTCAGATGACTCTAGCCTGTGTTAAAATTAGCCGGCACCACCCTCAGAGTATTTATAGAGTGCACACATACTCTATAGCGTCAGCATCAGAGCGCCACACAGAGGGATAGTGAAAATAGCTTTAGGTACTCAAAAAAGAAAGAATTCACTTCTGAAATAATTCTCCTTGGATGTTTGGCATCTGTCTCTCATTCCTGCGTGGGAACCACGCGGTGGCCAACAGAACACAGAAAGTCAACAGTAACTAGAACAATTCCATCAGTCGGTACTGAAAGCATGGCTAGGACAAGCCTCCTACTTCAAGGCTTTAGGGAGCAAAAAAAAAAAAAAAAAATGTTACTTGATTTTAAAGTAGAAGAAACACTCACTTGTTACTGACTGGCTTTAAAGGGCTTATCAAGTACCATGTGGGAAGACAAAATAGCTAAGAGCTCGGGGCGGCAGTAAACTCCTCTACTCCCAGCACTTCGAAGGCTGCAGCAGGAGAAATCACCATGAGTTCCATGTAGCTTGAGCTACACAGTGAGGCCTTGTCTCACAATCCAAGTGCAAGCACACACACGTATACAGATACACAGGGAGACAGAGACAGTGAAAGGGAAGAGAGAGAATTTTCTGGGATAGGATACTTCGAAAACCACAAATGTGGCTTCTCTGGGGGCAGTCATGGAAGTATGCAATTCAAGATGGCTATGGGCCTATCAAGCCGAGTTTACACTTCTCAGAAGAAGACAATGAAATGTCAGGAACAGAATAAATACTTACTTTTTTATTAGTCACTGGGAAATTTTAGCTTAAAAGAGATGTTATTGTGTGTCCACCTGTCAGAATGTCTCTCCTTTGAAAAGATTGACAGCACCAAAGGTTAAGGCAGAGCCAGAGCAATCAGAACTCTCATCCATTGCCAATAGGGTTATAAGGGTTGGGGAGGAGTGGGCAGGAAACGCTTGTCAACACAAAGACTTATGTAATCCTTCATCTATTTTATCCCACAATGGAAACAACCCAGATGTCTATGAAGAAGAAAACATAAAATGTCATTTGTCCATATAGGAACAAAACATGACATAATCATAACAAAAACAATTACAGATTAAAAATAGCAGAAATTTTCAGAGTGCCATGTGCGTCAACAGAACCTCTACAATCCTTTCATATTAGTGTTGATGCATTTCATTTATATGAAGTTCTATAAAGGACAAATCTCTATGGTGGAAGATAGCAGGGCTGGAGACATGGTACAGAGATTGAGAGCACCTGTTTTTTTTTTTTTTTTTTTTTTTTTTTTGAGGCAAGTTTTCTCTGTGTAGCCTTGGCTGTCCCAGACTCACTTTGTAGACCAGGCTGGCCTTGAACTCACAGCAATCCGCTTGCCTCTGCCTCTCAAGTGCTGGGATTAAAGGCATGTGCCACCACGCGCAGTAGAGCACCTGTTCTTCCTTCAGAAGACCAGAGTTCAGTTCTATAAACCCAGAGCAGGAGGCTCACAGCTGTCTGAAATTCCAGCTGCAGGCCATCCAGTGCCCTCTTCTAGCCTCAACATGTGCTGGCACACATATGACATAATCACACACACATACACAAAAATAAATATAAATCTTGAGGGAGAGGACAAATATGGTGAATGGTACATGCTTTTAATTCTAGCTCTTGGGAGGCAGAGACAGGATCGCTGTGAGATTGAGGCCAGCCTGGTCTGCAGAGTGAGGTCAATCTAGACCAGATAGGGTCTAGATAATGAAACCCTATCTCAAAATTAATTAATAAATGTTTTAGAAAAATATTTAAGGGCTGGAGAGATGGCTCAGCAGTTAAAAGCACTGACTGCTCTTCCAGAGGACCCGGGTTCAATTCCCAGCAACTACATTGCAGCTCACAACTGACTGTAATTACTGTTCCAGAGGACCCAACAGCCTCATAGACATACATACAGTCAAATACCAATATACATAAAAGAAAAATAAATGAATAAGCTGGGTGTGGTGGCGCATGCCTTTAATCCCAGCACTCAGGAGGCAGAGGCAAGCAGATGGCTGTGAGTTCAAGGCCAGCTTGATCTACAAAGCAAGTCCAGGACAGCCAAGGCTAACACAGTGAGACCCTGTCTCGAAAAAACAAAACAAAGAATAAAAAACATATTGAAATAGTTGTTTTCTCTATTTGGTGGATGCGGATCGTATGGTTCTTCCAAAATTCATATGCTGACTCTACTCATCAATGACAAATATTAGCTAATGAACTTTGGGGATCAAAATGATGTAAGTTAAAAAAAATTTTTTTTTAAATTAAAAAAAATAAATAAATAAAAAATTAAAAAAATAATAATAATAAATAAATAATAAAAAATTAAAAATTAAAAAAAAATAAATGATGTAAGACTCAGTGAGTTAGCTGTCTCCTTTGCATCCTGTGAGGACAGAGCAAGAAGATGTGTCTCTGAAACAGGAAGTGGTCCCTTGCATACACCACCAAATCTGCACTTTGACCTTGGACTTTCCAGTGTCGAAAACTATGGAAGAATAAATGCATGTTGTTTATTAACCAGCCAAGGTATTGTGATATTTTATTACAGCCAACTAAACAGATAGTGCGGAGGAAGACTGCCTGAGAAGGAAGGAGAAAGAACTTTGTGACTGGGGTGTGGCTGAGTTGCAGTATGCTCGCTGAGTTCAATCTCCAGTCCCACTGAAGGGGGGGGGGGGAGAGAGAGAGAGAGAGAGAGAAAGAGAGAGAGAGAGAGAGAGATGTTGTTGTTGTTTATTCTGTAGCTTCATAGATTGATGATGATTTGGCTTTGTTTATTTTGTTTTGATTGAGACAGGATGTCATTTTGCAGCCCTGGCTAGCCTCGTCTCGTTGCTGTTTGGACTCTAGCCTCTAACTCACTGTCATTTTGACTCCCAGGTGCTGGGATTACACTACCATACCTGGCTGCACTTGGCTCCTAGAGAGTGAGTGGTTTTAGCTTATCTGCCATTATGAACATAATTTTATAGTATGCCTTTTCAAATTAGAAAAGTAACAATATTGAAAGAATAAAGTAATGTTAATAAAATGTTTAAAGGTTGAAACATAATAATTTCTATCACCCATAACTCCTCCCTCACTATTCCTTTTAGTTTGCTCATGAACACTTGAAAATTTGAAAACAGAAAGGGACCTGACTTGGTTGATTTGCGCAAAGAAAGACATTGATTTAGAATTTGCATAAGATATACTTGTTATCAATAAACAAGAAGCAAACAATCATTTAAAACCAGGGAGCAGGGGCTGGAGTGACAGCTCAGCACTTAAGAAAACTGGCTGCTCTTCCAAAGGTCCTGAGTTCAATTCCCAGCAACCACATGGTGGCTCACAACCATCTATAATGAAATCTGGTGCCCTCTTCTGGCGCACATGTGTACATGCAGACAGAATGCTGTATACATAATAAATAAATACATCTTTAAAAAACAGGGAGCAGGGGCTGAAGTGATAGCTCAGCATTTAAGAGCACTGGACATTCTTCTAAGGACCTGGGATTGATTCCCAGCACACACATGGTGGTTCACAACCATCCATAACTCTAGTTCCAGGGGATCTGACACCTTCTTCTGGCTTCTGTGACCACCTGGTAGGCACTCATGTGTTGTGCAACTATGTGTGTAAGCAAAACACCCATACACATTTTTTTAAAAATTGATAATTAAGGAGTAGATAGAAAGAGTAACCATGGTATAAGCCTAACCAAGTCTCCGTCCCCAGGACATGCTCTAGAGAATGTTAGCTCCATCAGAGCTGTGTGCACTGAGCAGAATAGCCAGGCCTTGTTAACTCCACCACAGTAGTTTGGAACCACTTTGAGACACTGTTGCAAGCCCTGAGGAGCTGACAGATACATAGTACTCCCTTGAAAGTGGATCTGGGACACACAGCTCTGCGCCTGCCATGATGCACTTTCTGTTTTAGCTTTTAGTGCTTTGGTTATTTGTGACGTTTTAAAATATATGTAGATCAAAGGGTAAATTGATTCATGCTTTAAAGTGCTTCTGGTCACATGTACCAATAAGGAGCCTCAGATAAGGAGCCACTCAAGAATCTTATTCTTTGAGGTGACTGAGCCTCGGGCACTGAAGTAAAAAATGGTGGTGAAACTGGATAGGAAAGGAAGAAAAAAATCAAACTAAACAGAGGGGTGAGACTTTTTGTGGTCTGACAGCAACTAAAGAAAAGAAGGTACAGGCGTGGTGGCACACGCCTTTAGTCCTAACACTCAGGAGGCAGAGGCAGGCGGATCTCTGTGAGTTCAAGGCCAGCCTGGTCTACGAAGCGAGTCCAGGACAGCCAGGGCTACACAGAGAAACCCTGTCTCGGGGGGGGGGGGGGAAGTAAAAGAAAAATGGCCCTGAGTTGGGGGAGAAGATGGGGGTTTCATGGGATGAAATAGAGCACAAAAAGGAAGGAGAAAGTGATGCAATTGTAAATGTAAAACGTAGCTGGGCGTGGTGGCACACGCCTTTAATCCTACTCCAGAGGCAGAGGCAGGCAGATCTCTGTGAGTTAGAGGCCAGCCTGGTCTACAGAGACCCTGTCTCAAAATAGAGGGGCGAGTAGTTGAAGAAGACAGGCAGTATTGACCTCTGGCCTCCATGCGTACACTCATACAAACATGTACATATCACACAACAAACACATATCACATACACAACAGCATACAGGCACACACATATGCACACACTACAAAACATTTTTATGGTGGTTCTGGGGCTCAAACTCGGGCCATCATGCTTTTGAAGCATTTTATAGGCCGTAGCTGCAAAATATTTTTAACAATTATGTTGCAACATTTCCTGAAATAATCCAATTCAACATAAAAATTAGAACATAAACCAGCTGTAGTGGCATACACCTTTAATCCCAGCACTCCGATGGTAGAGGCAGATAGAACTCCGTGAGTTCAAGGCCAGCCTAGTCTACATAGTGTTGTGGATTCAGGAATAGCCACACACTGACCACTGGAACACCAGACTCAGATTGGTGGGAGTTTATTGAACGCTGAACAAAAACTGACTATTCAGGAGGGCCATGTCTGGTTTCAGGAGGCAGACAGGGATGCAGGTGTTTTTGTTTTTTGTTTTTGTTTTTATGTTTGTTTGTTTGTTTGTTTTTTGGTTTGGTTTGGTTTGGTTTGGTTTTTTGAGACAGAGTTTCTCTGTGTAGCCTTGGCTGTCCTGGAATAACTTTGTAGACCAGGCTGGCCTCGAACTCACAGCAATCCACCTGCCTCTGCCTCCCAAGTGCTGGTATTAAAGGCATGTGCCACCGCGCCTGGCTCAGGTGTATTTCTAAGGCAGGCTTTTTGTATGAAAAAAAAAAAACAGTAAGTAGGTAGGAACTGGGTAACCAGGAGTAGGAAGCGAGGGGGGGAGGGGCAGCATTACATCATTCTGACTAGCTAAACATAATAGATCTTGTTCTATTGTATTGTATCCAATCTAAGTGTATTGTATCCCGGTAGCTGGGCAAAGCATTCTAAGCTGATTGACTAAGGATATGAGCTTGAGGAGGACTTTGCAGTTCTCCATCATTCCAGGAGAAAGGAGCATAGCTGGATGCTGCAATCTTAACTCTGATAGAACATTCATTTATCTTTACCTCAAGCAGAACATGCATTTCCTATCTATTGTTTTGTTCTAAGCAACAAGGATTGAACTATCCTGGTCTCAGGCACACAGGGCCTGAGAACTTGAACTTAATTTCACCTGGTGATCAAAATGGAGCTTTGGCTGATAGGCTAAAGGTGACCCCAGGTGTTAACAGAGGAGCTACAATGCCGCTAAGAACTAAAGTAGGTCTCAATAGAGAGGCTGTAGAGTTTAAGCAGGTGAAGCAGGTGACAACCAGAATAAGTTCCAAAACAGCCAGGGCTACATAGTGAGACCCTATCCTAAAAATACCAAAATAAATAAATACATAAATATAAGAATAAATTAAAATGAGCACATAAAGGTGACACCATTTGCAAAGTAGAAGAAGTTTTAAGATAAATGGAAGCTCCTCACTAAATATAGTAAAACCTATGCGTTTTGGACTCTAACTTTTTTTAGAAATAGAGACAGCTTATTCAGTAAGGAAAATCAGAGGCTGAAGAAATGGCTCAGCAGTTAAGAGCACTGGCGGCTCTTCCAACGGACCTGGATTCAATTCCCAGCACCTACACGATGCCTCACCATCGTCTATAACTGTAGTCCCATGGGATCTGATGCCCTCTTCTGGGTGTGCAGACACGCATGCAGACAAAACACTCATATACATAAAATAAATAAATAAAAAATTTAAAGGAAGGAAGGGAGAGAGGCGGTGGGGGCGACTCGCAAGGATGGGGATGGGCTAGTGAACTGTGGAAAGGTATCCACTCAAAAAGCACTGGGCCAAGCCGGGCGTGGTGGCGCACGCCTTTAATCCCAGCACTCGGGAGGCAGAGGCAGGCGGATCGCTGTGAGTTCGAGACCAGCCTGGTCTACAAAGTGAGTCCAGGATGGCCAAGCCTACACAGAGAAACCCTGTCTTGAAAAACCAAAAAAAAAAAAAAAAAAAAAAAAGCACTGGGCCAGCCGGGCGTGGTGGCACACGCCTTTAATCCCAGCACCCAGAGGCAGAAGCAGGTGGATCTCTGAGTTCGAGGCCAGCCTGTTCTACAAAGTGAGTCCAGGACGGCCAGGACAGTTACACAGAGAAACCCTGTCTCGGGAAAAATAAAATAAAAAGGCACTGGGCCACAGGTTTATGACCCTTTATAAATCATTTCCATAAGCACCTACCTGTCCCATGTTTATACAGCCTGAGTTTCTCTTGCGCATGCTCTGTTTGTTACATAAGCTGGTGGGAAAGGGTTTCCAGTCTTCTGTCACTGGCGTCTTTTAATATTGATGTTGCTGCTTCCAGTCCCTACTCTTCACCCCCAATTACGCCCCCTGAGGGCTTAGGCCCCGAAAATCTTTTGGGGGAGCAGAAGGGTGATGGTGATTCATTTTTCTCTAAGTACTAACATGCTGATGAGGGCTGCCATGCCAGACTGAAAGGGACCACAAGAATCTTGGTGAAGAGGCTTTGGGTTCCCTGCAGTAGAAGCTGGCTAGTAGCCCTGCATCCCATATCCCTCTAGTCTACAGCTGCTACCAGCTGACTGACCAAGGTAAAAGATAAGACACATCCCCTACCCAGATCTAGCCAATGGTTGGAACAGTCTCCACACTTGAGTGGAGAGTGGGATATGACTTTCTCACGTACTCTGGTGCCTCACATTTGACCATGTCCCCTGGAAGGGGAGACCTGGTGGCACTCAGAGGAAGGACAGCAGGTTACCAAGAAGAGACTTGATACCCTATGAGCATATACAGGGGGAGGTAATCCCCCTCAGGAACAGTCATAGGGGAGGGGAATAAGGGGAAAATGGGAGGGAGGGAAGAATGGGAGGATACAAGGGATGGGATAACCATTGAGATGTAACAAGAATAAATTAATAATAAAAAGTTAAAAAAAAAAAAAAAAAAAAAGATAAGACACATGATCAGATGTGGCCTCTTGACCACAGATAAGAACTAAAGCCAAAAAAATAAATCACTTCTGGGCCTGGGACTGTGGCTCAGTGAGAGAAGAGTGTTTACCTAGCCTGGGTACAGCCCTCAAAACCAAACCAGAATGAACTGAATGACAATTAAAATTGCCCTGGCTGGCCTGCAACTCAATACATAGACCAGGCTAACCTTGAACCCGCAGAGATCTGTCTGCCTCTGCCTCCCGAGTACTGGGATTAAAGGTGTGCGCCCCAATATCCTTGTGTCACCACATCCACTGAAAAGGAAAATATTTATTCTCATACCACAGTCCCAACACAATATTTCTAATACAGCTCTTGTCACTCCCTTTCATGTAGTTATGCTTTTACTATCTAGGTGGCTATTAAAATATACTGTCAGGCATGCATCTTTGTTACATTTCATTCACCTAAGTGTGTGTGTGTGTGTGTGTGTGTGTGTGTGTGTGTGTGTTTGTATGTGCACGTGTTGGTTGGGTGTACAGAGGACAGAGGAAACCGTGTGAGAGTCGGTTCTCTCCTTCCACTTGTGGTTTCTGGGGATCAAGCTCATGCTGTCAGTGAGCATTGTTACCTACCGAGCCATTGTGCCATCCCACAGCTTGAATTTTTACTTTAACTTACATTATACCTTCTAAAATTTCTTTCTTCACTCCGTTTCCCCCATACTCATTCAACTTGTTACACATAACTCTAAGTCATCTATTTGAGATGAATATGTCATTTTTATTCTGCGTCATGTTCGTGGGCATTTAGGTGATCTGAGTGAGAACAGCCCCCATGGGCTCATAGATGTGCATGCTGGGTCTGTAATTGGTGGAACTGTTTAGGAAGGATTGGGAGGTGTGGCCTTGTTGGAGGAGGTATGGACTTAAGGGATGCTTGTTTGTTTGTCTGCTTGTTTTTTGTTTGTTGAGTCAGGTTGCTTAGATATTTTTAGAGCCCATCCCAGGCTCAGTCTCTCTCTCTCTCTCTGTGTGTGTGTGTGTGTGTGTGTGTGTGTGTGTGTGTGTCTGTCTCTCTGTCTCTCTCTGTGTCTCTTTCTCTCTGTCTCTCTCTGTGTCTCTTTCTCTCTGTCTCTCTCTCTCTGTGTCTCTCTCTGTCTCTCTGTCTCTCTTCCTCTGTCTCTCTCTCTCTCTCTGTCTCTCTCTGTCTCTCTCTCTGTCTCTCTTTCTCATTCTCTCTACCACACTTCATGTCATGCCTGCCTGCTGGCTGCCTTGCTCCCTGCCATGACAATCATGGACTCACCCTTTGAAACTATAAGCAAATCCCCAATTAAATGCTTTCTTTGATAAGTTGCCTTGAGTATGTTGTTTTGCCGCAACAATAGAAAAGTAGCTAAGTCAGGAATTAAGGTTGCTATCCTATTCTTCCCCCACCACAAACAATGAGAGAATGAACTATTGACTTCAGAGAGAATCTGACTTCTTGTGCCTGCTTGCAATCTTGGCTACAGGGCATGGTTTACAAACTCTGGAGTCCACTAGAATCGCCAGGGTGATTTCTTAAGCCATAGCCTGCTGCCTGCTGCCTGCTGCCTCTGTCCCCTTTCTGAGTGGCAGCTGCTGCTAGCCTAAGATCCTGGTCCCAGAACCACTGTCCTAGGCTATGCATTCTGGAGCTAAATGGCGCCACCAAACACTGTGTCTTCAACTTAGTAAACAGTGACATTTCTCAGCAAAAGGACTTTCATCGCAGGCTCTCCTACAAGGAGCTAGAGTCCTCTTTCTTTCTTTCTTTCTTTCCTTTTTTTTTTTTTTTTTTTTTTTTAGCCTTGGCCGTCCTGGACTCACTTTGTAGACCAGGCTGGCCTCAAACTCACAGTGATCCGCCCGCCTCTGCCTCCCGAGTGCTGGGATTAAAGGCATGCACCACCACACTCGGCTTAGAGTCCTCTTTCTTATAGCCATACTTGATGCTGTAACACTGCTAAGGTTAGCCAATGCACAGAACATGGAACTGTACTTCATCACGACTTCCACTTACAGTTCCCCATGCATGGGCCTCAGCATCTTGTCCGTGGCCATCTGGGTTAAGTTGTCTTTTATCTGTATTGTGTGCATACCCCTTTTGCTATTTGCTACCAGGCTGCTTAATCCATATTAAAAAAAAAAAAAAAACTTACAGGGCTGGAGAGATGGCTCAGAGGTTAAGAGCACTGGCTGCTCTTCCAGAGGTCCTGAGTTCAATTCCCAGCAATCACATGATGGCTTATAACCATCTACTGTGAGATCTGGTGCCCTCTTCTGGCAGGCAGGCAGGCAGGCACACATACAGGCAGAATATTGTATACATTTAAAAAAAAAAGTTACAACAAATTTGGCTTTTGTTCACAATGTTGGACTCTGAAACATCTCATCGTGTTAAACAGAACTCTCGTCTGAACAAGAGGGGCGTCTGGCATGGTAGACAGGAAGGCTGAGGGAAGCAAGCACAGACAAGAACCAGCCGACTGAGCCAGGCATAGTGGCGCACGCCTTTAATCTCAGCACTTGGGGAGGCAGAGGCAGGCAGATGCTGTAAATTCTAGGCCAGCCTGGTCTACAAAGTGAGCCCAAGCCAAGCCAAGGCTACACAGAGAAACTCTGTCACGAAAAACCAAACAAACAAACAACAACAAAAAAAAAGAGCAAGCATTCCAGAGCTGTTAAAAACAGAAGACGCTAACTATGATCGGCATTTTGGGGTATTGGTCTGTTTGGAAATTCAGTGTGATTCCAGTGCAAGTGATTCTGCTTTGGTTTGGTGTGATCTGATGGGACCTAGCAGGGGCTAGTCCAAAACTTTACACTTAGAAAGGAATGATAGCTATCAAACTATCGTCTTAGAACATGAACAAAGAAAATGCATATGCACGTATTTTGGGAGTTCAGTATATGCAGTTACACCGTTTATCAGCCTATACGGCTTTTATAATGGGAGAAAACACAATGTACACATGTATGATAATAGTAAACTGAAACGGGAGTAGCCAGCCAGTGGCACAAGCTTTTCATCCCAGCACTCAGGGGGGCAGGCAGAAGCAGGCGGATCGCTGTGAGTTCGAGGCCAGCCTGGTCTACAAATCGAGTCCTGGACAGCCAAGGTTACACAGAGAAATCCTGGAGAGAGAGAGAGAGAGAGAGAGAGAGAGAGAGAGAGAGAGAGAGATGCTGAGTTCAGTCACTTGGGATGCAGGGCAGAGGCAAGCAGATCTCAGTGAGTCTGAAGCCAGCACTTTTTTTTTTTTCTACCAAAGGTAGTCATCCCACAAGGGCCCATAGTTCCTGAACCTCTCCCTTCCCTTTGTGGTGGCAAACATCTTAACCCAGGCACTAGAGAGGCAGGCAGGTGAGTAGCTAAAAGTTCCAGGCCAGCCAGAGCTACATAGCAAGTTCCAGGGCTACATAATAAAACAGTGTCACCCCCCACTCGGACCCCCAAAACAATCATGTTACAAAATCTCTTTCTCTTTGTTCCCTTTTGTAACACTGAAATTATTGAGTTCCAGGCCATCCAGGGCTAAATAGTAATAGGGTCTCAAAAAAAAAAAAAAAAAAAAAAAGAAAAGAAAAGAAAAAGAAAGAAAGGGAAGAAGGAAGGAAGGGAGGGAGAGAGAATAAATTAAATGCTAGATGTGATAGTACACGCCCATAATCTCAACACTCAGAGATAAATTGCAAAGATGATGAGTTCAAGGCTATCTCAGGCTACAAAGCAAGATCCCATCTCAGAAATCCAAAATATGAAAGAACAGGAGTTGGAGTTGGGGGGAACTAAAATAATGGCATGCCATCTTTGCATGGACAGCTGATAACTTCAAGTGTATATACTTCCTTTCACTTTCCTGCATTTTTAAATGTTTTGTTGTTGTTTGCTGTTTGTTTGTTTCGAGACAGAGTTTCTCTGTGTAGCCTTGACTGTCCTGGAACTCACTCTGAAGACCAGGCTAGCCTCGAACTCACAGAGATCTGCCTGACTCTGCCTCCTGAGTGCTGGGATTAAAGGCGTGTGCCACTACCGGCCAGCAGCATTTTCAAATATTTTATGAAAGAGTTGTAGCTTCATACCCCCATGAAGATTTAGAACAAAGCCAACATGTGAAGCAAAACTCATGTTTTACCTAATCTGGTCTACCCCTCAGAAAGTCCAGCGGGGACTTTAGAACTAGTCAGGGGAGTCCCCTGGACCATTGAAAAGGTTGCTGTATTCACCCACTGAACCCAGATGAGGCTGTGGTGGAGAAGCCTGTGGGTAACCTAATAAAAATCTACATCGTGTCTCATCTGGGAGTTACATTTAGGACAGCAGCAGAGGCACCCAGAACCTAGGACCAACTGAAGACAAATCAGGCTTGCACATCCTATTTTCCTGGACCCTTCCCTATGTCTCCCTAGTGACCCATGTCTGAAGTTGTCCTCTGACCACCAAATACACAACTGTACGTGCATGTGCACCTTGCACGAGAGTAGTCACACGCATGGGTGCACCCACAAACTCATGAACACATAAACAGACAAAAAAGATGAGGGGAGCTGTGTGAGGCAGAAGTTCTGGGTCAGAGCGGGCAACAGAGAGAGACACTGTGTCTTCCTCAAAAGAAAGTGAGGTGGGACTACAAATACAACTCAGTAACAGAGTGGCTGCCTAAAGTGTGCAGTGCCCTGGGTTTGATCAAGCAGGAGGGAGAAGTGGGGTGTTGAAAGCTCAAGAAAGTGAGGTGATATGGAAGAGAGGCTCCAGAGGAGTTATGAACTGAAAACCTGACAGAAACAGCCTGAGAAATGGAGAGGAAGAAAGAAAATGCAACCGCTTATTTTTTTCTTTTACTAGGAAAAAAACAAAACAATTACCAAAAATGCACTTATACTGATCTAAAATCAAATGTTATGATTCTAGCTAAATCAGAAGCATCGAGCGAATTCAATTCAAGCTCCGATGGAAACGAAAGTGAATCTGCTTACACAAGTCATCTTACCTCGCTCTCTGAGGTCCACAGGAACACAACCAGCTCTGGAAAAACACAGTGGCCCGTTGTTACCATGTCCACCCTAAGGATTCCATGGAGACATTGCTACAGGAAAAAAAAAAAAAGGCTAGAAATAGTTGGTGAGTTGAGCATGGCGTGGACACTTAAAATCCCAGTTTTGGGAAAGCTGAGGCAAGAAGCTTGCCAACCTGCCCCACAAAGCAAGTGCAAGCTCACCAAGGATGCATAACAAGACCCTCCTTCCTTCCCTGCCTCCCTCCCTCCCTCCCTCCCTCCTTCTCTCCTTCTCTCCTTCCTTCTTTCTCTTTAGACAGAGTCTCTTGTAGCCAGCAGGCCTTAAACTCCCTGAACTGATCCTCCTGCCTCGATTTCTCAAGTGCTGGAATACATGCACAAGTCCCCAGGCCTAACAAAAAGGGTTTGGTTTTGGTTTTTGGTGTTTGGTTTGGGTTTTTGCTTTGTTTTGGTTTGGTTTGTTGTTTGTTCATTTGTTTGTTTGTTTTGAGACAGGGTTTCTCTGTGTAGCCTTGGCTGTCCTGGACTCACTCTGTAGACCAGGCTGGCCTCGAACTCCAGTGAACCACCTGCCTCTGCTTCCCGAGGGTTGGGATTAAAGGCACGCACCACTACTACCAGCACAGAAAGTTTTTTAATGTATCAATACAAAGCAGCTCAGACTCTCCTCGCTGCTCCTTTCTGCTCATCAGATGCTATTTGAGAAGCCCAGGAGTCTCACAGGTAGCACTGCATCTCGATCTCAGCTCGCTAACTGTTCTCCTCAAGGTCCCAGGAGGCAAAGCTTTTGGTATCTTACTCAGACACATGTCACCGGGCTCTTCGCTTGTGTTCAAATGCAGTGGAGCAATATCTAATTATGATTTATCCTGCTGAAAAGCCCGTTTTCCTCTCCAAACCACTAGCCCAAACCTCCCTGTGAGGAATAATCGTTAACACGTATTGAGTGGCACTGCACAGCACCCACTCTTCTGAATACTTTTGACATCATCTTCTAAAATCCTGCAAGCAGCCCTATTGCACAGAGATTGCTATTCCTGCTTTCCAGGAATGGCTGTGTGTGTCTGTAATGCCAGCATTTGGAAGACAGAAGCAGGACTATATGTCAACTTGACTGTGTGTATATATATATATTTATTTATTTATTTATTTGGAGGCCAGCCTGGGCTACACGAAACCTTGTCTCAACATAATGGGTTGGGGGGGCGGGAAGAGAGGGAAAGATAGATCAAGTGGCTATAATTATTTATTTTTTTTGCTTGTTACTTTTGAGACATGGTCTCATCTTGTAGCCCTGGCTGCCGTGAAAATTTGTGGTAATCCTCTTGCCTCTGGCTATAACTGGGATTACAGGCATGCATCACTATGTAGACTAAGGGGACCACAATTATTAAGTATTGAGATTCAGTCCAATAGAGACACAGTTGCCTGTATTCCTAACTCTCTGGCAACAGGAAAAGAGCTTTTATATAAACGTGTCTCCATTAAGTAGTATACTTTCAAAAGCAGATTTAAAGAAAAAAAATCTGTATTTTCAAAAAGGGGATAAAATTGTTTATAAAACTGCTTAGCAACGCCCAAAGTCCCTTCCTTCTGTGTTGGGCCCTCACACACTTGAGCAGTCTAGCCATATCGCCAGTACTCCCGCCCAACAATTAAATAAAACCCACCAAAACAGTTGCCTTTCTCTTTTTTTAATAGACATGTCCTCCCAGCCTCCCTCTCTGTGTCATCGTATCATCAGAGATCCAAAAATAATTCTCTCTTTGTGGGAGACACAGACACTTAAAAAAAAAAAAAAAAAAAAAAAAAAAACTTTTAGCCTTCTCATCAGAAAAAAAAAGTTGATTCACTTCCCATATATTTTGAATTAGCAGTGCCAGGATGTGGCTCACGCCCGTAAATTCAATACTCAGATTTATGAGGCCGGCAAGAGTACAGCAGCATGTTGGTGGCTAGCCTGAGCTACATGCTGAGTTTTAGGCCACCTGGGTTACAGAGAAGAAAGAAGACCCCCTAACGCAAAGGGCTAAAACTAGCAAGTTCAGTTTGAAATTACAATGCATTTTCTACGGGACCGCCCATTCACGCAAACACGCTATCCCCGAGATGGACCTTAGGTGGCGCTGCAGGGACGGGTAAGTGCGCCCAGGGCTTCTCTAGGAAACACTAGTAGAGGGCGGGGCGACTCGAGACTTTCCCGCGGTGGGAGGAGCCTGCGGCCCGAGAGAAGCCACGTGTTCACCTGCGCGCAGCCGCAGGATTGGTCACTTCCCTTCCCCGGCGAGTGAGGGCTGCTGGGCCGGATGACGTGGCCTGGTAGCGTCCCTGCCCGTACGGAGTCCGGGGAACGGCGCTGCCGGAACCGCCCGCGGCCTAGTCCCGCCCAGCGCGCGTGTGCTTGCCGGCCGAGCCCGGGCTAGCGGCGGGGACAGCTGGGCCTGCGGGGACGCGGTGCGCCGCTGGCATGGGGGAGTGACGCGCCCGCCTGCGCCTGCGCCTGCGCTTCCGCAGCGGCGGCGAGACATGAGGAGGGCCCGCGACGCGGGCAGCGACGGCTCCTGAGCCGGCATGGAGGAGAAGTACGGCGGGGACGCGCGAGCCGGGCCGGGCGGCGGCCTCGGACCGGTGGACGTGCCCAGCGCCCGGTAAGAAGCGACCCCCCACGACCCTTGCTCGGGGCCCCCGCGGGCTGCCGCCGCGATCCGTGGTGGAGATCAGCGAGCGGGCGGGAGGAGTCTGGGCTCCGGGCGCACCGCCTGCCAGTTTCCAGTCCCTAGAGAGACGAGCTGGATGCCCCCCCAACCCCCCGCCCCGCCACGGGAACACGGGACGCCTTAGCCTCTCCCGCGCCTCCCCGAGTGGATGTGCGGAAGGTGTCACCCGTCTCTCACGCGAAGAAACCAAAGTACAACCCGATGGACTCGGGTGTACGTACAAGCACAGCAAAAATCCAGCCCTGTCATCGAGCTTTCGTTGCCGTACTTTTGTGGGGAGGAGTGGTGGGCTTATCTTAATAATAAGAAATGTGTGTTTCCCCCTCCCTCAAAGTTCATGCTGTACAAGAATTCGTAAAGTGGAAATTCTTTCCCTTCACTCCAACCTAAAAGCAAGGACATACAGTGGCACTAGCCAGAGTCCTTCCTGGCCTGTCCCAAGTCCTGAGGGAGTGTTAAAGATACGTACAAACTGGTATTTATTCCCTTCATTTTTAACGAGAGTCCGTTTTCCCGATTATCAGTATGTACTCAGAGATTCCGTGATTGTTTTGATAATGTCGCAGATTATAGTTCAGCGCTACCAGCTCTAACTTTGATTTGCGAAAAGAACACATATGCTGACTAGGATTTAAACCAACTGCAGGGTTTGTAGTGCGCATTTGGTTTTCTGTCTGTTTTGACCAATTCGTTTATATACCACGACTTAGTAACCCATTACAGCTAAATGCAAAAGGGGCCACTGGTGTGGAGGGAGAAATACGAGAAGGGACAAGACTAGGTTGGTTTACAAAATTGGACTGTGGAGACTGATTAACGTATCAGATCATTGTTAAATTTCCTGTTCATAACTGTTGGTCTCAAAGCAGAGTTGCCATATTCTTTTTGTTTTGCTTTTCGAGACAGGGTTTCTCTGTGTAATAGCCCTGGCTGACCCTGTCCTGGACGTGCTTTGTAGACCAGGCTGGCCTCGAACTCACAGAGATCCGCCTACCTCTGCCTCCCCGAGTGATGGGATTAAAGGCCTGCGCCACCGTGTGTGGCCAACCGCAGCAATTCTTATAAAAGAAAACATTTAATTGGGGCTGGCTTACAGTTGAGAGGTTTAGTCCATTTTTATCATGACCGGAAGCATGGCACCGTCGGGGCAGACATGGTGCTGAGAAGGAGCTGAGAGTTCTACACACACTGATCCACAAGCAGCAGACGGAGCCTGGGTACCACACTGGGTGTGCCGTGAGCATAGGAGACCTGACAGGTGACGTCACTTTGGCACCACTGTCTGCCATGCTTCTGCTAGGCTGGCTTATCACGCAGTACTGAAAGCATAGTCAGGCCTATCACGGCATAGCCCAGTCCCTGGCACCAACCTCAGTCTTGGTTAGCGTTTCACTGCTGAACCTGGAGCTAGCCTAGCAGCCAGCAAGCCACATCCATCCCCCTGTCTCTGCAGTGCAGTGATTACCACTCGGCTTTTTTGTGAATGCCATGGGGTTCAAACTTATGCTTCCACAAGTATTCTTACCCACTGAACTGTCTTCCCACTCGTCTACTTAGTTTTTAAGTTTTTATATAAGTAAATTGTTTGCTGAGCATATTCCCCCTGGTACCGCTTCATGCCCTCCTCCCCTTTTAAATATCTAGGGAACTGTGAGTAGAAGCAATGGGCAAAGTTCAAAAACCAGCTATATACCCAGATCCAAATTTTAATAATTGCC
This sequence comes from Acomys russatus, assembly GCF_903995435.1. Taxonomy (NCBI): domain Eukaryota; kingdom Metazoa; phylum Chordata; class Mammalia; order Rodentia; family Muridae; genus Acomys; species Acomys russatus. Next base: position 21,668,630 of record NC_067166.1, on the reverse strand, counting down.
AGCTCAGAGAGCCGAATAAATGTCTAACTGCATTTATTCAGAGACACTTTTTTATGAGATCCCTTAATAGCTAATAATGGTTTCTAAGTTGGGGAGCTAGATTAAATGCCCCTGCATTGCCCTGAGGCTCAATGGCCTTTATAAGAGCCTGTCTCTTCTCCCATACCTGCCTCCTTATCATTTCCCTCCTTAACCTGAACTGCTTTTGTATATGGTTACTTAACCTTAACTAGTGTTTCAGAGATGACACACATAGGAAAAGTGTCAACATAGGTGTGCCTAAATTGTTTACCTGCGAGGAAAAAGCTAGAAATGATTTTATTTAAAACCTTTCCAATACTCAGCTATTCAGGAATTAACCTTGTAACCTCTGGAGTGCTATACATGCATTTGTGTATGAAAATAAAGTTTGTTTCCTTTTAAAAAAAAATATTTATGTATTATGTATACAGTATTCTGCCTGCACGCCAAAAGAGGGCACCAGATCTCATTATAAATGGCTGTGAACCAACATGTGGTTGCTGGGAATTGAACTCAGGTGGAAGAGAAGACAGTGCTCTTAACCTCTGAGTCATCTCTCCAGCTCCCTAAAGTTTGTTTTCTAAAACTAATAAATTATCAATGAGTATTTTACATGAATTGCTTTGTATCTTTCATTCAAGTACCAGTTTTTTAATTTTTAGCACTTTATATAGAAATGTATCTGTAAAGCATGTTAAGTATAATTTGCCTTTTCCTCAATTTCAGTCATAAGCAATGTGTTGCTAGACTAGATTAAATGAGATCCCTAGGTGGACGTGCAGTAGGATCGTCAAGGTCCCTGCCCAGTGCTCACATTCTGCACATCCACTCTGTGCTCGGCACAGCTTCCTCCCTTTGCTTGTTTAGTTCCTGTATTACCTTCAGGATCTCAAACTCTGTGGAGATGCCCTTTAACTTCTCTAGACTTAGTGGCAACCACATCTTTTAGAACCTTCAGGATACTTCTTTGGGTCACATGGGTTTGTCTATTTGCCTATTTTTTCTGACCTGGAGCTCCTTGAAAGCAGCGTCCTCACATGTGTTTAGTGTCTGGTTTATTACATAGAATCATGAAACTGGAAAGACTTAAATAAATAGAGATTCTCTCACATAAAAGAAACCAGATTGGAGCACGCCTTTAATCCCAGCACTCGAGAGACAGAGGCAGGTGGTTCGAGGCCAACCTGGTCTACAAAGTGAGTCCAGGACAGCCAGGGCTGCACAGAGAAACCCTGTCTCAAAAAAAAAAAAAAAAACTAAACAACAAAAAAAAAAGAACCCAGATTGCCCACAGTGATGCCCCTGGGCCCAGTTCCTCATGCCTCTTCCCTGCTGTTGTTTCTTTTATATTAATTTTCATATTCTGACTTTAAAAATTAATACAGCATTCCTGCTAGACTTCCTTTGGCTCCATTGGCCATACATAGCATCCATCACATCCTAAGTGAGCATGGAATATTCATCCAGAATGGGAATGAGCAGTTGCCTGGATGTGGAGGAGCAGGACTCTGGGAGCCTGATTCCCTGGGAGAGTTTCCAACACACACACCCCCTTTGCAGCTTCCTGCTGCCTTTATGAAGTATGCTCAGTTCTCCTGTTCAGACTCTGGGTCTGGTCACTTGACTTGTGACTGTAACCCTCAGTGCAATCATTTAGTGGGACGGAGGAGGGACAGATGCCTCTGTGTTGTAATCTTCCAGTCTCTCTGCACATAGAATGTGGTTTCTGTTTTGTTTTCTTAATTCTCTTTGTTTTCAAATAACAAGTTAGTAAAGCAGATTTCAAATTACTCCATTAGTTTTGCTAGACTATACACATTATTTGTGGGTGGTTAGGGAGCACTGGGAATTGAACGTAGGACTTCCCACAGTTTTAACAATCACTCTGGGGCTGGAGAGATGGCTCAGAGGTTAAGAGCGCCGCCTGCTCTTCCAGAGGTCCTGAGTTCAATTCCCAGCAACCACATGGTGGCTCACAACCATCTATAATGTAATCTGATACCCTCTTCTGCAGATAAAGCACTCATATGCAATAAATAAAATAAATAAATCTTTTGAAGTCCCAGAAGCCTTCCTGAAGGTGGAAAGAGGCCATGCCCGAGGGAAGACTGTGGTTAACGTCATTTAAATAAACATGTGCACCAGCAAAAAAAATTTAAAATTAAAAAATTTTAAAAATCTTTAAAAAAAAAAAAAAAACAATCACTCTGCCACTGAGCTACATCCTTAGCCTATTGTTTGTTTATTTATTTAAAGATGGGAACTCACTAAGTTGCCTGTACTGGTCTTAAACACATTCTGCTCCTAGGCATATCTCTGTGAGCTCAGGACTAACTTGGTCCATGTAGTGAAAAAAGGAAGAAAGAAAATCCTTCTGCACAGCCTCCCAAGTAGCTGGGGTTGTAGGCATATACTGCCCGGTCTGCCTTAGACTTGAGTGCGCATTAAAAGTAAACCAGCAGTGTATTACCAAAATGTTACCAGCAGTTGTCATGTAGATGGTGGGTTGTTTGGGGAGGCTTTTTGTTACTGTTTTATATGTGTTCCTGTGTACGTCTATAGTTTCTATTATCCCCTCCTGTATTTATGATTATAGTGATCCTAGTGATTTCAATTATATTAACAATTGTTTCTGTTTTTATTTTTCAGATTAACAAAATATATTGTGTTGCTATGTTTAACCAAATGTTTGAAGGCTGTGGGACTTTTTGAATCATATGATCTCCTAAAAGCTGTTCACATTGTTCAATTTATTTTTATATTAAAACTTGGGTGAGTATCAAGAGGGCCTTAATGTTTATTTCTCTTAAGATCCTGTTTTGACTGAGTATCTTTAAGAAATCTTATCTATGTGTTCTATGAAGTTTGTTTCTTCTGACAACTATTTGATAATTTTTTTCCTTAAATAGAAACTTACATAAGGGTAGATGTGCAAAGACCCATCAGAAAAGGGTTCTCTTAGCTGAGTGTAGCCTTCTATAATCTCAGCACTTGGGAAACTGAGTCAAAAGGATTATGAATTGGAGACCAGCCCTAGTTAAAAAGAGGTGGTTGAATTCTAATGACTTGGCAAACATAGGCTTTAGTTTAGTTTGTATTGCTAAGGTTTTTGCAAAGCTTTTTTAGTACCTAGCTTAATAGTTTGGTTCCTATCTATTAGCAGTCAGTCTTTTGTGATGTCTTATATCATTTACTCTCACATGGGGGGGGGCTCTTTACACACCTGACAACAAGTGTAACTCACGCCTGCCTATAAAACCAGCTCCAGATTTGACACTCTTGGCTTCAGTAGGTGTTGGTACACACATACACAACTGAAAATAGTCTTTAAAAAACTAGTTTTGCCTTTGTACTCACTGGGCTCAGTCTTGAGTCAGTCATAAAAATGTCACATAAGGCTGTCTTAGCACAGACATTCCCAATGAAATCATGCTATGTTGTGCCCTCTGCATAATACCATCAGAGTACAGGGTTCTGATGTTCTGTAACTACAGTTTGTGTAGTTCTCTTCCTAAGTAGAGATTTTTGGGCCTTGAGATTGATAGTAAACACCCAGCTCCGCCCCCCGTGTATTAATAAAATTTTATCAAATACTCTTGAGGGTATAGTTAGCCAATTTAAGGTAGAGATTCTTGATTAGAAGAATTAAGTTTTTTTGGGGGGGTTGTTTTTTTGTTTTTTTGAGACAGTTTCTCTGTGTTGCTTTGACTATCCTGGACTTGCTTTGTAGACCAGGCTGGCCTCAAAGTCACAGTGATCCACCTGCCTCTGCCTCCCAAGTGCTAGGATTAAAGGCGTGTGCCACCACACCCGGCAAGCATTTTTATATAGTGATAATAAAAAGATGGTGGCATGGTTCAAGATTTATTACTACTGATTTTAAGAGAAGATGAATGGTTTTCTTCGCTGTTTTAAGGCATTGAAAGCTAAGCATAGAGGCCCGTGCTGGTAATTGCACTCAGGAGGCCTAGGCTAGAGAATGTCAAGTTGAAGATCAGCCTGGACTACATCCTGAGGTAGATCCTGCTCCTAGAGTTCAGTCTCGACACTCAGTATTACTTTTGTGGCTTGTGAACTAGTTCTGACTTTTGCCATGAAAGCCTCATCTAGTACACTTGTTGTTGTTGTTGTTGTTGTATTTCTTGAGGCAGGGTCTCTGTATCATTGGCTGACCTGGAACTTACTCTGTAAACCAGGCTGGCCTCAAACTCACAGAGATCTACTTACCTCTGACTTCCAAGCACTGGGATTACAAGTGTGCACCACTATTCCCAGCCTAGAGCAAAGTTTCTCAAGTTAAATGTGATGGTCATGAAAATTTTGGCAACCAAAAATTAATTCAGAATCCAATGCATGATGAATCTGAGGTGTTTCTGCAGTAGGACATGGCTGCCGTCTGGCTTCTGCACACAGCATGAACACTGAATGTGCTGTGCGTACTTTCATGCCACACAGTGCCAAAGAATATTTCTGCATCACCTTAATTTGCTCTCAAGACTCTTGTGATTTGAATTAGTGGTTTTATGTTATATACAAAATTTTCTGCTCTTAAAGAAGCATAATGGTTTAATTACAGAAAGCAAAGATGTAACATTTCCCTAGAGCCATTCTTCAGCATCTTTGTATTAAATCAGGGTATCTAAGGATTGTATAACGTATCCATCTCAGGAGTACGCAAGGTTGCTTTCATCTCTAATAAATAGTAAAATCATAAGGTACATATTTTTGTTGTTATTTTGTTTTGTTTTTCAAGACAAGGTTTCTCTGTGTAGCCTTGGCTGTCCTGAACTCACTTTGTAGATCTGGCTGGCCTCAAACTCACAGCGATCCACCTGCCTCTGCCTCCTGAGTGCTGGGATTAAAGGTGTGCGCCACCATGCCTGGCTAAGATATATTTTTAAAGATAAATTTCTTTATGATTTGTTAGCAGTAAATGTTTGATTTGTGCATGAATTTTACATACTTATATACAACAATAGCACAAAAATATGTCAGGGTGGAAGGGGCCACAGTGCAAAGAGTTTAAGTCCTGCTCTAGACGAAAACATGTCTAGTTCTGGAGTATTTGTTAAAGCTACACCTTGTACTTAATGTTACTGTTTCTCTTTCAATGTTTACAGGACTGCGTTTTTTCTGGTTTTGTTTCAAAAACCTTTTTCTTCTGGGAAAACTATCACAAAACATCAGGTGAGATGTTGACAGAATCATTTATTCCTAACAGCTTCCCCTTCGGTAGGCCAGAATAAAGTGACATTTTACATTTTTCTGGGCTTAACTTCGTGGTTGGGTGGGTGGTGGTTGATTGGTTTGTTTGTTGGTTTGTTCGTTGAGTTTTGGTTTCGGCTTGGTTTGAGGTAGCGTCTCCTGTCGCCCATTCCGGCTTCAAGCCTGTGCAGCCAAGGTTGGCCGTGCGCTCCTGGTCAGCTTGCCTCTGCTTCCCCGGCTGCTGCTGTCGCAGCTCACACTGCCATTCCCCGTACACGGTGCTGACGCTGGGCAAGCACAGCAGCCTAGCTACATGCTCAGCGAGGGTTAACTCACTCTTGACTTTTCAGAATTGATGCCCTAAAAGTAAACTAAAATCTCAATGTAAGGCTGGGCGTGGTGGCGCACGCCTTTAATCCCAGCACTCGGGAGGCAGAGGCAGGCAGATCACTGTGAGTTTGAGGCCAGCCTGGTCTACCAAGTGAGTCCAGGACAGCTAAGTCTATACAGAGAAACCCTGTCTCAAAAAAACAAAAACAAACAAACAAAATCTCAATGTAATGGAATATTTTCAAATGTAGAAAGGAGTAGCAGACTTTAAAGGGATGTCCTTATTCAGAAAGATCCACAGATGAGGTGTAAAGCCATGCCCAAGAGCCTAGAGTCACTGGGGATAGATTGTGTGCAGGAGTTGGAAGGGAGGCCCCTAAAATCAGTCCTGTTCACACCCTGTACTACTTACATGATTTCTCTTGTCTTAATTTTGCTCACGTATACAGTGAAGATAATAGTATTGGCCTAGGATTGTCCGTGAGGAATAAATTAATTTATACCTGTAAGGTTTTTAGTTACAGCTCACATGTGAGTATCTAGTACATGTGCAGTGTATCACATGGGCCATCTTGATGCCCTTCAACTGCTTCATGCCAGAAAATTGCTCATTCTGCTTAGTCTCTCACAAAGCACCTCACTGGGAGCAGTTATACTCCACTGCATGTCTGCTTCGTGTCACAATTGGGGTCCGCTACCATATTGTCAGCATGGCAATTTAAGCACTTCTATTTTAGAAACCAAGAACGTCTTTAAAATACAATTAATCTCTATTTTCAAATGACTATAGCATAAAAATTGCTCATGGAAAGCCACAACACTCAAAGAAATAGGAAGATCAATATGAGTTCAAGGCCAGCCTAAGCTACATAATGAGACTGATCCAAAAAAAAAAAAAAAAAAGTCTCATGGAAAAGGTTTTTTTTTAAAAAACTAAATCATATATTTTTGTTAAAAAACTAGTGGAAACTGGAAAATTGGGCTGTGTCGGGAAAAAGACTTAAGAGCTAAAGCTGGGTTTGGTTGTGCATGTCTTTAATTCCAGCATTCAGAAAGCAGAGACTGATGGGCTGGCTCCGTGAGTTTGAGGCCAGCCAAAGCTACATAGTAAGACTGTCTCAAAAAAAAACAAAAACAAAAACAGCAGCAGCCAGGAGTGGTGGCACACACCTTTAATCCCAGCACTTGGGACGCAGAGGCAGCTGGATCCATGTGAATCCAAAGCCAGCCTGGTCTACAACGTGAATCCAGTACAGCCAAGGCTACATAGAGAGACCCTGTCGTGGGGTAGAGGGCAGGAGGACCAACAGCACTTGAGAATACAGATAATAGAGATGAAGATAGGGGATCTTGGTAACTTTTTTTTAAGATTTATGTATTTATCATGTATACAGTGCTCTGTCTACCTGTACACTTGCATGACAGAAGAGAGCACTAGATTTCATCATAGATGGTTGTGAGCCACCGTGTGGTTGCTGGGAGTTGAACTCATGACCTTTAGAAAAGCAGCTACTGCTCTTAACCTCTGAGCCATCTCTCCAGCCCCAGCATTTTCTATTTAATGTTTAAATATGTGATTATTTAACCTTTAAAATAGTTGGGTTGTTATCCTCTTCCCTCTGGGTTTTGCTTTGTTCCTTTTTAAGACAGGGTCAGTGTTAGGCCTGAGCACCTTGGAACTCACTGTGTAGACCAGGTTGGCCTGAAATCAGAGAGCTCCGCCTGCCTTCTCTGCTTGCAGGAATCAAAGGAGTGCTTACCATACACTGCCTCCTTGTAGGTTTTATTTAAGCATGAAATACTTATTAGCAAATGGATATGACTAAAGTTGTTTTTGCTGTTGTTTCTATTTATAGTGGATCAAAATATTTAAACATGCAGTTGCTGGATGTATCATATCACTTTTATGGTTTTTTGGCCTTACTCTTTGTGGACCACTAAGGTAAATTAAAATGTATTTTCACTATTTGTTTACATTTCATTTGAGTTAATTTTGTTGTGTATTTATATTTCAGCATTTGTAGTGCACACGTGGGACCAGAGGGCTTTGGGAGTCAGGTCACTCCTTCCGTCGTGTGGGTCTTGGGGACCAGGCTTGGCAGCAAAAGCCTTTTACTCACAGTGCCATCTCACGGCCCTTGTTCCTTATTTTATATCAAAGATTTATTTGTGCAACCGTTTCTGTCACTTCTGTAGCACTGAATACACTTCAACATAGAAGAACCAGTTTAGTCTGTGTTAATGATCTATCACAGATACTTTATTCAACATAGAAGAACCAGTTTAGTCTGAGTTAATGACCTATCACAGATACTTTATTGGCTAGAACCCAAAAAGTTTCAGATGGAGAAGCTAACACATCTGAATGGAAAATGAAATAAACCAATAAAGATGAGACATCTTGAAAGGTGCTCTTTTCTCTTACCCTGCAAGTACCCTATAAACACACTTCAGAGGAGCGTGCAGCCGTCAGGAAAAGGTACTGAATGAAGGAGCTGCTCGCCTTGGCTTCCCTTAGAGCTGTGTAGAGGGTCCCTGTGCGAATGGCCAGTGTAGAGAAGAAATGCTTAAAATGACTTAATAGACACTGAAATGTGCAATCAGCATCAGATTTTTTTCTTTTGTTCTGCTCTTTTTTGTTTTTTGAGACAGGGTTCTCTGTGTAGCAGACCTAGCTGTCGTGGAACTCACTTTGTAGAACAGGCAGACCCTCTATCTCCCAAGTCCTAGAATTACAGGCGTGCACCAACACACCCAGCCTTTTTGCTTTTTTTTTTTTAATGTGTTTTGATTGATTGGTCAGTCTCTAAAAGGGACTAGCAAGAAAGTATAAGAAGCCCAGCATGAGGCAGAGAACTCGGTGAGTTCAAGGCCAGCCTGGTCTACAAAGAGAGTCCAGGACAGCCAGGGCTCTGTTACACACAAAAACCCTGGCTCAAAAAACCAAAAGAGAGAAAAGAAGGAAGTACAAGGAAAGGCACCTTGCTCCTCCTTGCCTTTGCCTAGGGAGGGGTGTGAAGACCAAGCCTGAGGGCAGTCTCCATCAGAAGCCCGATCGATTGGCACGTCTGTAACCCCAGCCCTCAGGGAGGCAGAGGCAGGCTGATCTCTGAGTTCAAGGCCAGCCTAGTCTACAAAGCAAGTTTAGGAAGCCAGGGCTACACAGAGAAACCCTGTCTTGAAAAACCAAAGATATCTCCATCAGAATAGTGAAGGGAGACAGTGCTGAGGAGAGGAGAAGGACTTGTGGTGGCCAACCGAGTACCTTCTGGGCTGCCATTTCTTTGTTATGCATACCCTGTGCTTTCCACATGCAGCGTGTAGCAGCCACACCCTAGAGGAATGGGAAGTTTGCCTGAATTTCCCAATTGAGTAGAACCTTTTCGGTTTATGGTTGATCATAATTGAGTGCTATTATTAGAGCCACCACTTTTTAACTTGCTTACTCATGAAATGATGCTTTAGTTCATACTACTAAAACCCTTCCCTGTGTCTTACGATACAGATAGAAAGGGGAAAGTTATTTAGTCATCTGCTTCCTCCCTTGGACCCCGTACCACCACCCACATTGCCTTTCTCCACCTTTTACTAAACCCATGATGCACTTTTAAAGTGTTTACTCAAGGGTCTGGAGAGAAGGTTCAGAGGATAAGAGCACTGTCTGCCCTTCCAGAGGTTCTAAGTTCAATTCCCAGCAACCACATGGTGGCTCACAACCGTCTATACTGGGATATGATGCCCTCTTCTGGCCTGCAGGTATATGTGCAGACAGAGCACTCATCTACATAAAATAAATAAATCTTAAAATAAAAAGATCTATTTTAAAAAATAAGTAAAGTGTCTACTCCAAAGTTGGCACAATGATATTTTCTAGTCTGTCTTATTTTAAGTTAGTATTGCCATGTTGATATATTTATTTCTTAAATTAGAACCTCCCAAATATGATAAAAATTAAAGTTATAATCAGTGAATTTTCATTACAGACTTAGGTGAAGAAGAAAAATGACACATTTAACTAACAGATAGCTGGAAATGGGTTAATGTTTCCGTCTGTAATACTCCTTTTCTTTCTTTCTTTTCTTTTCTTTTTGGTTTTTCGAGACAGGGTTTCTCTGTGTATCCCTGGCTGTCCTGGACTCACTTTGTAGACCAGGCTGGCCTCGAACTCACAGGAATCCACCTGCCTCTGCCTCCTGAGTGCTGGTATTAAAGGCGTGCGCCACCACGCCTGGCTTTTTTTTTTTTTTTTTTTTTTTCAAGATTTATTTATCATTTATACAGTATTCTATTCTGCCTGCACACCAGAAGAAGGCACCAGATCTCATGATGGACAGTTGTAAGCCACCATGTGGTCACTGGGAGTTGAACTCAGGACCTTTGGAAGAACAGACAGTGTTCTTAACCTCTGAGCCATCTCTCCAGCCCCTCATTACTCCTTTTCATTAATTTGGGGTCTTTGGTTTTTGGCTGTCCTGGAGATTGAATCTAGGGTGCACACTCACTAGATAATCTCTGCCGCTTAACTGCATCTCTCCAGCCACTTGCCTGTTTTGAGTTAGGAGCTCTCTTACTTTTCTTTTCTTCTTTTCTTCTTTTTTTCCCTCCCCCCTGTTTTTGTTGTTTGTTTGTTTGTTTGTTTTTGTTTTTCCGAGACAGGGTTTCTCTGTATAGCCTTGGCTGTCCTGGACTCACTTTGTAGACCTCAAACTCACATCAATCCACCTGCCTCTGCCTCCTGAGTGCTGGAATTAAAGGCATGCACCACCACTTTTTAATTATTTATTATGTATGCAGTGTTCTGCCTACATGTACACCTGCACGCCAGAAGAGGGCACTAGATCTCATTATAGATGGTTGTGAGCCACCATGTGATTCCTGGGAATTGAACTCAAGACCTTTGGAAGAACAGCCAATGTTCTTTACCTCTGAGCCATCTCTCCAGCCCAAGTCAGGATCTCGATCTCGATCTCTCTCTCTCTCTCTCTCTCTCTCTCTCTCTCTCTCTCTCTCTCTCTCTCTCTCTCTCTCTCTTTCTCTCTCTCTTTTTTCCCCCCTTTAGACAGGGTATCACTATGTAACTCTCACTGACTGACCTGGAACTCACTATGTAAACCAGGCTAGCCTCAAACTCAAAAGAAATCCACCTGCCTCTGCCTCCCAAGTGGTGCGACTAAAGGCATGTGCCACAACACCCAACCTTTTATTTTTTAATAAAGTATTTCCACATAAAATTCATTAAATATGGGCTTCATTGTATATAGTAAATATTGACAAAAATGTTTTAGATTTATATTTTACTATTATTTATGTGTGGGTGCCCATGGAGGCCAGGCGAGGGCTCACTTCCTCTGGAATTGCCTCACATGGGTGCTGGCAACTGAATGTGGGTCCTCTGGAAAACCTGCAAATGGTTGTAATTCCTGAACCACCTTTCTAGCTCGTTTGTTTGTTTTTAAGCGTGTGTGTACCCAAGGGTGTGTAAGTGCACCAAATGCATTTGGGAGCCGAAAGAACTAGAACGGCAGTCAGATGCCCTGAAACTGGAGTTGGGGGTGGTTGTGCACTCTTATGTGGGTGCTGGGAATGTTGTAAGAAGAACAATTCAGTTCCTGATGTGGGAAGCTTCTCTTCTTCCTTGGACATGATAGCATACTCCTGTAACCCCAGCAGTGGGGAGACAGAAGCACACAGATCTCTGCGAGTTGAGATCAGCCTGGTCTGCATAGAAAGAGAATTCCAGGACAGCTCAAACTACATGGGGGAGACTCTGCATGGGGGGTGGTTCAGGGGAGTAATTTGTTTACCGTAAAATTCAGCTTTTCAGAGCTGCGTACAGTGGGCTTTGTGCTGGCAGCCTCAGATCTCTTGATCCTAGGAGTTTGGAGTTTGAGGCTAGCCTGGGCAACATACCAAGATCCTCTCAAAAGCAAACAAAATTAATGTACACTTTACTATTTTTGTATACTTAAAATTTTTCATTCATGCCTGCTCCTGCATCAGTCCATCAAATGGAAATGTTCCGTTGATATTCTCTTACTAGTGAATAAGTTACTTCTAGTTTGGATCTCCTATAATTAATGCCAATAAAAACACACTTTTAAAAAAGATTTATTTATTTTTATGTTATGTGTGTGCTTTGCTTGCATGAATGTGCACCACATGTTTGCCTAGTCTCTGCAGACACCAGAAGAGGCTATGGCATTCCCTGAAACTGAAATTGCACAGCTGTGATGCTGGGGGCCAGACCTGGGTCCTCTGCAAGAGCAGCAAGTGTTCTTAACCACAGGGCCATCCTCCAGCCCCACCAACAAACTTACTGAGTATTTGCCTCATATATACAGGAAGTCTGAAGGGTTGGGAAGTTGACCTAGTAGGTTGCTGCACAGCTATGGGGACCTGAGTTCAGATGCCAAGCAGAGTCAAGCATGACAGCGCTGGGGTAGTCAAGACAGACAGTCACTAAGGTTTTCTAAACAGCCAAGCTACCTAAGAAAGTTATAGGTTAAGTGAGAGACTCTGTCTTAAAAAAATAATGTATAGACTGGGCGTGGTGCACGCCTGTAATCCTAGCACTTGGGAGGCAGAGGCATGTGGATCCCTGTGAGTTCAATGCCAGCCTGATCGACAAAGCAAGTCCGAGACAGCCAAGGCTACACAGAGAAACCCTGTCTTGAAGAACAAACAAAAATGTATAAAAGGCTGTGTGGTGGCAGTGTATGCTTTTAATCCCAGCACTTGGGAGGCAGAGGCTAGCAGATATCTGTGAGTTTGAGAGGATACCCTGGTCCTCAGAGCAAGTTCCAGGACAACCAGGGTAGTTATACAGAGAAATTCTGTCTTAAAAGTAAATAATAATAATAATGTAGAAAGCAGTGGAAGAAAGTCAGCCTCTGGCCTCTACACACATGTGTGCACATCACATGCACACAACTCATAGATACCGGGGCTGTCAGGATGGTTGAGAGGGAAATGCACATGTTGTGCAGGCCCAGCATCCTGAGGTTAGTTTCCAGATCCAGCAGCAAGAGGAGAAAGCTGACTCCTGAAAGCTTTCCTCTGTCCTCCGACAAACTGTGACTCAGTAAATAACATTTTTAAACAAAAAATATATTTTTTTCAAAACAATGATATTTTAAAATGACATAATTCTAAGATTAAAGGTTGTTATTTGCAGGTACTCACAGTATCGTTGTTTGTTTGTTTGTTTGTTTGTTGAGACAGGGTTTCTCTGTGTAACCATGGCTGTCCTGGACTCACTTTGTAGACTAGGTTGGCCTCGAACTCAGTGATCCACCTGCCTCTGCTTCCTGAGTGCTGGGGTTACAGGCTTGTGCCACCATGCCCAGCGCATCATTATTTCTAAGGCAGTTAACACCAAAATGCTTTCTGAGGGAATTGTACATATTTATTTTTCTCATGTTTTTAATTTTCTTTTCTTTTGCTTTAACTTAGTTCATGCTTTCTTTAAAAGGTCAGAAACATTTTCTGAGTGGTATTGTGTTTCCGTAGGACTTTGCTGCTGTTTGAACACAGTGACATTGTCGTTATCTCCCTGCTCAGTGTTTTATTCACCAGCTCTGAAGGAGGACCAGCAAAGGTAGAGATTTCCATTGTTGCTACTTGGCAATTGAAAATACAGGTGTTAAACATTATTCATAGCAAAGACAGATCATGTCTTTTACCATTTATAATATGGAAGAGACGATGCTTAACATCATTTTTCTTACAAAACCACTTCTCTGTTTTTATTTCATTTTGATGTGATTATAGATTCTTAGAACATTGTAAAAACAGTACAGAGATGGCTTTCCAGTCAGTTTTTCCCATAGGGAACGTAGAGGCTGATATTAGTGCAGCCCATGCCATGACCTGTCCCTCAGGTCTTAGCAATGTCACCCGTGTGTCACCAGCGCATACCACTTCGTGTGGCGCCGTAGCTCTCTGCCTTCATCTTAATAGAAGCAGCCTGTGAGTTTGCTGTACTGAGTCTGCTGAACAGTTACCTAGCACATTACCAGCTAGTCGGCCCTATTCATCACAAGTGCTTTAAATATTACTGTCTTTTAGAAAATTAGTTGTTAGTCTATGGTCTGCATGTTAGAGTTAGCACTACACTATTTCCATTTTATCAAATTAAAATGTCCCGGAGCATGGTGTGTTGGCCTGAAAGTTGTCATCTCATTGCACAGCACTTGCATTCCGCTCCCCTACCACACACAATAAGTAAGTATAATTCTTAATAAATAAAAGGGACTTTGAGGCCAGATTGTACTACATAGTAAGACTCTGCCTTTAAAAACAAAAAGAAACGGCAGCAGAGGAAATGGAGAGGAAATGGGGGTTAAGGGGAAAAACATTAACTGTATAGGTTTTTCGTGTATATTGCCTTTTGTCATAATGCCCGCCACACTAAGAATTTATTGAGTATAATGATACCATATAATGAATAGACTAATATCCTGTTTTCATTTGAAACTTTTATTTACTCAAAACTATAGTTCTGTTGCTAAGTATTATATAGTATATAAACTAGGCTTATGTATTTTCTCTTACCCAATTTTTTTCCCGGCAATAAAAGCATAAACTTAAAAAATTTACCAGGGCGCTGCAGATATGGCTGAGTGCATAAGAAGAGCACTTGCTGTGAAAGCAGGAGCACCTGAGTTCAGGTCCCTAGCACCCACGTAAAAACCAGGCCTGAGTATGTAGGCCTGTAACTCCAGTGTTGTGTGACAGACACAGGCAGGTGCTGGGCAGGCTGTCCGCCCACCTGGTTAAAACAGCCAACTTCAGGTTCATTGAGGGACCCTGCCTCAAAAACTACAGTGAAGAGATGAAGACTGCTTGGTGGTTAGGAGGACTGGGGCTTAGTTTCCAGCAACCCCTCTGGGTGGCTCACAAATGCATGTAACTCAAACTCCTGGGCATCTGACACCCCCTTCTGATCTATTGGGGTGCCTGCATTTATGTGTACAATACCGAAACACATAAAAAGCAAAATTCTAAAAGAAAGTGGAAAGCAATAGAAATTACCAGATGGCTTTCTCGTGCTTGCACACGACCAGCGTCCATCCACCATGCACATCTATAACACACATACACAGTTCACTGTCTTAGGATGACTTAATTTTCTCAGTATGGCTTCTCAGACCTTTTTCCTTAGAGGAACACTAGCTAGATTATTCTCTATTTCTTAAATGTTACAGAATACAGTACAGCTCTACCAACTATTCTTCCTTAGCTATTTAAGGCTTTTCAACCAAAAATTGAGAAGCTTGTCTCTGTAAGCCCTAATGATTTATTCATATTAAATGTGCCAGGTCACATTTAGAAGGAGATACATTGCTAACGTATGTCTTAAAAGATGTAAAGCACTCTGAAGAGTTTATTTCTGTAGCTGACTGTTTGTTATACTATAAACGTATGTAAAGACGATAATGTTGGTGTTGTTTTTCATTAAATGTTGATGCATTTTTTACTGTTCCTCTTAAGCCATGCTTGGTGCATGTCTGTACTCTTAGCACTCAGGCGGCCTGGGCAGGGGGATTGTGGGTGCAAGGGTCAGGCTGAATAGTAAAATCCTTTCTCAAAAGTAAAAGGGAAAGATGGTTTCCCCTAGCATTTATGTGATTATTGTGCTAAGACTTAACCTTTAAAAATACAAAAACAAAACTTTGTCTATTTCTTCTCTTTCAGACAAGGGGGGCTGCTTTTTTCATTATTGCTGTGGTCTGTTTATTGCTTTTCGACAATGATGATCTCATGGCTAAGATAGCTGAACACCGTATCCTTTTGCTCCAGACTGGTGGTGCCTAAAGTCTAAGGGGGGAAAAAGCTAGCAGAATGGGGAAAAATGGAAGGAAATTAAACTCATCAGTCACAAGTGACACTTTCATAGATTCATGTTGACATCCTTAATCATTATTCAGATGAATAATAAATTCATTCCCAGTTGAAATTTTAAAATATCCTCAGTATGTTTCCACAATGCTTATGTTTTAGAATGTCCTGATGCTAGAAGACAGCAAAACATTTAAATTCCTTTGCCCTCGCCTTTACTGTCTTGTCCAGAATCACTCCTGCCAACTCAGGCTACCTTCTTGAACCCAACTTTCTATCAAGTTTGTGTGATCTCCTCTCTGACCTCCCTTGTTCTCGCCCAGCCATACCCCTGTGTCTATTCTGCAGCACTTAAAGTACTGATACTTAGTGTCCTGGGTTATTAGTAAACTAACAGCAGTGTCCTGTGTTACACTGAGAAGGAGCAGAAAAGGCTCCAGATGCTTGTGATGCATGTCCTTTCCTATGCTGGGGCCTGTGTGGTCAGCAGTGTAAAGCAGACAAGGTCAAGACTGATGGTACAGACTGACCTGACGGTGCAGCCTCAATCTCATCAGACAGGAGTAGACCAAGGGCATGCCTCGCCTATGCATGCCTCTAAGAACCACAATGTAGTCACTGCATCCAGCACACGCATTGCTAGACACAGCAGTACACACAGAAGCCAGGTGTGGTAGCACACCCTTTAAGCCCATCACTTGGGAGGCAGGGGCAGGAATTCAGGAGTGTCTTTGGCTGTATTTTAAGGCTGTGCCTCTAAAACCAACAGTTGGGGGAAAGGGAAAAAAATGAAAACAAAAATCATAGACCGTTCTTATTTATAAGTTTTTTTTTTTTTTTTTTTTTTTTTTAAGAATTAAACGAAATTGTTTTCTTTTCAAGAGTAACATGCTACTAAGAATAGTTGAGTTTGGCATACCCAAACCAGTGTGTCTTCAAAATAAAGTAGCTAAAATTTCAAGAGAACCTTAGCTTTGGGAGTTGGGATTGAAAAGTATTTTCCTTTACTCTACTTTCTTCAGCTGAAGGACATCATGACAGTGCGCTAACTCATATGCTTTATACAGCTATCGCCTTCTTAGGTGTTGCAGATCACAAGGTATTATCTTTTGTTACAAATAGAATTGAAAAGTCGGGAGCTGGAGAGATGGTTCAGTGGTTAAGAGCACTGGCTGCTCTTCCAAAGGTCTTAAGTTCAATTCCCAGCAACCACTAGCTGGCTCACAACCATCTATAATGTGATCTGATGCCCTCTTCTGGACTGCCAAGTGTAAATGCACATTCATACAGTAAATAAATAAATCTTTAAAAAAAAAAAAAAAAAAGGAATTCAAAGGTCACAGCAAGTATAACTTTGGGGGTAGGGGACAGAGCCTCCTATAGCCCAGCTGTCCTTGAACTTGACATGTAGCCAAAGATGACCTTGAACACTTAATCCTCCTATCTCCACCTCTAGGCATGTACTACCATGGAATTTATAATTTTTAAATTTCACTTATACCTAACACATACCTTTACTCCTAGCACAGAAGAGGCTGAGATAAGAGGATCTCCGATTTCCAGGCCACCCTGGGCTGTGTCATCAATATTGTCCCAAAAATATATTTATTATCTTGGTACTGAAGAGATGGCTCAGCCATTAAAACCTCTTGCTGCATTCCACAGGACTCACTTGATTCCCTGTACCCATATAGCAGGTCACAACCATCTGTAACTCTAGTCCCAGGGAATGCGGTACACCAGACATGCAGGTGGCACACAGACATACATGCAGGCAAAACGCTCATACATGAAACTTTTACAACACTAAAATAATTTCTATTTCTTCAAGATACATATAATCAAGAAGATATGGCTTATTGGCTAAGAGTGCTTACTGCCACTTGGAAGGCAGAAACATGTGGATCTCTCTTGAGTTCAAAGCCAGCCTGGTCTACAAGGCAAGTCCAGGACAGCCAAGGCTACACAGAGAAACCCTGTCTCAGGAAAAAAAAAAAAAGCCGGGCGTGGTGGCGCACGCCTTTGTTCCAAGCCAGCCACAGCTGCATAGTTAGGCTCTGTCTCAAAATGTTGTACATAACATAAATCTGTAAGGTGTTGAATATGATAGTATATATATTTTTTTAACGAAATATTTCACTCATAGGGTGGAGTACTCTTGCTGGTGCTGGCTTTATGTTGTAAAGTTGGTTTTCACACGGCTTCCAGAAAGCTCTCTGCAGATGTCGGTGGAGCTAAGCGCCTTCAGGCCTTATCCCAGCTTGTTTCTGTTTTTCTCTTGTGCCCCTGGGTGATTGTTCTTTCTGTGACAACTGAGGTAAGATTGAGAGCTGTTGATAACAAGTAAAATGAGTTACTATTCAACAGAAATTTCAATTTAGAATTGTTTAATTTGAGGCTAATAGTGGCTTAAATTATCCTTGCTTTTTTTTTTTCTTTTTTTTTTTTAGTTCTAATTGTTGATAAAAATGTAAGTCAAATACTGTTATGTTTATGTATATTTCACATTTCTATGGCCCAAAGGAGTCAATGAAAGACTGCCAGTTAGTAGTCTTGAACTCAGGTTTTGGCTACTTAGTATTTATAAAATTCAACAAGAATAGGGTTTTGTTGTTAGTGCCCTGGGGGATACTGGGAAAGTATACCAATATCTTGTGACTTTCACATGCTGGCATTTTGTGAATCATATTCAGTCATGAGTATTTGTTTATATACAAAGTGATTAACAGAAACATCTTGTAAAATTAAATTTTTTCTCCATAGAATACTGATTGTGTGTTATGTTGTTTGTATTTTTCATTTCTAGAGTAAAGTTGAGTCTTGGTTTTCTCTCATCATGCCTTTCACCACAGTTATTTTTTTTGTCATGATTCTGGATTTTTATATGGATTCCATGTGTTCAGCCAAAATGGACGTTTCCAAATGTGCCCGCTATGGATCCTTTCCCATTTTCATTAGTGCTCTCCTTTTTGGAAATTTTTGGACTCATCCCATAACAGACCAACTCCGGGCTATGAACAGAGCAGCACAGCAGGAGAGCACAGAGCATGTCCTGTCTGGAGGCGTGGTAGTGAGTGCCGTGTTCTTCATTTTGTGTAAGCATTTGCCTGCTTTTCTCTTCCTGATGTCTTTATGGTTTCTGGTGCTCAAGCCTTCAGTTTAGATACTGCTCAGTGCTCGCAGTTGAGTGCTGGCTGGCAGTAACCATGTTGATGTTTATCCATTCAAAACTTGTATCATATTCTCTTTTTTCTCTTTGTAGCGGCCAACATCCTATCATCTCCCTCTAAGAGAGGACAGAAAGGTACCCTTATTGGATATTCTCCTGAAGGAACACCACTCTATCACTTCATGGGTGATGCTTTTCAGCATAGCTCTCAGTCGATCCCTAGGTTTATTAAGGAATCACTAAAACAGATTCTTGAGGAGAGTGACTCTAGGCAGATCTTTTACTTCTTGTGCTTGAATCTGGTAAGATTTTTAAATATTAGTGCTATATATTTTAAGCACAATGTTTTTATTTTGGTGGGATGTGTAATTTTAGTACTTTACAAGTTTCTGACAAAGATGAGCTAAAATTTATATTTTTCTCTAGTAGCAAGGATCCTATAAACGAGGCAAACAGTCTTTGGAAGATTGTGGAAATTCTGATTTCGTATGCTGTTTTAAATCACTGCTACAGTAGCTTGTAAGGGGTAGCGTTGCCTCTTATATGTCGTCAGTACATAACTGCTGATGCTGACATTTTAGAGCCTCATCTGTTGATTCCCACATACAAATCAAACAATGCCTTTTAGTTTATAAAATAAATTTATCTGATTGGCCTAGTTCTTCATAATCTATATAAAATATAGTTTCTAGCAATAGAATTTTAAGCACATCTTCAAAGAAGGTTTGGGTAATTGGTTAAATCTTATGATTAAAATCTAATAATTCTCTGTGGTAATGTATTTCTCAACATGCTCCTCCCATAATTTTTTAAACCTCTTTTTAGCTTTTTACCTTTGTGGAGTTGTTCTATGGAGTGTTAACCAATAGTCTAGGCCTGATCTCAGATGGATTCCACATGCTCTTTGACTGCTCAGCTCTGGTCATGGGACTCTTTGCTGCCCTCATGAGTCGATGGAAAGCAACCCGGACTTTCTCCTATGGGTAGGTGTGCTGTCAGGGCCTGAGGACAGCCTTCAGCGGCAAAAGTTAGTACTGCCAATACAGAGAATAATGCTGGTACACATTTGACTAATTCTGAATGGCAGTTGACTAAAGGTTATTCTTCCTAACACATCTGTTTAGAGGCTAAGAGAAAAACACCACCTAAAATGTTCACATTTTTGTTCAGCATGTTTCTTTGGGAGATGAAATATTCATGACCATTCACGTCTTTTGTGTTAAAAGTATTCAAAATCTGAAGTGATTATATAAAAATATCTTCCCATTATTAAAATCTCTTTTGTGTGAAAGCTATTTAGGAAGACTTATTCTAAATAAATCCACCCCTTATCAGTTGTTTATATTTTGGAATTCTTGTGTGGTTTTTGTATTGTTTTAAGGTTTTGTTTTGAGCCTGGCAATGGTGGCACACGCCTTTAATCCCAGCACTCGGGAGGCAGAGGCAGGCGGATCTCTGTGAGTTCCAGGACAGCCTGGTCTACAAAGTGTGTCCAGGACAGCCAAGGCTACACAAAGAAACCCTGGCTACAAAAACAAAAACAAAAAAATTTTGTTTTGTTTCATATGTTAAGTGTTTGGCTGCATGTATGTGTGTATGCCATAGCATGCCTGGTGCCCACAGAGACCAGAAGAGGCAGTCAGATCCCCTGGGTTCCTGGGTTCTCTGCCAAAGCACCAAGTGCTCATAACTTCTGGGCCGTCTTTCCAGACCCAGTGGTTTATATTTTGAAAGATGAATGAGCCAAATATACAATAATTTTGGTACAGAACAGAATCTGTGTGCCATAGAGATACAGGAAACATTGTAGTTTGAGAGAAAGAGATATTTGCTAAAAAAAAATTAGACAAGGCTTTCTATAAAATGGTATTTTAAAAAGGGCTTTGTATATATAAAATTTCAACAAATATGTTTGGAATGACTTTTGAATATTAATAGTATCTTTAAATTTTAATAATTTACATTATTAGTAACTTAGTATGAAAAGCTGGACCTGTTTCCTCACTTACTATTCTAAGTTTGTAATGTTTATATTTTTAAAATACTTGTCAGTCTTTTTTTCTAAAAATTATTGTGTGTTTTTAGGTATGGCCGAATAGAAATTCTCTCTGGATTAATTAATGGACTTTTCCTGATAGTGATAGCTTTTTTTGTGTTTATGGAGTCAGTGGCTAGATTGATTGATCCTCCGGAACTAGACACAAACATGTTGACAGTAAGTCTTTTTCTTTTCCTGTTTAAGTTTCCACTCATATTTACATGGCTTTGCCCTACCAAGGGCTAACTAGTTGTAGCTATTGGCCTATGGTAGTTTTAATTTTTGTTTAAATCAGCATAACTTCCATTCTTGGTACTTTAGTCTCCCTTATGCACTATTTCAGTGTATGCAGTTTTGTTAACCATGGTCTACTAACTGAAAAACTCCTTAAACAAATACACCTAAAGTTTTAGTCATTTTTAAGCAGTGTGTAATGATGCATGCCTTTAAGCCCAGCACCTCAGAGATAGTCTAGGGGACTCTAGCTGCTGTGTTACACTGCATTGTTATAATGGTTCTATCTTCTTACTGTTATCATTAGTCTCTTACTGTGCCTAACTTGTGCTTTATCATAAGTATGTATGTATAGAACACAACACAGCCTATATGGGCTGGCTTGGTGCCATCCATAGCTTCAGGCACACATTGAGCTCTAAAACATACACCCCAATGATAAACGAAGACTACCATGTTTATGTTATTACTGCAGACTCTTAGAAATTAATCCTTTTCTTGAAGCCAGCCGTGGTGGTGCACGCCTGTAATCCTGGCACTCAGGAGGCAGAGGCAGGCGGATCTCTGTGAATTCAAGGCTAGCCTAGTCTACAGAGTGAGTTCAAGACAGCCAAAGCTACAAAAAGAAAACCTGTCTTGGAAAAAGAAAGAAAACAGAAATTAATCCTTTTCTCAAATATCTTAGATAAATATAGTTACATTATAAAACATATATTATGACTTAATAAATTTTTTTCCAAAATTGTATTTTTAAGAATCTGAAGGCATTTGTAATATGTCAGAGATAAAATCAGAGAAGAATAAAAATTGTGCAGGTTTTTCCCAATACATTATATAACTATTAAAACAACTTTTAGTTCTTCCTATACCCCAACCCTTATGCATGTAGTTCCTTGTAGGTGGCATGTCCTTCCTTCACTCTGCCCTTCTGATAGTTTTGAGGTGTTGCTTGCGTGTCTCCTCTGTTGGGATACTTTCCCTTAAGCCCACTCCTCTCTTCATCTTCAGTCTCTCGGGGTCTTCCTCTGAGCATCCCTGTTGTATCTTATGCATATTCCTTTTAGCAGCACTGACTCATGGTTGCTGTTTAGTCATTCTTCCACAGCTGAGTTCCGTATCATTAATTCTTTTTTGTATCATTAATTCTTTGGTGCTGGCACTTGAATTTTTAATTATGTGTGTGGGTGTTTTTCCTGTATGTGTATATGTATACACCACATAACATGCCTAGTGCCCATGGCAGCCAGAGAGAGTGTGAGATCCCTGGGAACAGGAGACTAAAAATGGTTGCAAGCCACCATTTAGGTCGTGAGAATTAAACTTAGGTCCTCTGGAAGTGCAGTGCTCTTAACTGCTGAGTCCTCTCTCCAGCCCACTAGTACCTGATGAACAATTAATTCTCAACTCACTAAACATAGTTTGGAGTTTTGATTCAGTTGTACATTTGAACCAAGGATGTACCTGTCTGTCTGGGTTTTTTTTTTTTTTTTTTTAAGATTTGTTTATTGTATATGAGTGCTTTATCTGCAGAAGAGGGCATCAGATAACATTATAGATGGTTGTGAGCCACCATGTTGTTGCTGGGAATTAAACTCAGGACCTCTGGAAGAGCAGATGGTGCTCTTAACCACTGAGCCATCTCTCCAGCCCCATGTCTGTCTGTTTTGAGACAGGTTCTCACTATGTAGCCCTGGCTGGCCTAGAATCCAGAGACCTGCTTGTCTCTACCTGCTGAGTGCTGGGCTAGAGGTATGCAGCACGGCGCCCACCCGGATTTGCCATTCTCTATCACTTAAACTCAAGTCCTTGTTACAAGGGTTTTCTTAAGTATTTGAAACCACTGGTTTTCCACCAGTGCCCCAGGTCCTCAAACAATGATTCAGACTTTATTATTTGTGAATAAATGCCTGGACCATAAGCGTTGGCTCATTCCTTGACTACCTCATAACTTATTTCACCCATTTATTCTGTTCTGTATGTGCCACATGGCTGGTTACCTCTCCTTAGTTTCATGGGTCTATCTTCCTCAGAGTCCAGGATGAATCTCCCGCCTCTGACTACCTCAGAGTTCATCTTTTTCCTCCAGAACTCCCACCTCCTAATTCCTGCCTCAGCTAGTAAGCCGCCATCAGTTTTTTACTGACAGCCGATGCTTCCATACAGCACTTGTCGATTTTCTAAATAGCAACTCTTTTTTCTTAGCTTCACAGTTAAAGCTTTTCTTTTCTCCTTTTTGCTAGCCAGTTTCCATTGGAGGGCTGATAGTAAACCTCATTGGTATCTGTGCCTTTAGCCATGCCCATAGCCATGGGCATGGAGCTTCTCAAGGACACTGCCACTCATCTGATCACAGCCATTCCCACCATGCTCATGGGCACAGTGACCACGGCCACAGCCACGGATTCACAGGTGGAGGCATGAACGCTAACATGAGGGGTGAGTCCTTAGGAAGTACTGTTCTGCCTTTAGTTGTCTCAATAATATGGGCTTTCTGGTGTCACTGCTCTAGAGGTGGTAGGACCCGGGGAAGTGGAGCCAGTAAATGAGAAAACTAAAGTGTCATGCAGGAGCCAGCTTTATTCAGAGCATCAGACAGTTTAAAATCTGAGAGTTAAGAAAGGTCTCATGGGGGCTGCAGAGATGGTTCAATTCCTAGCACCCACATGGCAGCTCGCACCTGTCTGTAACTCCAGTTCCAAGGCTTCTGACACCTTCACACAGACATACATGCAGGCAAACACCAATGAACATAAAATAAAAATAAATTTTAAAAAGAAAGGTCACATGAGTAAAGTTCATGAGCTTGAACTATATGCAGTCACAAGGACAAACTGCATGTGTCAAAAACATGTTTTTCCATAGAAACATATAAAAATAGTGTAAACATTTAATTGAGTAACAGCAGTGAGCAGTAATGAGTAGTCTGAGGTGAGCCACTCTACACCTGGAGGACAACATAATCCAAGAGCAGTTCTGTTTTAAAGAAACCGAGGTCACAAGACTTGTCTGGTTCGTTGGAGTGCTCTCACAAGCACTCAGAACTCTCACATGACTCCACTCCTGGACCGGGTCCCAGCATTCTGCTACAGTTATTATTACTCAGGATTTTTAAAAAGGAGACATGCAAGAGTGTAGTTCAGTGAAGGGCTTGCCTAGCGTGCCCAAGGCTCCCTGCACAGAAGAAGAGGAAAGCAGAGACTCCATAAAGTGCAACAGCGAAAGTCCATCACAGGCAGTTACCTTGTGACTCAGGTATACGTGGTGAGACTCAGCCCCAGCGTGGAGTGGTAGCCGAGAAAAGCAGGAGTTAGGACAGTCTGATCGTTGCGCCTGGTGTTCCCACTAGTGAGAGTTCTGAAGATCCACAGTCGTGAAGCATTGTACCTGTAGGCAGTGATGGGGCACTACACTATAAAAGTAGGCAAGCAGAGAGATCCTCTGTTGTGTTCCTCCACAGTAAAGTCATTTTACAAAAGGAAATGAAGGGCCTAGAGATGGAGCTCAGGTATAGAGAGATGTATCTGCACTTGCCTACCGTACATGCAGCCTTTGATTATCAGCGCCATAAAAACAAACAAGGAGGCACGCTTTGCATAAAGACTCGTGTTTAAATAACTTGCTGTAAGTACAGCCTTTTTTCATATATACAGAAGAATATTCTGACTGCAAGGGAAACACTTCAGTGAACCATTAACAAACCTACATGTTTGTTGTGCTGTAAAAATAGTAGGATTGTATTGATGTCTTGTGGTAGTGAGTCTTTATACCGATGGTTTAATGTTAGTAATTGGGTAATGTCGAATCTTAGCTCAAGGTAGAGTACTGAGGTAAAGGAGCTTGCTGATGGCCTAATGGCCAGAGTTAATCCGTGGAAGTCATGTAAAGGTAGAAGGAGGAGATTATTCCTCACAACTGCCTCTGACATTTAGTTGTTTAGGAGTTAAGATGTTTTTAGGTCTAGATAGATGTTTTAAGTTGATAATGACAAGCCGGGCGTGGTGGCACGCTTGGGAGGCAGAGGCAGATGGATCACTGTGAGTTCAAGGCTAGCCTGTCTACAAAGCCCAAGGCTACACAGAAAAATCATGTCTTGAAAAAACAAAAATAAAGTTGATAATGATGGGATATGATAGATATTGATTTACACCAGATAAGAAAGATGTTCTCTTCAAGGCTGCCAAATACAAATAGCCAAAACGCTAAGAATGCAACATTTATATAATTCATGATTATTTTATGATTCTTCTTGCTATATGTAGTTTATTGTATATGTGTGTAATAATATAAATGTTTATGTAAAAAATAAAAATATTTAATAAAAAAATTGCCTCTGACCACCACACGTGCACACACAGTAATAAATACGTACTTTTTTTCTTTTTTTTTTTTTTTAAGATTTATTTATTTATTTTGTATACAGTGTTCTGCCTGCACACCAAAAGAGGGCACCAGGTCTCATTATGAATGGCTGTGAGCCACCATGTGGTTGCTGGGAATTGAACCTAGCACCTTTGGAAGAACAGCCAGTGCTCTTAACCTCTGAGCCATCTCTCAAGCCCAATACATACTTTTTTCAAAAAATAATTTTACTTTCAAGTTTTTGTAGGCAGAAATAACCTTTAAAAACATTCTTTTTTTCAAATACAAACTTGACTACATTATTTTCTAAAGGATTCTTCTAAAAAGATTATGAAAAATGCTCCATTTTTTAACTACTTATATAACTTTTTTTTCCCCCCTGAAACAAGGTTTCTCTGTGTAGCCTTGACTGTCCTGGACTCACTCGGTAGACCAGGCTGGTCTCTGCCTCCCAAGTGCTGAGATTAAAGGCATGTGCCACCACCTGGCTATGTAACTTATTTTTGTGTAGTACAAGGTAGCCTTGAAATACATACTTCTTAAAGACAAGGTCTCACTATGTACCTCTCACTGGCCTTGACTTCCCAGAGATCTGCCTTGCCGTTACTTCCTGGGTGCTGGAATTAAAGGCCTGTGCCACCATGATTGGCAATAGATTTACAAAAAAAAAAAAAAAAAAGACTCAGAGGCTTAGTACATAGCTCAGTAGTAGAGCTCTTGCTTACCGCACTGTCACTGTGGCCTGCATCCTTAGATACCCTGTTCTCTGAAATCTTTGACAGTAACCATGTTTTAGTCACTTTGAAGGGCCACCTACCAGCAGGGTACCTGGTGCTGACAGTACAGGGTGGGTAAGAGCTGAATGAGATGAAGTTTGCTTTCTCATGTGCTTATTGTTTCCTTTGTAGGCGTATTTCTCCATGTGCTGGCAGACACGCTGGGCAGCATTGGTGTGATTGTTTCCACGGTTCTTATCGAGCAGTTTGGATGGTTTATTGCTGATCCCCTATGTTCTCTTTTTATTGCCGTGTTAATATTTCTCAGTGTTATCCCACTGATTAAAGATGCCTGTCAAGTTTTACTTCTGAGACTGCCGCCTGAATATGAGAAAGAACTACATACTGCTTTAGAAAAGGTAATTTCCTCATTACTTACCCTGTCCTTTAAAAATAGCACCTAATGTTGAATAAATTGATCTAACAAGTAATGTGCAAGATATAAGTGAATAAAATACAGTTTAACTTAGCAAACATAAACAAAACAGG
The DNA here is from genome assembly GCF_903995435.1 of Acomys russatus. NCBI lineage: Eukaryota > Metazoa > Chordata > Mammalia > Rodentia > Muridae > Acomys > Acomys russatus. The sequence continues at coordinate 21,642,169 of NC_067166.1, read as the reverse complement.
TGCAGACTTAGTGGTATAAGCCTATAATCTCAGTTGCTTTGTAAGGTGACCAAAGTTTAGGGCCAGCCTGGGCAACTCTAGTGAGACTGTCTGAAAATAAAAAGAGCTGCTGATGCAATCCGGTGATACATATACAAGCTCTGCATTCAACCCAGTGCTGCTGGAAAGGGAGGTGCTCGGCGTGAGTGGGCAGGAAGGGAGAAGAGATGAAGCCGTGCACAGAGCAGAAGCTGAGCAAACGGGAAGACCCCATACGATGAAGACGCTGGCTTTCTAATCTCAGTTTAGCTGTGCGATGTTAGGATTTTGTTTTTTGGTTTCCTTTTGTTTCTTTTCAGTATTAGTTAAAGAATGCATGAGCAGGGAGGGCATGGTGGAAGATGTGGCCCAGCACTTGAGAGACAGAGGGAAAAGAATCAGAAGTTCAAAGTTGTCTTGGGCTACATCACCCTGTCTCAAAAAGAAGAGACAGGAAGCTAGGAATCAACTCATTCAGCAGAGGGCCTGCCTCACAAGCCTGGGGATCTGAGCTCAGTCCCCAGAACCATGTAACGTGGAAAGAATGGCAGTGTCGCCTGCATTCCTAGTAGGTCAGGATGATTAGAAGTTCTGAGCCAGGGAGACCCTGTTTAAAAGAGGGTACATGGCATTTTTTAGGATAACCTCACTGGGCCTGCACATACACACACACACACACACACAAATAATTGAAAAAGTGCTTGAGAGATGGCTCAGTGGTTAAGAGGGCCTAGGTTCAATTCCCAGCACCACATGGCAGCTCACACCTGTCTGTAACTCTAGTTCCCTTGGATCCAATACCCTCACACAGACATACCTGCAGGCAAAACACCGGTGCACATAAAATAAAACAAATCATTAAAAAAGAAAAGGTGCTTCAAAACAAAGTAAACTAAAACATATATAAATATATATTATAAATATAATTGGTAGAATCCTGTTTTGTGATGATACAGGGTTTTGTTTTTTTTTTTTTTTTTTTTTTTTTTTTTTTTTGGTTTTTTTTTTTTTTTTTTGTTTTTGAGATAGGGTCTTGCTACATATCTCTCGTTGGCCTGGTACTCACTCTGTAACCTGGGATGGCCTCAATTTTGCAGCAATTCTTAAATCTCCCTGGTGGTAGGATTATAGGCATGTGCCTCTATGCCCAGCTTCACCCACTTCTTTATATATTTTTTAAAAAGTTAGTTCAGTTTTCTCATGCTCTCATAATTTATAGATACTATATCATACTTTTAAATACCTTTCTATTGCTTTTGAAATGGGGTCTTGTGTATGTAGCCCAGGCTGGACTTGAATTCTACATGTAGCCTTGGATAGCCTTGAATTTAGATTCTTCTGCCTCTGGCTCCCAAGTACTAGAAATGCAGGCATATATCACCTCATCTCTTTTAGTTTCCAGCACATGGGATTGAACCCAGGGGTTTGTAAATATTGGGCAAACAATCTGTCAACTAACTACATCCTCAGTTCTAAAAAGTATTTTTTATTTCAAAAAAATAGTTCATACAGAGGCAGAGCGGTGTCTCAGTTGTTAAGTGTTCACCACTAGTTGGCAGTATGAACCTGGGAGAGTGGAGCCTAAAAATGAGTCGAACTAAAGTCATGCAGTAGCGAACTTGTATTAAAAGCATCAGACAGTTTACACTCTGAGGGTTAAGAGTTACATGATTAACGTGTATAGTCTCAAGGACATAGCGCATAAGCCATGTGGCAAAAACATGGTTTTTTCCATATACTAGCCAGCTGTAATGAATAATCAGAACTAACCTAAACTCACTCCTATCCTCTACACCTCACCTGGGGGCCATGAAAGCACATTTTAAGAACAAGTCTCTCTATCTACCTACCTATCTCTGGTGTTTTGTTTAAGACATTTAAGAAACTGAGGTCAGCCGGGCGTGGTGGCCCACGCCTTTAATCCCAGAACTCAGGAGGCAGAGGCAGGTGGATCTCTGTGAGTTCGAGGCCAGCCTGGTCTACAAACTGAGTCCAGGACAGCCAAGGATACTCAGAGAAACCCTTTCTTAAAAAACAAAAAAAGAAACTTGAGGTCAAACAAGGCATGGTGGCACATGCTGGTATCCCAGTACTTTGGTAGTAGAGTCAGGTAGATATCTGTGAGTTCTAGACCAGCCTGATGTACAAAGTAAATCCAGGACAGCCAAGGCTACCCAGAGAAACCCTGTGTCTAGAAAAACCTAGAAAAAGAAAGAAAGAAACTGAAGTCACGAGACTCTGGTCTTGTTTTCGTGGCGTTTTCTCCCTAACATTGAGCATTCCCCTCACACGGACCATGTTCTGACACTTCAGAGAACTTGTTGATGCAGGTTCAGCTCCCAGTAGCCACGTGGTGACTTGGTTGTTTATAACTCCATGGGATCCAGTAACCTAACTTCCATGAGCACTGTACTCACATAGTATACATACACACAGATACATACATGAAGGCAAAACATCCATATACATAATAATAAGCAGATCTCTAAGTAATAGCAGATATGCCCATTGCAGGTAACACTTTAAAAGTCGTTTCACTACATAAATATATTTGAAGAGTTTGAGGAGGTCTAAGCAGTTAGAGCGCTGGCTGGTCCTCAGAGGGCCACATTTAGTTCCCAGAGGTCTGCGTAATGCTAGTACCAGAGGACCAACACCCTCTTCTGGCCTCTGTGAACACAGGCACATGCAAACAAGACACCCATACATGTAAAAGAAAAACAAAAATACTTCGGAAATTAAAATTGCAAAATACTGTTGATGAGCTTTCTTTGCTTGCTATATTGAAAGAACATACATTTTAATGCCAATGTATTATTACATGTACTTATTACATTTAGTTTTCTGTAGTTGATAATCCTCTGTTTTTGGAAACTGAGTTGCATGCCTATAATCCCAGCATTGAGGAGAGAGAGGCCAGCGATCTCTGAGTTCAAGGCCAGCCTGATCTATAAGGGGAGTCCCGGTCAGCCAAGACAGAGAAACCTTGTCTTGAAAGAAACAGAAAGGAAAAGAAAACTGGAGCTATCTTTTTAATCTGTTCTCTCTGTAATTGTGTGTGTATACACATTTCTCAGTGTAAAGAAAGCTAAAGTTCATTAAATGTGCTCGGGTAATGTTTACAGTAAGTGAAATTCATTCTATATGTCTTGAACACCTTACTACAAGCTATCTGTATCCTGTTCTTTACACTTCTCTGGCCTCACCATAATGATTTCTAGATCAAGTAATCTCTATATACTTTATTCAAAAAATCATTTTATACCACCTTCTCATTTATTTCACAGATACAGAAAATTGAAGGATTAATATCATACCGAGACCCTCATTTTTGGCGCCATTCTGCCAGTATTGTAGCAGGAACAATTCATATACAGGTGACATCTGACGTGCTGGAACAAAGAATTGTACAGCAGGTAATTTTTGTCTGTGATAATTCATGTAAAGAATTGCATACACCATATTGCTTAGTAGTCATTTACTCTTTTAGAATATATAGCCAGGCATGTTGGCACATGCTTTTAATCCTAGCACTCGGAGGCAGAGGCAGGCGGATCTCTGTGAGTTCGAGGCCAGCCTGGTCTACAAAGCGAGTCCAAGTACATAGAGAAACCCTGTCTCAAAAAACCAAAAAAAATAAATAAATTATCAATCTTTCTGGGCATGGTGGCTCTTGCCTTTAAACCTAGCACTGAAAGATACAGAAGCAGGCAGAGATGCATGAGTTCTAGGCCAGCCTGGACTATATCTCAAGGCCCATTTGGAAAAGAAAACTTGTGCTAAATACATTATCCTAAATTCTTAAATTTTCTAATATTTTAACAGGTTACAGGAATACTTAAAGATGCCGGAGTAAACAACTTAACAATTCAAGTAGAAAAGGAGGCATACTTTCAACATATGTCTGGCCTAAGTACTGGATTTCATGATGTCCTGGCTATGACAAAACAAATGGAATCCATGAAATACTGCAAAGATGGTACTTACATCATGTGAGATGAGATGTACCCTGTGGCCTGAACAGCGGAGGCTGATGGTACTTACATCATGTGAGATGTACCCTGTGGCCTGAACAGTGGAGGCTGAGTGATGCTATAATGTCAGACCAGAATGGTAGTTGCACGTAACTACAAAGCCTTGAAAGCCCCTCCTCTTGGACGAAGGAGTCTTCTTAAGAGGAAATTGAACTGCAGAGTGAAGCGTTAATTGTGTACGAGAACGCGGTTACCGTTTGAATCATGTGTGTGGAAGGGATCTTACATCTGAATGAACGTGATGCACTCCTGTCACAGCTTCAGAAATGGACGCTTAAGGATGGATTCTGCTGAAGACCAAAATTTCTTCCGTGCATTTACTTTCTATCAGAAAGTATCTTCACTGTAAATATGTATTTACATGTTTATTACAAAGGCCCAGATGAAGTTTTTAGTCGATTTTTTGCATATCTGAAGGACAAAATGGAAATAAAATTCTATATTTATGAATTTTCTGTATATAAAAACTGGTTTCTAATTATAATTTAAGTCCATTAAATAAAAGCTGTATTTCTACTTGAAATGTAAACTGTTCAGGAGAAATTGATTTGAGATAAACAATGAAAATAGAGAACTATAATATAGTTCTTGATGTATTATGTGATTTAACCACTCCATTAAATAAATTTTTTTATTTTTGGTAGTATTTGCAAATGAATAATTGATTAAAGAACTTATACTAAGTTGTATCATGTTACTCCCTGTTATCTGTCCACTCCGGGGTGGAATGTCCTGTTTTCTGGCATCCTGAGACCCTCCTGGAGCAGCTGCCCTGAGTCCGACTGTTCACTCGTCACCTCCTCGCCTATGCAGCAGTCTCAAATAACTGACAGTTAAAAATTGTGTTCTCCACCTGTGGTTATAACATTTTTTTTCCCTGATTTCTGGGAAAATGTACACGTACAATAAATAACAGAGTAGTTTTTCAAGATCTAAGTTAGACTTGTACGTAGCTCTTGGCTACAATGAAAGCAAAATGTCCTAGAATCACCTTCTATAGCTTTGTCTACCATAATCATTTCCAGTTTTAGATGGATGTATAATCTGAAGAAACATTATGATAGCAGTTTTATGACCAAAGAATGTTGTTCAGTGCAAACTTGAATATTTTCATTACAATAGGAATTTTGATAAGTAGAATGATTTAGAATTGATAATATTTTCTATCATGATGGCAGACATTTTAAATAATATTTTATCTTACCAATTTCAATATAGGAAGCAATTTAGAAATTTGTTACAAGTAACTTTGGTACTCTTTATCTTCACTTTGCATGTTTTGGTCCAGAATTTTCAGCCCATATTAAAATCTTGAGTGGTAGATAGAGCTGGAGAGATGTCTCAGCAGTTAAAAGTACAAGGGCCAGCATTCTACATGGAAGCTCACAGCCATCTCTAACTACAGTCCAGGGGTTCCAACGCCCTCTTTTGGCCTCTTGGGGCACTGTATATATGTGATATATACACATATGTGCTGGCAAAACATCTGAACACAAAAATAAATAATTTTGTTTGTATGTTAAGATGGGTTTGTGTGTGTGTGTGTGTGAGACCCTCGCTATCCTGGAACTCACTGTATAAACCAGGCTGGCCTCAAACTCAGATATCTGCCTGCCTCTGCCCCTCTCCCAAGTGATAGGATTAAAGGTATATCCACCACTCATCAAAAAATATTTTTTTTAATTAAAATCTTGGGTGATGAGAAAATAATTGTATGTTGATGTGTAAGTACAAATTGTATTCATAAAAACATTTCAGATCATGAGATACAGTAAATATTATACTAATGTTAAAAGGTTTATTTCCCTTAAAAGGTATATACATAACAAAAGAACTTGAATTAAAGTGACTGGGAATGATGAGCTGATAGAGGGCTGAAGATGAAGGAATTGCAGGCAGAATGTAGGAAGACTGCAGAGCTGAGTACTTTAAGTTGATTGGCCCCTCTTAGTGTCTTTTCCCCGCCTCTGTGTGTGTAGCCCTAGCTGTCCTGGACTTGCTTTGTAGGCCAGACTGTCCTCATAGAGAACACAGATCCACCTGCTTCTGCCTCCAAATGCTGGTATTAAAGGCGTGCACCACTACAACTGGCTTGGTGTCTTATTTACCCCTCATTTATAAAGTCAATAAAATATACTGCACAAGGATTGCTTGGAAAAATGATAGCCTGAAGTTGAAGAATCCAGAATAGTCTCCCCATCTTTAGGTGTTTGAAGTCCCTTTTGCCATGTAAGGAAGAATATTCATAGGTTCCAGATGCCAGGGTATGGCAGCTGTCTTGGTTGTCAAGTTGATAACGTCTGGAATTAAAACCCCAAATGCAGCTGGGCAGTGGAGGCACGCACTTTTAATCCCAGCACTTGGAAGGCAGAGGCAGGTGGATCTCTGTGAGTTCAAGGCCAGCAAGTTCCAGGACAGCCAGAGCTGTTACACAGAAGAACCCTGTCTCAAAAAAACAAACAAACAAACAAACAAAAAATGTTGTGCATACCTGAAAGGGATATTTTTCTTGTTCTTGTTTATGTTTCATTTTGCTTTGCTTTTTGTTTTTGTTTTTGGAGACAGGGTTTCTTGAACTCACAGAAATCCACCTGCCTCTGCTCCTCCCACGCCAACACACACACACACACACACACTGCTGTGATTGAAGATACCACAACTGCTGGGTAAGGAGGTTATTCTTAATTTAGTCATTTGTGGTGTAGAGACCCACTTCTAATCCATGTATTTGTGGTGGGAAGATTCACCTTTATTCTGGACCACACCTGCTGAAAGCTTACATACAGGACATGGAAGAAAGAATCTTGGTCTTCGCCTGCTTGCTTTCTCCAGCAAGGCCATTTCTTCACTGTCATTAAAGCCTAATTCTTTCCTTTTTTAGTATGTGTGTGTGCCTGTCTGTGTCTATGGATGTCTGTGTCTGTGTGTACAGACCTATGTGTGGATGCCTGCAGAGGCCAGCTGGGCACAGTGGGTCTCCTGGAGCTGGAGTAGCAAGCAATCATGAGCCAACCAACGTGAATTTAAGCCAAAAGAAAGTCTTTATTGGCCAGATAGCGACTACACTGGGTATTCTAGATGCCAGTGTAGCCCCAAGCCTTTCTTGAGGTGAGCTTGTAAGCACAAAACCATATCTTGGGTTGACATACTTCAGATAACAAGAACAGTTAGCCAGAAGTGGAACTACAGAAGCTAAAAAAAAACAACAACAACAACAACAAAAAAAAAAAAAACAAGGTTAGTACATTTAGATACTTTCCCAGAACTACAGACTTGGATGGATTGGGCCTTTTTTGTTTTGTTTTGGCAGGTGGCACCATCTACATGCTGAATGTTTATGGTCTGAATGGTCCTTCCATCATGGTGTCAATTGTGCTAAGGTCTGGGGCCTATGACAAACTGAACTTGGGTCTTATGGAAGAACATCAACTACTCTTACTGCTGGGCATTCTACACAGAGCTTATGCCAAGTTAAAGCATAAATGCAAATTTATTGGGGGCAGCTCTCGGTAGCTTCACCAGTCCTAAGGAACTAGGCCAGGGAAGTCACCATGCAGAGGGAGACAGGGAATCAGGGTGGGGTACAGAAAGAAAAGAGGCAAGAGGGAACCAAAATGCCTGCATTATATTATATAGTAAAGAGCCTCTGGGGGAGAGGAAGCCCATCCCCTTGGTTGGAAAGTTCAGAGAGGAGCTGAGAGATGCTAGGAGAACCTGAAAACCAGATCAGCTTTGGTATGTTAAATAAGTCTTTAAGCCATTTCTCCCAGGTCCAGATCCCAACGCTTACCCACTGGACCATCTCTCCAGCCCCTATTGTTTTGAGGCAGGGTCTTACTCTGTAGCCCAGACTGGCCTTGAACATGTATAAGCCACCTGCTTCAGCCTCCCATGCCTAGATAAATAGTTTTAAGTTGGGGACTAGAGAGATGGCCAAGCGGTTAAGAGCACTGTCTGCTCTTCCAGAGGTCCTGAGTTGAATTCTCAGCAACCACATGGTGGCTCACAACCATCTATAATAAGATCTGGTGCCCTCTTCTAGTGTAGGTATTTATATGTTATTTATAACAAATAAATTTTTTTAATTAGTTTTGAGTTGTTCTTTCTTTCTTTCTTTCTTTCTTTCTTCCTTCCTTTCTTGTGAGGATTGATTCCAGGGTCTGTGTCATAAACACAGAAGCACATACTGCATTCTAAGCTCTGGTTTGAGCTTTTTGAAACGATATGTCGTAGTTTTAGAGCATATACTTGTCATCCCAGAACTTGGGAGGCTGAAGCAGGAGGATCAAGGGTACATTTCAAGTTCCAGACCAGCTACATAATACCCTGTCTAAACAAACAAACAAACAAATTCTGGGTCCTTGAGACAGCTCAGCAGGTACAGGTGCCTGACAACCTGAGTTTACTTTCTGGAACTGACATGATGGAAGGAGAGAACCAACTCCAGCAAATTATCTTCTAACCTCCGTACAGACACTGTGATATGAAAACAGGAGCATGTGCCCACCATTACGCCTTGGAAATGCTAAGATAACCATATTTTTATTTTAATCTTAACACAATGAAGTACTCTTAGGGGTTGTGGAAAATAAAAAGCCAAGAAAGTAAGGAAGCCAGGAGCAGGGAGAGACAATAAAGGGTAAATAGGACCAAAATCCACAGCTCAGGGTGGTGTTGCTCCCCTTCCATCTCAGCACTTTAAAAGCAGAAGCACACAGATCTCTGTTGAATTCAAGGTCAGCCTGGTCTACCAAGCAAGTTATAGGCTAACAACAGCTAAACAGTGAGGCCCTGTCTCCAAAAACTAGAACAAATTATTAAACATATTTCACTGTAAAAGATACACCAATGGCAGGGCATGGTGGCACACACCTTTAATCCCAGTACTCCAGAGGCAGAGGCAGTGGATTTCTGTGAGTTCAAGGCCAGCCTATTCTAAAAAGCCTCTGGAAAGCTGAGCAGTGGTGGCATACACCTTTAATCCCAGCACGCAGGAAGCAGAGGCAGGTGGATTGCTGTGAGTTCGAGGCCAGCCTGGTCTACAAAGTCCAGGATAGCCAAGGCTACACAGAAACCCTGCCTCAAAAAACAATAAAACAACAACAACTAAAAAATAAAAAAAATTTGAGCCGGGCGTGGTGGCGCACGCCTTTAATCCTAGCACTTGGGAGGCAGAGGCAGGCGGATCGCTGTGAGTTCGAGGCCAGCCTGATCTACAAAGTGAGTCCAGGATGGCCAAGGCTACACAGAGAAACCCTGTCTCAAAAAACCAAAAAAAAAAAAAAAAAAAAAAAAAAAAAAAAAAAAATTAAAAAGCCTCTAGGAGAGCCAGGGCTGTTACACAGAGAAACTCCCTCTCAAGAAACCTAAAAAATAAATAAATAAATAAATAAATAAATAAATAAATAAATAAATACCAACCCTACCAAAGTTAAGCCAGGTGTGATGGTACACGCCTTTAATCCCACTACTCAGAAAGCTGCAGAAGCAGGCATAGCTCTAAGAGTTCCACACATACAGGGTTTCTCTGTGTAGCCTTGGCAGATCTCTGTGAATCTGAGGCCAGCCTGGTCTACAAACTTGAGTGTAAGACAGCCAAGGCTACACAAAGAAACTCTGTCTCGAAAAAAAACCAAACCAAAACAAAACAAAAACAACAACAAAAATAATAATAATAATAAAAGAAAGAAAAAGAAAAAGAAAAAAGAAAGGGCCTTATGATAGCATGTGAACTCGCTAGGTAGCTGAAGACACCTCACCTGCTCTGGCTGACCTATCTCCGGCTCTCAGTGGTCCATCAAGGGAGGGGCTTCATGAGCCCCTCCCTAATCCGTGATGAAATGCTGATTAGCCCAGTCGGATGCTGGTTTGGTACAGATACCCATTGCTGCGGTGAGTTCATGAGTGTTGTTTTGAATGACACCTGTTGTGTGACACAATTTTTCCTGGGGAGACAAAACTCACATCTACTCACCCAGATAGGGAGCTCATGACAGACCAAAGTATGGATGCCGCCAAAGTCCAACTTGATGAACCAATGAGTTTTATTGTAGTTACTTACAGGAGCAGAAATCCATCACCAAGCTGTCCCCACGCCCCCAGCCCAGGCTCAGATGACAGCTCACTGAAGCTAGGAAGCCTGGAGCACACTACACAGCCTAAGGCAGCTCAGCAGGTTGGAGAGTGTCTTTTCCTGGTCCATGAGTTGGTCTAAGCCACTTCTAGGCAGCTCAGCTGCTTTGTGCTTCTCCCAAACAGCTAGTCTGCTCTGAGTCTTCATTGTAGCTTTGCTTATCTGACCGTCTTTTTGCGGCTTGGCTAAGCTTACTGTGGCAAGGAGAGGCCTAGTGAATTTAGTCAGTTTCAGGGACTTCCTGAAGCTATTTTAAGGTAGGGGTGTGTGTGTGTGTGTGTGTGTGTGTGTGTGTGTGTGTGTGTGTGTGTGTGTGTGTGTGTGTGTACCCGCCCCCACTTCCTATTTAAGAACTTTCCTGCAGAATGAAACCTTTAAGTTTTGGAGGAAACTGTTCTACAATACCTTTTTTTTGTTTGTTGGTTTGGTTTGGTTTTGTGAGACAGGGTTTCTCTGTATAGCCCTGGCTGTCCTGGACTCACTATGTAGACCAAGCTGACCTGGAACTCACAGAGATCTGCCTGTCTTGGCCTCCCAAGTGTTGGGATTAAAGGTGTGAGCCACCTTGCCCAACTCTTACATTGTTTCTGCTACTGCTTCCATGGCACTCCCACGATTTGGAAGCGACAATATGCAGATGCCCTATTTAGGGGTAAATGGTTGCTTTGTTTTAGAGACAAGGTCTCACACTAAAGCCAAGCTAGCCTGGAACCCACAGTATGGCTCAGATTGGTTTTGAACTCATGGCAGTCCTCAGTAAGTGTGGGATTCCTGGTGTGACCCACCACACCTTGCTGATGTGCTCTGCTGAACGGGTGGGGGAAGGGTGGTCAAAAAATGCCAGAATTCGCCAAAGTTCTGCTAAAAGCATAACACCACACTTAAAAGTACTTAAAAGTATAGTCCTAGCCAGGTGTAGTGGCACATTCCTTTAATGCCAAAATGCAGGAATTTGAGGTGGGATCACTATAAACTCTAGGGCCAGCCTCAGACCAGTGTAATAAGACCTTGCCTCAAACAAAGCTAGAGGGCTGGGGATAGAGACCCATTAATAGTGTTTTCCCAGCATGCTTGAGAACCTGGGTTCCATCCCTACTGTCTTATAAACCCAGTGCAGGGGTTTACACCTGTGACCTCAACACTGATGGGGTCAGGGAGAGAGGAGAATATGAAATTTAAGGTCATCCTCAGTTACAAATGGAGGTCCAGCTCAGCCTGTGCTACATGAGATCCTGGTCAAAAAGAAACCAATCCTGGCTGGGCAGTGGTGGCGCACGCCTTTAATCCCAGCATTTGGGAGGCAGAGGCAGGCAGATCATCTGAGTTCAAGGCCAACCTGGTCTACAAAAGGCGAGTCCAGGACAGCCAGGACTACACAGGGAAACCCAGTCTCAAAAACAAACAAACAAACAACAACAACAAACGAAAACACAAAAAACAACACACACACACACACAAAGAAAGCCAAAGCCAAATAAATAAATAAATCCTCATTAGTGTTACTGGAAATAAATGTGGAAAGAATCTTTTTCGCTGAAGTTAATAAGGAGTCTGAGGTAGAAGGACAGAAAGTTGCAAAACTATTTTTGGAGTAATCTTAGGCTTACAGCAAAATTAAGCAGAAGGTACATTTTCTTTTTTTCTTTTTTTCTTTCTTTCTCTCTCTCTGTTTGTTTTGAGACAGGGGTTCTCTGTGTAGCCTTGGCTGTACTGGACTCGATTTTTAGACTAGGCTGGCCTCGAACTCACAGTGATCCACCTGCCTCTGTCCCCCAAGTGCTGGGATTAAAGGCGTGCGCTACCATGCCCGGCTCTACATTTTCTTTTATCATTGGGGCGATTGCCATGCTAACCTGTTTGATTATAATAACCATTTATTCTGGATAAGTGTGCTATAACTTCATGCGAATTCTAAGATAGCAGTGACACTTCTGTACAGGAGGAGAATGAGACACAATAAATAAGACGGCAGCCAAACTGTTCTGCGTGCTCCTCAACTGTGGCGGCCACAGCCTTCTTCTGAGGCCCGAAGAAGCAGCGCTGGGACAGCCGCCTGGCCAGCACACTAGTGGACACTACTGCGGGTGGCCTCGCGGCTGCGAGTGCGCAGGCGCGAAGCCTGGCCTCGCGAGGGGTGGGCGGGGCCGCCAGCAGCTGCCTCCCTTTGGCCCCGCCCCGCCGAACGTGACGCGAAATCGCCCAGGAAACGCATTCTACGGGAATCCGGAGCGCCAATGGGAAGAGAGCGAGTGCCACGAACGGACCAATGAGGAGAGAGCGGCCCGGGGTTTAAACCCAGGCCCCGCAGACTTCTCTGGGCGTGCTGCAGAGGAACGGCTGTTGGTGTCTAGCGGGGGCCAGCCAGAGGCAGGGGTGTTTGTTTCTGGTCGGCCGAGCCTCTGCTTCGGAAGGAGCCATGGCGCTCAGGGTGACTAGGGTGAGCCGGCCCGCACGTTGCTGTTGTCGCTGTGGGAGAAGATCGTGGCGGCCAGGCGGGGGAGAGGATGGCGGGTGGGGGGAGAGAAAGACCTCTGAACCTATCTGGGCTGATGACTTGGGGGGACTGGGTGGTGTGCTTTGGTGATGAAGGCTCCGGAGTGGGCCCTTCACCTTCCTCAAGAGCTACTTACAACTGAGGATTTCGTGGTTTCCTTACCGGTGTAAAGTCACAGTGTTTGGGACTGCATGGGACTTAACAGGAAGTTGGATAATAGGTGAATGTGGAAGATTTGGGTGGAAACTGTCTTGTCACGGCCCGAGGCTAGGCCCTAGTGTTGGCCTTCCTGCTCGGATGGCGGGGGTATCCTGGGACCCGGAAGCCCTGGAACCACACAGCCCTGAGGGGAAAAGGTATCCCAATGGAAGGGCATCCTGAGGCCCTAGAACACTGGCTTTCTTTCAGGGAGCCTCAGTTGGGTCCAGCCTTAATTAACCCTTGACTTCCCGGAGCCGCCATGGATTCCCCTCTCAAGTGGTCCTTAACTTTCTTTCAGAACTCAAAAGTTAACACAGAAAATAAGGCCAAGGTCAGCATGGCAGGCGCCAAGCGTGTGCCTGTGGCATTTGCTGCATCCTCCAAGCCCGGGCTGAGATCAAGGACCGCTCTTGGAGACATTGGTAACAAAGTCAGCGAACAGGTACAGGCAAGGATGCCTCTGAAAAAGGTAACTATCTCCCTGGCCCAGATGTCCTGAAAAAGCCTGTCTTCCAGCTGTCACCCTTGGGAAAAACATTCTGTTTTCTCCGCTCCTTTCGCAGGAAGCAAAAACTTCAGTTACTGGAAAAGCGGCTGCTAAAGTCCCACCGAAACCCGTGGAGAAGGTCCCTGTGTGTGAGCCAGAGGTGGAACTTGCTGAGGCCGACCCTGACCCTGACCCTGAACCTATTATGGAAGAAAAGCTTTCTCCTGAGCCTATTTTGGTAAACTTAGCATTTTTTTTTTTTTTAAAGTCCATTTCTTTCTGGCTTCACTTCACTCTGCTACAAGAGATAGCTTTTGGGATATATGTTTATACAGAGCTAAGCAAAGACATTTTACATGAGTTAACACAGTCTGGGGTAGGTATTAGCTCTACTTCAAATAGTGGTAGATAAATATGATGGGGTTTTTTGTTTTATGTAGACAGGGTCTCCTGGTGTGGAACGTCAGAGGTTTGACTGCCTCTTGAGATCTGGGATCCAGAGGTGGGCACCATGGTTTTCTTTCTGGTGTCACTGGGTAGCCCCTGCTGTTCTTGGAGATTTTTCTACTCCTGTCTCTCCAGTGCTGGGATGGTGCAACCAGGTCGGATCTTTTTTTTTTTTGGTTTTTCGAGACAGAGTTTCTCTGTGTAGCCTTGGCCATCCTGGACTCACTTTGTAGACCAGGCTGGCCTCGAACTCACAGCGATCCGCCTGCCTCTGCCTCCCGAGTGCTGGGATTAAAGGCATGCGCCACCACGCCTGGCCAGGACGGATCTTTTAATTGCTTGCTTACTTACTTACTTTTTTTTTCCAGAGAGGGTTTCTCTGTGTAACAGAGCCCTGCCTTTAATTGCTTTCTTCTGTGTAGCTTCCTGAATCAAATGTTTCCATTGTAGTTCCTGTAATTCCTACTCTGCCCGGAATTAACTGAATGACACACAGATGTGTTTGTGAACCTTTTACTCCCTCGTATGGCCGCTAATAAGCCTGTTAAAAGAAGTAAAAGAATGTTTTCAGACAGTCCCTAATTCCAGCACTGTGCAGGTGGGGCTCTGAGTTGAAAGCCAGCTGTGTCTATATAGCAAGGGCCAGGCCAGCCAGAGCTATAGAGAGACCCTGTATTGGGGGATGGGGGCAGAGTTAACACTTCAATGTAAAAGTGAAGTTTTGGCTGGGTTATTAGCTTTGCCTGTTAGCGCATGTACAGCATACAGGAGGCCCTGGGTACTAAGTACAAAAACCCCACAAACACACAGACACATCAAGTATTACTACTAGGTGTGGTAGTTGGCGCCTGTCTGTAATTCTAACACTTCAGCTACCGCAGGAGAATTGCAAGTTTAAGGCCATCTTGGGCTAACCAGCACAGCTCTATCAGTTTATGTCACTTTCTCTTTGTAATCAAGATCTTGTATCACCTGCATGAAGATGGAAGCCTTGGCATTTGTTTGAACCAATTCATGTGGGGCTGAGTGCTAGTTAGCTTTATTGCCTGTCCCTTCCCTTTGGCTCTCTTTATGTGGTAGTGTGTAGAATCCACCTTTTTATTTGTGGGTGCCCAATCATGTATGTGCATGTTAGTCCTTCGGAGCCAGAGTTACAGGTGTTTGTGAGCCCAGTATGGGTGCTAGGATCTGAACTCTGGTCCTCATGATGGGGTGCATCTTTATTTGCTGAGCCATCTCTCCAGCTCCCAATCGGTGCCCCCCCCCCTTTTGTTGTTGTTTTGTTTTATTTTGGTTTTTTGAGACAGGGTTGGTTTCTCTTTAGACTTGGCTGTCCTAGACTCACTTTGTAGACCAGGTTGGCCTCGAACTCACAGCAATCCCCCTGCCTTTACCTCCTGAGTGCTGGGATTAAATGCGTGCGTCACCACACCTGACTAAAGTTTTTTGTTTTGTTTTTGTTTTTCAAGACAGGGTTTCTCTGTGTATCCCTGGCTGTCCTGGACTCACTTTGTAGACCAGGCTGGCCTCGAACTCACAGCAATCCGCCTGCCCCTGCCTCCCGAGTGCTGGGATTAAAGGCCACCACATCTAGCTCGCCCCTTACATTTTTACATTGTATTTTGTGTCTGAATGCAAACTTGTAGAGGTCAGAAGACAACTTTTGAGTCAGTTCTTCCACCACGTGTGCCCCAACAACTTAGTCACTAGGTTTTGCAGTAGGCACCTTGCACATCTTGCCAGCCCAGTTCTTCCTCCTTTAAACTGACTTAATCTAAATTGGGATTTACGTTTTTTATGACCCCAGATCTTACTGGCTTGCAGTTTTAAGATTTATTGTTCATGGGTGGGACATGGCTTTGCACACAGATGCAGTGCCCAAGGAAGCCAGAAGAGGGGATCAGATATCCTGGGGCTGGACTTGGGTCACCTGGTTCCTGCATAGAAGCTGGGCTCCAGTCCTTGACAAAAGTGCCTAGTGCTCTCTACAGCTAAACCATCACTCTGGCCCAGCATTTACTTTTTGGTTTGGCTTTTTCCCCCCAAGACAGGGTTTCTCTGTGTAGCCTTGGCTGTCCTGGACTCACTTTGTAGACCAGGCTGGCCTGGAACCCACAGCCATTGGCCTGCCTCTGCCTCCCAAGTGCTGGGATGCCACACCTGACCTTTCCCCCCCAGTATTGACTTCTAATATCAACCATTTCCCAAAAGGAAATTGGGGGAGGGGGCTGTCTGAAATGCTTTTCTTTAGTGAAATGAATTACTTCAATTCAGAATGATTTCTTGAATTGGGGATACCAGTACTGACTTTCCTTCCCAGGCTGTAGCCCGTGCTTCTCTTTCAGGTTGATAATCCCTCTCCAAGCCCAATGGAAACATCTGGATGTGCACCTGCAGAAGAATATCTGTGTCAGGCTTTCTCTGATGTAATCCTCGCAGTGAGTGATGTGGATGCAGATGATGGAGCTGATCCAAACCTCTGTAGTGAATATGTGAAAGATATATATGCTTACCTCAGACAGCTGGAGGTCAGTATTGACACGGTACAGTCCGCCCTTACTTAGTGCAGCCAGCTTTAAAGAGTTCAATTCCCAGCACCCACATGGCAGCTCACAACTGCCTGTAACAAGTGTCCAGTGGATCTGATGCACATAAAATAAGTTATATTTTTTAAAAGGTGGGGGAGAGGTCTGGAGAGATGCCTCAGAGGTAAGAGCACTAGCTGTTCTCAAAGGTCCTGAGTTCAATTCCTAGCAAAAACATGGTGCTTCATAACCATCTATAATAAAATCTGGTACCGTCTTCTATAGGCAGAACACTGTATAAATGATAAATAAATCTCTCTTTAAAAAAAAAAAAAATACCCCTGGCTCAGCCTTCCCAGTGCTGTAATTTAAAGCATGCACCACCACACCTGGCTTATTTTATTTACATATGTATGTGTGTATCTTATCTGTCTCAGAACTAGTCTGTTCTGGATCTCTCTTTGTAGACCAGGCTGGGATTACAGGCATATATCACCATGCCCAGTTAGCAAAGCCTTTTTTTTTTTTTAAAGATTTTTTTTATGCCAGGCGTGGTGGCTCACGCCCTTAATCCCAGCACTCAGGAGGCAGAGGCAGGTGGTTTGCTGTGAGTTCCAGGCCAGTCTGGTCTATAAAGCAGGCTTGCCACGTTGAATACAAGATTTGTGTTGGGGAGCTACTACTAGGATGATTCCTAAAGTAGACAAATGTCACAGTTGGGAAAGCCCCAAACTTCTGGGTTTGAAGAGAAAGGAGATGGCACGTTCAGAGTAATCCTGTCAGGGCTGGAGAAATGGCTCAGCATTTAAGAGCACTGGCTGATCTTCCAGAGGTCCTGAGTTCAACTCCCAGCAACCACATGGTGCTTCACAACCATCTATAATGTGATCTAAAGCACACTGTATACATAATAAATAAACAATCTTTAAAGAAAAAAGAGTAATCCTGTCATGACAGAAAGGGAGTGCATGTGCTTGTCAGGGAAGTTATCTGTGCCCACTTGAAAACCTTTCTCCTAATAGCATTTGCTTTTCACCTCTTTAAACAAGACACAGGTTAATGTTGTTCTATCAGATTTAACCCCTCCTGCCTCCCCCACCCCCTTTTATGACCTTACAGACCCTTGTGCATACTAAGCAAGCACTTAACCACTGATCTGTAGACCCTCGCATTGTCGGCTCAGGTTATCGTTGCTTTATTCAGTCTCTCTTGTCCATTGTGGCAGGTGGGTGTGGGGTCAGTGGACAGCTTTCAAGAGTTGGCTCCTGGGACTGAACTTGGGTCAGCAGGCCTTTACCCACTAAGCCATCTTGCCGACTCCTATTCCTTTTAGCACCTGTTTCCTAAAGGAGTCTTCAGTAAGGTGCTTGTGTAAACTAGCTGTCTGCTTTTTAATTCTTGTTAGTACTTAGTAACATTTGTGTTGTCAAGCTGCAGAGCTGGATTTGGTAATTGAACATATTAGTCTTTGATGCCTTATCTTTTTTTTTTTTTAATTTCATTTTTTAAAATTTAATTTTTTTATTAATTTATTCTTGTTACATCTCAATGGTTATCCCATCCCTTGTATCCTCCCATTTTCCCTTTACTCCTCTCCCCTATGACTGTGCCTGAGGGGGACATCCTCTCCCTTTATATGCTCATAGGGTATCAAGTCTCTTCTTGGTAGCCTGCTATCCTTCCTCTGTGTACCACCAGGTCTCCCCCTCCAGGGGACATGGTCAAATATGAGGCACCAGAGTACGTGTGAAAGTCATACCCCAATCTTTTCTTTAGTTATGATATAAGACTTATTTTTTTCTGTACCACAAGCTCAGGTGAAAAGATCTGAGATAATGATAGTTACAGTGTGTGAGCTGCGGTAGTTCTGGTAAATTGAATGTCACAATACGAAGAGCCTAGCTGTCTTTTTTTTCAAGACAGGGTTTCTTATATGGTTCTAGGTGTCATGGAACTAGCTCTATAGATCAGACTGGCCTCCGCCTCCCAAGTGCTGGCTGAGCCTGGCTCTTCTGACCCTTGCTTTCTTAGTCAACTGCACCAGAGCTATCTTAATTAATTGGTGTTTATGGACACAAATGGGATATGGAGAGATGCTTCTAGAGTAACTGACATTTTCTTTTGCAGGAAGAACAGTCTGTTAGAGCAAAATACTTAATGGGTCGTGAAGTCACTGGAAACATGAGAGCCATCCTAATCGACTGGCTGGTGCAGGTTCAGATGAAGTTTAGGCTGCTGCAGGAGACCATGTACATGACTGTTTCCATTATTGACCGGTTTATGCAGGTACGTGTAATTCAGTAATTGAGACTTCTCCATTCCTGAGTTCTGTTGAGAACCTTGGAGGAGGGGAAGTGGACACTACAGTTTGAATCCAGGGGTCCCATATGTGTTAGGCAGGTACCTTAAACCTTTGAGCTGTTATACCTAGCCTGGAACTGAAATCTTTCTTGGGAGGTGAGGTGTCATCAGTTGAGATGTCAATTGAACGTGCTGTTGCAGAACAATTGTGTGTCCAAGAAGATGCTGCAGCTGGTTGGTGTAACTGCCATGTTTATTGCAAGCAAGTATGAAGAGATGTACCCTCCAGAGATTGGGGACTTTGCTTTTGTGACTAACAACACCTATACTAAGCACCAGATCCGACAGATGGAAATGAAGATTCTAAGAGCTCTAAACTTCAGTCTGGGTCGCCCTCTGCCCCTGCACTTCCTCCGTAGAGCATCTAAGATTGGAGAGGTACGGGTTTCTTGAGAAGCGTTTGGTTTGCTGCGTTAGAGAAGAGCAGCTGCTTTGTTTGTTTTGTTTTCCAGGCAGGGTTTTTCTCTGTGTGGCCTTAGCTGTCCTAGACTCCCAGTTTGTAGATAAGGCTGGCCTCGAACTCAGCCATCCTCCTGACTCTTGCCTCCCAGGTACTGAGATTATAGGCCTGTGCCACCATACCCAGCTCTGCTGTTGTGTATTAAATACCTTACTGCATAAGAAAGAAACATGGCTGTTCATTTATTTCTAACCAAGCTGTGTATTACCCAGTTAATTTTTTTTTTTTTTTTTTTTTTAATTTCCTCTTGAAACAAGGTTTCTTCTCTGTAGCCTTTGCTGTCCTGGACACTCTATAGGCCAGGCTGGCCTTCAACTCAGATCCGCCTGCCTCTGCCTCCACCTCCGCGTCCTGGAGTGCTGGGATTACAGGTAGGCCCAACCATGCCTGGCTACATGGTTATGCTTTTTCTCAAGGCTTTCTGTGGACAACTGTATTTGAGAGTTTGCAGACACGGGCAGGACTTTGTTTTGTTTTTGAGTCATTATGTAGCCTTGGCTGTCCTTGAACTCAGAGAGATCCACCTGCCTCTGCCTCACAAGTTCTGGGAGTAAAGGTGTGCGGACCACTGCCCAGCTACAGACAGGACTTTGTAAGTTATTCCAAAAATAAAATTCTGCAAAAGGCTGAGAGCGGTGTATGCGTCTGTTCCAGGTTGACGTTGAGCAGCATACTTTGGCCAAATACCTCATGGAGCTCACTATGCTGGACTATGACATGGTGCACTTTGCTCCTTCTCAAATCGCAGCTGGGGCTTTTTGCTTAGCCCTGAAAATTCTTGACAATGGTGAATGGGTAAGCTGCCTCACCTGCCACCCAGCTTTTAAGTTATGAACAGCCTTTGAATGCACGATTAATGTTCAAAGCATTCTCCCGTTCCTAAATACGAATATAAACATAAATGGTAATGAACATTTGTGCTGTCGTCTTAAAATGGCTCCACGCCTTTAGCTAAGTAATTTTTTCTTTTAAGATATATTTATTATTATGTATACAATGTTTGGTCTGCATGTACACCTGCACGCCAGACGAGGACATCATTATAGATGGTTGTGAGCCACCATGTGGTTGCTGGGAATTGAACTCGGGACCTCTTAACCTCTGAGCCATCTCTCCAGCCCAGCTAATTTAATCTTTATGGTAACACCCTTTTGAGAAACGAAGCTACCCCCAAGTAATCTAAGAAACCCATCCACCTTCTTGGATGCGTCTCATGTACCAGTGCTGGCTGTCCCGACATTGGGGGGGGGTCCCAACTGTGGTTAGATATGTGGTCAGAGGTCTTAAATTTCAATTGTGGTTACCATACGCTATCCCCCTGCCATACTCCTAAATAGCACCTAGGAAGTTTCTGAAAGTCACTGGGGTTTTTAACATGTTGTGTTTTTTTAGTTTTTTGTTGTTTTTTTCTTAGACACCAACACTGCAGCACTACCTATCCTACACTGAAGACTCTCTCCTTCCTGTTATGCAGCACCTGGCTAAGAACGTAGTCATGGTGAACCGAGGCCTTACAAAGCACATGGTGAGTCAACACCTCATGGATGATTTAAGACCTTTTTCTAGACAGGGTTTCTCTGTTGTAGCCTTGGCTGTTCTAGACCAGGCTGGCCTCACAGCAATTTGCCTGCCTCTGCCTCCAATGCTGGTATTAAAAGTATGCACCACCACCACACCCGGCTTGGTTTAAGACCTTTAATCCCAGCACTCTTGGAGGCAGGGAGTCTGATGGGTCTCTGAGTTCAAGGTCAGCCAGGACTACAACAAGATTTTGGTTTTGTTTTTTTTGTTTTGTTTTGTTTTGTTTTGTTTTTCAGTTAAAGTGTAATTATATACAATTGAACTGCTTCCTTTTTACCTTCCAACCCCTCCTATGCATGCAGCATATTGGGATGGTTTTTGTTTTCTTCTTGATTGTAGTGCTTTTCTCTTACAGACTATCAAGAACAAATATGCAACATCTAAGCATGCTAAGATCAGCACTCTGGCACAGCTGAATTGTACACTAGTTCAGAATTTGTCCAAGGCTGTGGCAAAGGCATCGTAACTCAAATGGACTCCTCCATCTGCAAACGCAGTTGGCACCATGTGCCCACCTGTACATAGTATAAACTGTTCACTTGCTCTTCAATAAAGGTTGTGACTTTTTACTTTTCATAGCTTAACTCATTTGAATGTGGTTACTTCTGACTTTGTACAACACAAGTTGGATAAATATATAGGACTTTTAAAACATTTAAACATTTAAAAATACTTAGTTTAACAGAGCATCCAACTAATGTATATAATTGTAGCCTATATGTTTATATACTTCCTTCACTTTGTGTGTCCCGATCATGTCTTAAGTCATCCTGAAACATCTTCCACCTGGTTTAAACACTGTCTACCAGCTTGTCCTTAGTTCCATCTTCTGCCTTCAGGTGCTTGCTGCCTCTGACCACTCCGTCCTGGGCTATGGACTTTCAGATCTAAAACCCAGTTTTCTTGTTATGTAATTATTTATTTGTTAATTGACTTGGAAAATAGGATGTTCAGAATTAAAGGTGTCTTTTAAAAGAATTTGCTCCAAATCTCAATACCAACAAATAAGGGTATTTTCTTGTATGTCCTGTATAAATATAATCATGCATACTCTTGTCAAGGGGATTTTTAAAATGGGTTCATTTTATCAACATTCCTTTCAATGCCTATATTGCATGTCATGGTATGGATAACTGTATGTAACGTGTTCGGTCCTTCCTCTAATGACACACAAATTGCATTCTCACTGCCCCTCTACACAGCACTTCTTAAACGCTCCTCTGTGTTGCTTGGCTTTATGCATGGCTGTTTTCCCAGGGGGTGGGCTTTAAATTCTCACAGAGCCAGGTGAGCGTGCCTGACTCCAACTGGAAAAAGAAATCCTGTCTCACTTGCTGTTTTAATTTATACACCTGATATCAAGTTGAATAAAACTTTATTAATGGGAAGCTCTCCCCATTTCTCATTTTGCCATTTTGTCTTTTGCTAATAAACAAACTTCATGTTGCTGGTAAACCTCATCCTATAGTTCTAGATTTTCAATCTTAAAGTCAACCAACTCAGAAGTGTGACCACCTTTAGTCCCAGCACAAGGGAGGTAACTTTGTAAATTCAAGGTCAGACCCTGTCTCAAGTTTTTTTTTCTAAAATGCTTTCCCTTGTAGGTATATATTCCTTCAGTAAACTAAGTGGTATATAGGATTCTTCCAGATGAACACCCATTTGTGTCACTGATTTTTTTGTTTGTTTTTTGTTTTTTAAGTGCACATTCATTGTTGTTTGATCTAAATGGACTTTTTTTCTCTGGTTATTTTTTTTTAACTGAGTTTTAGGAGTTTGTGTGGCCACATATAGTTTGACTTATGTTCATGTACTTGGCATTATCATGAACATTGGGAGTGCAAGGTTTTACCTGTACAGTAGGCTAGCTTGGGAGTGAGCTGCTGCTTAGAAACTTGCTGATCTTCCACTACATACTCCTATGGTTCCTTAAGCTATACTGGGCTTCTTTCACTTGTGAAAAGACTTTTGTAGATGTAATTGTATAATTTTCCCATTTGCCTTTATTCAGCCTTTCCCATGTAGCCCTTCCCTTGCATTCTCATTCACAGCCTCTGGCTTTTATTGTGGTATATGTTTGTTTATAAATATATAGTCCGCTCTGTGTGTATATAATTTCAGCACTGACCAACACTTTGGTATTAAAGATGAACTAGAGAACTCCTTCCTAGGGAAGACTCCCCTCCCACTCTCAGAATTACTTAGTACCCTGTAATTATTTAAGGTTGGGGCCCTCATGAGGTTTCCCCGTTCAAGTTAGCATGTCTATTGTCTTCATCCTTGTTGAAGTCTTGTTTAGGCAGCCATGTCCGAGACTTCATGGGTGTAACTTCCCTGACAATAGAGGAGATACAGTCTTACTACGTATACCCACTCTCCGGTGTTCCTGATCCTTAAGAGTAGTAATGGTGTTGATGTGTGGGTGGGGTGAGGCATCACAGGATCACTTGCTCTGCTTTGGTGGGTTGTGGTTTTCTGTGGGTATAAGGACATTTCAAATGCAGCGCTTGTAACTGTAGCTGTCTCTCTGGCTAGTGTTGATCTCTGAATCCTTCCTCCTAAATGCTGGGATTACAATATAGTCTCACTATGACTGCCTTGGTTTGCTTCTGTTAGTATGGCGGGTCTGGTGGGGACCTAACATGCTTGTAGCAAGTTGATCTACACTCAAGTACCAGTCCATGTAGAGATTTTAAATCTTTAACTTTTATTTAAGAGTTTGGTATAAGGGCTGGAGAGATGGCTCAGCAGTTAGCACTGACTGCTCTTCCAGAGGACCTGGGTTCAATTCCCATCACCGACAGGGCAGTTTACAACTGTCTGTAACCTCAAGATCTGACATCCTCACACAGACATAAATGCATACAAAACACCAATGCACATAAAATAATAAATTATATAAAGTTTGGTATAGCCCGGCAGTGGTGGCACACACCTTCATCCCAGAATTGGGAGGAAGAGGTAGGTGGATCTACACGAGTTCCAGGACAGCCTGGTCTACAAAGCAAGTACATGACAGTCAAGGCTGTTACAGAGAAACCCTGTCTTCCCCCCCCCCCAAAATATATATAAAATATATAAAGATATATATAAGTTGTTTTGATCTTATTTGATACACAAACATACCTCAACTCTTCCTAGATAGATACAACCCAACTTTGTGTCCTGGGAGCTTTGATACAGCACAAGTATAGTTTTAATATGTGCCACACAGCATGCATACACGATATAAGTTTTATTGTAGAAGCATGGGGAGAGACAGTAAAAAAGTGAGTTTGTCCTTTTTATTCTGTGCCCCTGGGGATGACATTCGAGGTCAGTTAAGCAACCTGGGGCAGGCCTCCTCTATGCCAACACATTAATTTAGAGATCCGAGGGAACACCTGGCCCCTTCTGTCATGGAGCGGCTGTCCTTAGGCTGCAAGGAAGTATCCCTAAGTGACCGTGAAAACCTTACTAATGAAAGTGTATGTCCAGCTAAAAGGTTCAATTGTAACCTGCCAAGGCAGAAAGCAGAAACTTGGACACTTATTTCTCATTGATTTTTCAATCCCAACCCACAAACAGGGTCTTGCCATAAACTCTGTAAGTACTCATAAACTGAGTACTTACTGTGTATTACAGGCTGGTCTCGAACTTGTTGCAATCTTGCCTCAGCCTCCCCCAAGTTCTAGGATTGCAGGCTCTTTTCCCTTTCTGTTAGGAATCTTGGGGTGTTTTTGTTTTTTCTTTTAATTTTTATTTCCGAGACAGGTTTCTCTGTGTAGCCTTGGCTGCCCTGGACTCGCTTTGTAGACCAGGCTGGCCTCAAATTCACAGATCCACTTTTCTCTGCCTCCCAAGTGCTGGGATTAAAGTTGTGCACCACCAGGCCCGGCTTTGTTTTGTTTTTTGAGACACGGTTTCTCTGTGTTTTCTTAGCTGTCCTGGGCTCACTTTGTAGACCAGGCTGGGCCCCAACTCAGAGATCCACCTGCCTCTGCCTCCCAAGTGCTGGAATTAAAGGTGTGCGCCACCATGCCCAGCTTCTATTGGAGCGCCAGTGCAAGGAATTGAAAGAAGTGTCAAGGACATAAGCCAGCACTGCCTCCTACTTGATTTTCTTTTTTCTTTTTCTGAGACAGGGTTTCTCTGTGTAGCCCTGTCTGTCCTGCAACTCTTTGTAGACCAGGCTGAACTCACAGAGATCCGCCTGCCTCTGCCTTCGAAGTGCTGGGATTAAAGGCGTACGCCACCACGTCCGCCCTGCCTCCTACTCGAAGCATTAGTTTCTCCACTGAACAGCAATTATGGGCCTCAGGAGCTCTAATAGGGATTGGGAATGTAGTTCAATAATTGAGGGACCCTAGATGTGTTCCTAACACAGCAAGAGAAATTAATTATTCAATACAATACTGCAAGAGCCACGCGATTCTCTGCACTTGGAAAGTGGAGGATTGGTAGTAAAATACCAGCTTGGGTTGCACGAGACCCAGTCTCACAGGGGTAAGAAGAGAGTGGAACCTAGCGACATGATTGCATGGTTAAGAACACGAGCTCCCAGGGAGGAGCCTGGTTCAATTCCCAGCACCCACATCACATGGCTCACAACTGCCTGTAACTTCAGTTCTGGGGAGGATCTGATGCTGATGCCCTTGTGCCTCCGCAGCCACTTGCACGCACTTCGGGTCACATATCCCACCCTGCAGGATATACCCATCCATCCTCTAAGCCTTGACCTAGAGTGACAGTTACAGAACCCAGGCAGGATGACTACTCACTTCTGCCCCCAACCCCCACCCCCGGCTTGAGACACTAGGATACAGCTTAAAGTATTAAAGATTACCGCGCCGGCTCCGTGCTAGGTCGATCCCAGGGATTTACGCACGCTAGGTAAGCGTTCTCCTACTGAGCCTCATCTCCATACATCCCTACCCAAAGGTTTCGATTAGATCCAGTGTGTTGGGGAGAGTCTAACTGGTGGAATAGAATCTGTTTCTTCTGGGTAACCTGGGAAAGGAACGCTGCGCCATAACCACGGCAACCCGACGGCAGAAGGGTGGGGCTCTGGGCGGAAGGGGCGGGACGAAAGGGACAGGTATTTCCGGGTGTCAGTTTCGTGGCGGGAAGAACCGCTAGGGTGTTCCTGTAGCGTTCAAACCTGTAAGCAACCTCTGCAATGGAGCAGCCTCCAGAGACGCCTACGGCCGGGGCTGAGGCCTGCGGAGAAGCGCGGGGTCTGCCGCAAGCCGCTGAGGAGCGCATCGAGGACCGCATCAGCCTGCTGCTCAGGTGCTTCCGGCGGGCATCCCGCCCTCACTCAGGACCCGCTGGGTTCAAACTCAAACTCCATGGCTCCCAGCCTCACTGCACTATCGGTTGAACCGGGTCAATGGGAAGGGGGGCCGCAAAGGGCACCCTCTGCGCAGAGACGCTAGGGGTGTCCCTGGGACACTGAGGAAGTGCTTAACGCAGTGCCCCGTCCTTAGCCAGGCTCCGAACCTGAACGGGCTGGCTGAGCAAAACATCTAAGCCAAGCTACGGAAGGGAGGGAGGGACGGTGGGAGGGAGGGAGGGCACGACCCACCATATATGGCTAAGACCCTTGGCTGCCCATAAACTTCATTTGTTTATCATTCTGCTAAGACAGTGATGCTCTCCAGTCAGCAGTTTTTAGGGAAAATTTGATGGCAATAAGACCTGGACCAAGTGCCAGGCGCGGTGGCGCACGCCTTTAATCCCAGCATTCGGGAGGCAGAGGCAGGCGGATCAATGTGAGTTCGAGGCCAGCCTGGTCTACAAAGTGAGTCCAGGATGGCCAAGGCTACACAGAGAAACCCTATCTCGAAAAACCAAAAAAAAAAAAAAAAAAAAAAAAAAAAAAAAAAGACCTGGACCAAAACCGCACTACTGCCTGTGGTGAAATCTTTTTTTGTTTGTTTGTTTTTTTGAGACAGGGTTTCTCTTTGTAGCCTTGGTTGTCCTGGACTCACTTTGTAGACCAGGCTGGCCTCCAACTCACAGTGATCCGCCAGCCTCTGCCTCCTGAGTGCTGGGATCAAAGGTGTGCGCCACCACGCCTGGCTCTGAAAATGCTTTTCAATATTTTATTATTTTCTTGTTTTTTTTTTTTTTTTTTTTTTTTTTTTTTTAAGATTTATTTATTTTACATATATGAGTACCCTATCTAGAGGTCACCTGCAGGCCAGAAGAGGGCATCAGATCACATTATAGATGGCTGTGAGCCACCATGTGGTTACTGGGAATTGAACTCAGGACCTCTGGTAGAGCAAGCAGTGCTCTTAAGGCTGAGCCATCTCTCTAGCCCCTAGTTTTATGTTTTTAGGGTGTATTTTGGGCAGCGGGAGAGATGAATCAGTGGTTAAGAGCACTGGCTTCTCTACCAGGTGACCCAGGTTCAATTCCCAGCACCTACATGGCAGCTCACAACTGTCTGTAAGTCCAGTTTCAGGTGGACTGACACCTTTACACAGATGCACATGAAATAGAAATAACAATTTTTAAAAATAGGTTTATTTTTGAAGCTGTGTGGGGAAGGTGTGTGCCTTTAATCCAAGCACTCAGGAGGCAGAGGCAGGTGGATCTCTTGTGAGTTCCAGGACAGCCAGGGATACATAGAAAAACCCTGTCTCAAAAAAACCTTAAGAGTTTTTATTTACATAATTGTAACAGGACTGAACTCGGCTCCGCATACAAGAACAATACCCACTTGATGACTGAGCCCTTTTCCAGCAGCTCGTCTGAAAATGTTGCCGTCTGTATGCAAAGCTAGTGGAGTTTGGGGTTATCATCACTTGGGGCTGCCTACCTGTCACAGTTTTTGTTGACTACATTTCAGTCTGGCGTGTTAATGTGTATAAGAGTTACAGTTTTAACTTTCTCTCCAAGGTGCTGTTTTCCCTCTCATGTCTTCCTTTTGTCAACTGTTTTAAATAAGATGAGGGTAACTGAGAAGACTTCAGTGTCAAGTCTCATTCTGTTAGGGTTCAGGAATAGCCGTACACTGACCACTCCAACAGCAGACTCGGGTCCATAGGAAATTATTGAACACTAAACAAAAACTGACCAGTCAAGGACACAACCTGCCCTCAGAAGCCAGACAGTGTCCCTGAGCCACTTTCTTTTCTTTTTTCCTTTTCTTTTTTTCTTTTTTTCTTTTTTTTGAGACATGGTTTCGCTGTGTAGCCTTGGCCATCCTAGACTGAGATTAAAGGTGTGCACCACCACCACCCAGCTTGTTTCTTTCTCTTTTTTGGGGGGGGGGGTTCTCGAGACAGGGTTTCTCTGTGTAGCCCTGGCTGTCCTGGACTCACTGTGTAGACCAGGCTGGCCTCGAACGATCCACCTGCCTCTGCCTTCTAAGTGCTGGGATTATAGGCGTGCACCACTGTGCACGGCTCTCCTGAACCTTTTTCAAAGTGCGTTTTAAAAGGAAAAACAAAAAACAAAAACCACAACCAAGCAGGAAAAATCATTTCTATTCCAGGTTCATTGTGTTCATCCAAGCAAGAAGAATACATTTTTGTCTTATGTTCATTGTATCTCAAAGCATTTTAAGCTAATTGGCTGGAATTTTAAGATAGGGGAGCGATTGGGGGCTTTCCAGCTTTCCAGGAGAAAAGAACATAGCAGGGAGTTATGGTTTAACTCTAACAGAACATACATTTATCTTCACTCAAGCAGAACAGTATTTACCATCTATTGTTTTATCTAGGCAGCAAGTACTGAATTATTGATTTGTAAGTAAAGGATATTCTTTTTTCAGGCAGGCAGAGCCTTTGAACTTGAACTTCATTTCATCCTATGATATAAATGGAAACTTAAAGGAAAAGTGGCTTTGTTATGCTAAAGGTGAACGTAGGTGTTAACAGAGGAGCTACAGTTATGCTAAGAACTAGAGCAGGACTCAGCGGAGAGGTTTAAGCAGATTATAACATTCCCATAATTTATTGCATGATGTTTATAACCACCATCCATAAATGCTTTTCCTATCAGTCTTCTTTTTCAATTTTCAGGCTAAAAGCGCAGACGAAACAACAACTCTTAGAATATAGGTCAATGATTGATGCAAGTAAGTGGTTTCATTTTCAAATAAGTTTTATGAGTTTTCTGAAGAATGGTATTTCTTTTTTGGTTTTTTTTTTCGAGACAAGGTTTCTCTGTGTAGCCTTGCCTGTCCTGGACTGCCTTGGTAGACCAGGCTGGCCTCGAACTCACAGTGATCCACCTGCCTCTGCCTCCCATGTGCTGGGATTAAAGACATGTGCTACTATGCCCGAAAGAGTGTTATTTGTTTTAAGAAATAATTTGATTTTATGTATATGTGCTTTTCCTGCTTTGTCAGTACCCATGAAGCCAAAGAGAATATTGGGTCTAGAGTTACAGAGGTTGTGAGCCACTGTCTGGGTGCTGGGAATCGAACCAGATCCTCTACAGGAGCAGCCAGTGCTTTCAACTGCTGAGCTGTCTCCAGCCCCCAGACGAATGATATTCTTGGGAAACAAGAAGTTGTTTTTCTCAGTAAAACATGGAGACTCTACCTTTAATTAAAGCACTCAAGAGGTAGAGACTCGGGTCTCTAAGTTTGAGGTCAGCCTGATTTGTATATTGAGTTGTTTCAGGCTTGCAGGAGCTACATGGTGAAACCGTCTCAAGAAAACAAGTTTTGTGCATTCTGTGTAGCTAAACCGGTAAACAAAGAAACATACAAGATACTCATGAAGCATGGTGATGTGGCCACAAGATGGCTTAACCGGTTAAGGTGCTTGTCCTAAGCCTGGTGCCCCGCGTTCAGTGCCTAGGACCCAGAAGGTGGAGGGTAGAAGTGACTTGACAGAGCCGGGCGTGGTGGTGCACACCTTTAATCCCAGCACTCGGGAGGCAGAGGCAGGCGATCGCTGTGAGTTCGAGGCCAGCCTGGTCTACAAAGTGAGTCCAGGATGGCCAAGGCTACACAGAGAAACCCTGTCTCAAAAAAAAAAAAAAAAAAAAAAAAGAAGTGACTTGACAAGTTATCTTCTGACGGTCACATGTGTTCCCTGATATACTCACATACGCTATGTGTTTATTTAAATAAAAGTGTTAATGACTTACAAAAAAAAAAACTTTTTACTTGTAGATGAAGAAAAAACTCCAGATC
This sequence comes from Acomys russatus, assembly GCF_903995435.1. Lineage (NCBI taxonomy): Eukaryota > Metazoa > Chordata > Mammalia > Rodentia > Muridae > Acomys > Acomys russatus. Next base: position 21,612,289 of record NC_067166.1, on the reverse strand, counting down.
AGATCATGCAAGAAAAACAAATTGAAAGGTATGTCTTATTTTAATATTTTATCTGTGGCTCTTACTAAGACTTACTCATATGATCCTTGTTACAATGCTGTCTTTCCTTTCCTGGATGATTTTAAATAAGTCATGCCTATGTTGCGAGGCTGGTGACCTACAGTGGAGTATATGGCGCTATGGGGTGGTGGCTTCTCTGTGGCCTGGCATTCCTCCACACTGTCTGGATGCTTAGTGTGGGGACTCAGCTCAGCTCCCCAGCTGTGTAGATAGGCTGCTGTGAGGGTAGCCTGTCATTTTCTTCTGTTGAGATAAAGGCGCTCAACTTTCATCCCCAAGGTTTACTTTGTGCACATTTCAGTAACAACTTTAATATTGCTGAAATTCTTCGGTTCTTGTTTCTGTAATAGTAAAATTGAAGACCTGGAGAATGAAATTGAAGATGTAAAAAGTAGTTTTGAAATCAAAAGTCTTGCGCTAAACAGGTAATTCTTGCCTTACTATTACTAAATGTAAAAATTGTGAACTAGGTGCAAACATGAGCAGGAAAGGAAAGGCGAGGGTTGGTTTTTTGGAGTTTTTGTTTTGTTTTGTTTTTTTGAGACAGGGTTTCTCTGTGTAGCCCTGGTTGTCCTGGAACTTGCTTTGTAGACCAGGCTGGCCTCGAACTCACAGCAGTCCACCTGCCTCTGCCTCCTGAGTGCTGGGATTAAAGGTGTGTGCCACTGCCACCCGGCGAGGGCCTCTCTTGTAGTCCTGCCTGTCCTGAACTCTGTAGACCAGGCTGGCATCGATCTGCTGGGATTAAAGGTGTGTGCTACCACACCCGACTACCATACTGGTTTTTGGGGTTTTTTGTTTTTGTTTTTGAAGATTTATTTATTATGTATACAATGTTGTGCCTGCATGTGTGCCTGCTCACCAGAAGAGGGCACCATATCTCATTATAGATAGTTGTGAACCACCATGTAGTTGCTGGGAATTGAACTCAGGACCTTTGGAAAAACATTCAGTGTCCTTAACCTCTGATCCATATCTCCAGCGCTGTTTTTTGTTGTTTTTTTTTTTAAGATTTATTATGTATACAGTGCACATTAGATCACATTATAGATGGCTGTGAACCACTATGTGGTTCCTGGTGAGTTGAACTCAGGACCTCTAGAAGAACAGTCAGTGCTTTTAACTGCTGAGCCATCTCTCCAACCCCTACCATACTGTTTTTTAAAATATACTATGTTTTGTATATATTTGAAGGGAAATCAATATATTAGATTTAGAAAATATTTAGAAAAAAATCTAAGGCCCTATAGATGTTACTTGTTCTGTACAATACAGCTTTTTCTCTAAGATGCCATCTTCTTTTCATTGTGGTTTTTGTTTTTTGTTTTGGGGGGGAGGTTTTGAGACAGGGCTTCTGTGTGTATGTAGCCTTGGCTGTCCTGGACTCGCTGGGTAGACCAGGCTGGCTTCGAACTCACATCAATCTGCCCGCCTCTGTCTCCCATGCTGGGATTACAGGCTTGCTCCACCATGTTTGGCTTTTTTGTTATTTAATGCTTTGTTTTCTTCTTTTAGGATGAAACTGTCAATGGCACTTAAGAATCACATGGAAAACATGGACAGCGAGAGTAGGTATGACTTTTTTCTCCTAGATTAGGAAAGAATAGGAACAATAAAGGAGGTATGCACATAAACTGATTTTAGATTTTAACTTTAATTTGTTTATTTTTTGAGACAGGGTTTCTCTGTGTAGACTTGGCTGTCCTGGAACTTACTTTGTAGACCATGCTGGCCTGGAACTCACAGCGACCCGTCTGCCTCTGTCTCCGTAAGTGCTAAGATTAAAGATGTACACCACCACGACGGGCAGATTTTGAGTTTAAAGAAAAAAAAATAATGGTGGCTCATGCCTTTGATCAGAGCACTGGAGGCAAAGGTAAGCAGATCTCTGAGTTTGAGGCTAGCCTGGTCTATATAGTAAGTTTCAGGATATTCAGGGCTATATATAGAGACCTTATCTCAAAAAGAGGGGTGTGTGTGTGTGTGTGTGTGTGTGTATGTATGTGTGTAGATCAGAGGACAACTTGAAGGAGTTGCTTAGTTCTCTCCTGCCATATGGGCCCTGAAATTGAACTTAGATCCTCCAGTAGCAACTTAATTAAATAGAAGGACACTCCTTGTTTCTCGGTGGTAGAAATGATCTTGTTTTACCTGCCTGAGCTACACAGTGAGTTCAAGGATAGCCTGAACCTCTTAATAAGATCCTGACTCAAAAACAAATCTGGAGATGTAGCTCAGTGGTAGATTGCTTAGCTAGCTTATATGACAGGAGTTCAGTCTCAGTACTGAAAAGGTGGGTGGGAAGGAAAGTGGGTGCTGGTTTTGCTTAAAGACTTTGTCAGGAAGTATAAATAAAGGCTCTAGAAATCAGCAGTCTTGCCTCAGCCTCTCCCCATCCCCCACTCCATCTTTGTTTCTAAAACTCTAAAAGGCTTGTGATATAATATACCCTCCAGTGAGCACCAGACAAGTTCTGAGGTGGGTCTGGGCACCTCTCCCACCTAGGTGTCTTCATTCAGGTTGATTTGTAACCCCTTGACATTCCTGCTGGCTCCGCTTATAATTGTCAGGTGTTTGGCACATGCCTTATTCTCAGCTCTTAGGAGGCAGAGCCAGGCAGATCTCTGTAACTTTGAGGCTAGCCTGGACTCCATAGTGAAACCCTGTCTCAAGAAAAACCAAGTTGGACATGGTGGTGCACACCTGTAATCCCAGCAGAGGCAGGCAGATCTGTGAGTTCCAGCCAGCCTGGCCTACAAAGTGACCCCAGGACAGCCAAGGCTACACAGAGAAACCCTGTCTGGGGAAAAAAGGAAAAAAAAATAGAAAACAGTAGAAAAACCAAGCTGGACAGGGTGGCACATGCCTGTAATCCCAGCACTCAGGAGGCAGAGGCAGGTGGATTGCTGTGAGTTCGAGGCCAACCTGGTCTACAAAGTGAGTCCAGGACAGCCAAGGCTAACACAGAGAGACCTCATCTCAAAAAACCAAAAAGAAAGAAAGAAAAAGAAAACCCAAACATTTTAAAACATTTGCCCATTTTGTGCCACCTCTTCAGCCTCGGCATTTATTCTTGGTTTGGTTTGGTTTTGGTTTTTCAAGACAGGGTTTCTCTGTAGCCTTGGCTGTCCTGGACTCGCTTTGTAGACCAGGCTGGCCTGGAACTCACAGAGATCCACCTGCCTCTGCTGCCCTTAGTGCTGGGATTAAAGGCGTTCGCCACCACACCCAACTCTTACTCTTACCTGAAGTAAATAAGTGACCTTTTTTTCCGTTGCAGTGTGCTCACTGATGACATGAAGCACGTATTAAGGCTACAGAAGTTAGTAATGAAGTCGCAGGAGGTAAGCGGTGTGTCGGTTGCTCATGTCTCTGTGGTCTTGATGACAGCCTTCTGGAAACTGACACACGGTATTGAGATGTGCAGTGGCGTTGCAGATGGGTTTCCGTAGGTTGTCTTTGTCATAGAGCTTATTTTTTTACTGAGGTTACAAGTTACCAACATACTTTAAGTGACTGACTGTCTCCTTCCTTTGTGGCCCGTGATCCTAGCACACAGGAGGTAGAAATGGGGATCCAGGAGTTCAGTCATTCTTGGTTCCAAAGTGAGTTGAGGCCAGCCTGGGCTATTTGAGACCCTGTCTTGTCAGTGTAGTACACGCCTTTAATCCCAGCACTGTGGAAGCAGAGGCAGGTGTGTCTCTGAGAGTTCCAGGACAGCCAGGGCTACACAGAGATACTCTGTTTCAACAACAACAACAAAAAAAAACCAAACAAGATAGGTCCCAGCATGCAGCGTGAGTTCAAGGCCAGCTACATAGTAGACTTGTTTCAAAATAAAATACACAAAAAACAAAGATAGGGCAAAAAGGGAAATTGGAGCCTAAGAACATTTAACTATGTGAAAGTCAGTGGTATAAGTATAGATTTATCATTGAGTGACGTGCTTTCATCTGTTTTAATAACAGGAGTCTTCGGAACTAGAGGGGAAACTGCTTGATGTTAGAAGAAAGAGACTGCGTATGTAGACTATGTTTACTTTTTTCTTATAAACATACACACGAGCACACGCACACACATGCATGTACACACGCACACTGAGGCACTCACCGGAGTTCAGAGAGCCAGTTCTTTCCTTCTGCCACGTCAGGTCTCAGGCTTGGCAGCAAAGGCCCTTCCTCACTGCACCATCTCACTGGCCTTTTTAAATGATTTATCTACTTTGCGGAACACATTTTTATCTACATTAGCTGTTTAATAGGGACAGATTTCTCAGTAACTGATAAATTTAATTTTCAATTTTTCTTACATTTTTAAACATTGCAGTTAAGGAAATAGAGTAAAAATGCATTTTGCTTTATTTTTGTTATTTTAGAACTTTAAATTCTGGTCAGGTGTGGCGGAACAAGCCAGTAAAGCCACTCTGAAAGCTTAGGCAGGAAGATCAGAGGTCAGGTCATCGACTACGATATAATGAGTTTAAAGCCAACCTGGGCTACTTGAGAGCCTATCTCTAAAAAAAAAAAAAAAAAAAAGAAAAAAGTACATTGTTAGTCCATTCTCTCCATGAGTGAAGAAATTAAATGGTAGAGAAAATTATAGTGCAGAAGTCGTGCCCCTTGTCATTCTAAACTGTTTTCATGCCCATCTGAGCATATTTATAAGTACATAATTTCTCAATGACCAGTACACATGCTTCCACAGCTGCACCACCTAACTTACCACAACAAAATTCTAGCATTCAAAAGGCAGAAGATTCACCACTTGTTCAAAGCCACTCTGAGCTACATCGGCTCAGCAGGCTAGACAGGAATTCATAGCAAGACCTTCCAAAAATGTATTTGATAAACATAAAAATCATTCATATATATATATACACACACACACACACACACACACACACACACACACACACACGCACACACACATATACATACATAAATACATACATACATATGTACATACAGAGAGAGAGAGACATACATACATATGAAACAGTCAGCACACATAGGACATGGATTTTATGTTCAGTAGTTTGGAGGCCGCAGGCTGCCTCTAGACTATGAATAAATATATAGGTCGTCTCATTGGTTACAGATTGCATTCCTCACACATTTTGTAAAAGATTCTAGATAAATCATGTCACCTTCAGATCATGAAAACTGTGGGGATCCATACTGCCCTTCTAAAAGGAAACTACAAAAATATATACAGATACCTAATAATAACGATTCTGGGATTAGAAAAGCACATATACCAGGCAGTGATGAGACACACCTTGATCCCAGTACTTGGGAGACAGAGGCAGGCAGATCTCTGTGAGTTCAAAGCCAACCTGGTTTACAGAGCAAGGTCCAACACAGCTAGGGCTACACAGAGAAACCCTGTTTTGAAAAACAGACAAATAAGAAGAAAAGCACGTATCCACCAAGGGATATTCTTTCAGTGACTGTAAAACTGAAAGTGGTAAACATTTATGTACTTACACATAACAAGGACTAAAGGTGTAGACATTGGTAGTCAGTCAACATGCAAGAAGCCGTGCCTTTGGGCCAGGCATTCTGACACATACATGTAATCGCAACACTCGAGAAAGACAGACAGACAGACAGACAGGAGGATCAGGAATTCAAGGCCAGCCTGAGCAACATGAGAGCCTATCTAAAACAAAAACAAAACAAAGCCAAACTATGCTCAGGGATTAAGAATACCAGCTGCTCATCCAGAGGACCCAGATGTGACTCCCAGCACCCATCTGTAACTTCAGTCTCTGGGCATCCATCTCCCTGGCCTGGCCCTGTGGGTACTACACATATTTGGTGCATAGATCTACATGAAGGCAAAACATTCATAGACAGAAAAAAAATAAAGTAAAACTTCTTGATTGGAATAACCAGGAAATGCTGCTTTATAATCTTTCTTGGTCCTTATATAAAGCTGCACGTACCTTTGGGTAAGTTAAGTATACATAATGAGTTCTAGGCCAGCCAGGGTAATATATAGAGACCCTTTCTTTAAAGGGGGAAATAGGGCTGGAGAGATGGCTGAGAGGTTAAGAGCACCGGCTACTCTTCCAGAGGTCCTGAGTTCAATTCCTAGCACCCACATGATGGCTCACCAGCATCTATAGTGTGATCTGATGCCCTCTTCTGGCATGCAGGTGTACATATAGGCAAAGCACTATACATAATAAATAAATATATAAGTAAATAAATCTTTAAAGGAGGAAAACACCAAACAAAACTCATATATATCATATTGTTTTATTTTTAACCTAACAGAATTAAAGCAAGCTTCAAGAAATAAGCTTTTAGAAATTCAAACTGAGAAGAACAAACAGAAAGAGGACTTGGATAATGTGGAAAATTCAGAAATGATAAAGACTATGAAAAAAAACCTACAGATGGAGATAAAGATTACTACAGTTATTCAAAACACATTCCAGGTAACATTTATATAAATTAAGAACAGACGTTGCTGGACATGGTGGCACACACCTATAATCTGAGTGCTTGGGAAAGAAAGGCAGTAGGATTAGGCGTTCGAGGCCAGCCTGAGCCAGATGAGATCCTGTCTCAAAAAACAGACACCGGGACTGGAGAGTTGGTTCTGTGGTTGGGAGCAGTGGTACTCGTCCAGAGGACGCAGGTTCAGTTCTCACTACCAACACTGCAGCTCACACCTCCGAGTCACTCTAGTCCCAGGGGGCTGAGCTCTGGCTTTCATGGCAATAGGCCCAATGAGCCCATAGGCATGTAGATAAAAAAAACCCACACAAAATTAATTAATTAAAAAACAAACAAGAAAAGGGATGGTCTTTTTTTTTTTTTTTTTTTTTTTTGCCCCCAAGGCAAGGTTTTACTGTGTAGCTGTAGCCCTGGCTGTCTTGGAACTTGCTCAGTAGATCAGGCTGGCCTTGAACTTGTAGAGATCCTCCTGCCTCTGCCTCCCAAGTGCTGGGTTTAAGTGTGCACCACCACTACCTGGCAACTGTCCCTTCTATAGCCCAATATTTTTGTACATAACAGCCTAACATTTATTCTCTAAAATCTGTCTAAACATTTTATAAGTAATTTACTATCATTGAGCCATTGTTTATTAAAACATAAATGACCAGAATTTTCATTAATTATGATTCTAATCATTTTATAGTTCATTCATTGTTTGCTACAAAAATATTTTGCACTATTTCAAAGGCTTAAAACTTTGATGAACTAAACTCTTCTTTTTATTTCTTTTGAAAACAAAACACTGGTCCCAGAGAGCTGGCTCAGCAGTTAAGAGCTCTGGCTGCTCTTCCAGAGGTTCCTTCTTCAGTTCAGCACCCACATGGCAGCTCACAACTGTTAGTAACGTAACCAGTTCTGGGGAGCCCAACACCCTCGCCCAGACATACATGCAGGCAGAACACCAATTCACATAAAATTAAAAAGAGAAAGAAAACATATTAGTTTTGTTTGTTAATATTTCTTTTTAAATATTGATTTTAATTACTTTTTAAAGATTTATTTACTATTACATATACACAGTGCAGGCCAGAAGAGGGCATGAGATCACATTATAGATGGTTGTGAGCCACCATGCACTTGCTGGGAATTGAACTCAGAACCTCTGGAAGAGCAGTCAGTGCTCTTAACCTCTGAACCATCTCTCCATCCCAGTTGCTAATATTTCACCCTAGAGCAAAAGAGCAATTGATACAAAGCTGGCTTTGACCCCAGGCGACACTACAAGTATTCCTTTTTGTTTGTTTGTCAGGGTTTCTCTGTGTAGCATTGTCTGCCCTGGTCGAAATCACAGTGATCCATCTGCCTCTGCCTCCCAAGTGCTCACTGCAAGTATTCTTAACAAGTAAAAGCTGTCCAGGGAACCCACAGGTGAACACTGGAGATACCAGCATTATGGGAAGCAAGGCTGCAACCTTGTTGAAAGTGAGAATGTGGTTCTGTTTGTCTTCTTGATCTTCTGCAAAACAGGAAATGTTCAGTAATTATCCGATGATATCAGTCCAAGGATGCTGGGACCTAACTCAGTTGAGAGAGTGTTCACCTGGCAGCCGCACAGCCCTGGCTTTGGTCCCCAGCCCACATGAACTGTAGTGTAGGCAGGTGCTTGTAATCCCAGTACTGAGTAAGTGGAGGCAGGAGGCAGCACCATCTCAGCTACAGAGTTGATGCATAGAAAGCTCAGGACCAACCTAGGCTACATGGAACCTTTGGGGGCAGGAGGGGATGGGGTGGGGAAAGCAGGAAAGGATTTGTTAAAATCTTGTTAAATTAAGTGCGTAATTTTTTTTTTTTTTAATTTCAGGGCCTTATTTTGGGGAGTAAAGTCAACTGGGCAGAGGATTCTGCCCTCAGAGAGACCGTGTTGCAGCTGGGGAAGGATCTCGACACGATCTAATAAGAACCCCGTTTGGCATTTTTAGGTTGTTTCTGTGCCCAGTCTGTCATATAAATTGCTGAGTTCATGGACAATGTAAGTGGTGGTCTGGGGACCATTCTGCTGCTTCAAGTTTGAGGGCTTGCGTTGATGATATGACATGGAACGTCTTGTTTGAAATATGATCGTTAATGTGACTGGGGTACCCTGCGGGAGCCTGAGCATCCAGCCTTGAAGGGAAGGTGGGTCCGACTGCCACAGGAGGTGGACATCTTTGCGAGCACTCTCCTGGCAGTGCTTTCCAACACATTCATGCATCTGTGCATCAGTCTGATAGCCCAAAATTAGAAAAGTGTAAAGGATTCTCATTATGGAAGTACGGTTGTGCCTTCCCCCCTTCCTTATCTAGCATTCATTTTACTTTTATAAGTTGAGAATTAAAAAATAAATAAATGTAACTGCCTTATTAATTAAAAAAAGGAAATTTGCAGGATTGGAGAGATGGCTCTGTAAAAAGAACGCCTGGCTCAGTTGTTGTCTGGGAAGTTTATTGCCTCCTTCTGCTAACCCAGGCCTAGTCCTAGAAGCCTCTGGCCTCCATACAGTTGAGAGGCCTAGAATGTTTTCAGCCTCTGAGACTTACTGTTTAGTAGGCTCACGCTTACTTGCTCTTTCTGAGCTCTGGGCTGGCTGGCTCAACTCAGGTGTTCTGGCTCAAACTCTTCTCCCAGCTGATTTATTTAACCTGGCTTCTCTCTTGGCCCAGAATTGCTCTGCTTGGCCTCAAACTAACTCAACCATCTGCTCTGCACTTATCTTAGTGTGAAATGTCCTTTGTAACCTCATGTATTTGGACATTAGATCTCCAGCTGATGGCGCTGTTTTGGAAAGTTGAGGACTTTTAACTTACTTATTTTTAATTTACTGTGTATGAGTGTGTATGTGCCCCTGAAGTTCAGAAGATGTCATCAGAACCCCTGGAACTGGGTGATTGTGAACTACCAGGTGGGTGATGGGAAATAAACCCAAGTCCTCCCCAAAGGCAGCAGTGCTCATAACCACTGAGCCACCTTGTCAGCCCATTGTGGATTTCCTGACAGGGTTTCTCTATAATAGCCCTGGCTGTCCTAGAGCTCTCTTTGTAGAACTAAGTGGAGGACCCGAGTCACAGGAGCAGCCTTGGGGTTGTAGTCTGCCCCTACTTCCTGTGGGTTCTCTGGACCCTGACTGCAGATGCAGTGTTACCAAGTGCCTCACACTTTTGCTGCCATGTCTTCCCTGCGAGCATGAACTATATTCCCTCAAAGAAATAAACCCTTCCTTCCTTAGATTGCTTCCTGTCAGGTATTTGATCAGAGCAACAAGAAAGGTAAGGTGTGCAGTTGCTATCTCATGATAGTCTGAGCTTTGGTGGTAGCTAGTGGTCCGATAATTTAGTTATTATCCCAAAGATTTTACCTAATGGAGGGCTGGAGAGATGGCTCAGAGGTTAAGAGCATTGGCTGTTCTTCCAAAGGTCCTGCGTTCAAATCCCAGCAACCACATTGTAACTCACAACCATCTATAATGAGATCTGGTGTCCTCTTCTGGCTGCAGGCACTCATGCAGGCAGACTACTATATAAATAAATAAATAAATTTTTTTTAAAAAAAAAAAGAGATTTTACCTAATGGTTAAAAACATTATTTCAAACAAGAAATGGGTGATAATGGCTACTAAGAGGACTAAAGATAGCCTCTTGACTCCTGCCCTACAGCATTCCAACTCTCCACATGGAGGCTCTGCTTAACCAGGCTGCAGAGTCTTCAACATGGTGTGGCGTTTGCAGGAAATTCCTGTTCATACCTGACGTGGAACATCTAGGTGGGTGCTTGCAAAGGGTCAAAGACCTGACCTCTCAGACCTCTCAACTCAGCCTACAGAGCTGCCGTCCCTTTAAAAGCCAATGCCTGTAGTCTACCCTTCCTTTTGGCACACAGCTGGCCACAATCAGACATGTCATCCAACCCTGTGGCCAGTCTGATAACAAGACTCCTGTTGCATCTTGACCCAGATGGGAAAAGGTGAGGACATCCTAAGGAGCAGTAAGACTCAGCTGAGTTTACAGGCAGGAGACAGACGATGTCTGCGGGACCAGGTTATAAGGATGCTTTATTTAGAGAAGCCCTGGCATGAGATTGTATTAACAGGTGGTTTGTGGGTGTCTGCCTTGGAATACAAGATGCAACATTCTGCAGATGACCCTACAGTTTGGTACACGCTTATCCAGAAAGTAATTTCCAGAATCCCAAAAAAGTTATCCCACACTTAGCTAGACTAAAGCATCTGGATTGCTGTAGCAAGTGCAGAAGAGGGATTGAAAAGCCTGGAACAGGACGGAGGTCGCATATCTGATACTTAGCAATTCACAACAGTAGTAAAATTACAGTTATAAAGTAGAAACAAAAATAATTTTATGGTTGTGGTCACAACATGAAGAACTATATTAAAGGTCGCTTCAGGCGGGTTGAGAAGCACTGGTCTAGAGAGTGCTAGGGATGCTAGCATGCGTGATTCCCTCCAATCAATCCCTAGCACATATAAGCCAGGCTGCAATCCAGCACTCAAGAGTAGATGCAAGAATCAGAAGACCAAAGCCATGCCCACTCTCCTTCATAGCAAGCTTGAGACCAACCTAGGCTACAAGAAGAGACCAGGTTTAATAAAAAACAAACAAGGGCTGGGTGTGGGGAGGCAGAGGCAGGTGGATCTCTGTGAGTTCAAGGCCATCCTGGTCTACAAAGTGAGTCTAGGACAGCCAACGCTACACAGAGAAACCCTGTCTGGGGGTGTCAGGCGGCATGGGGGGGAGCACATATATGCTTGCAAGCCAGAGGAGGACACTGGATCTCATTACAGATAGTTGTGAGCCACCAAATGGTTGCTATGTACTGAACTTAGGACTTTTGCGAGAACAGCCAGCGCTCTTAACCTCTGAGCCATCTCTCCAGCCTGAGGATACGCTTTTTGAAGCAAGAAAGTGCAATGAGAAATGCGGGTGTGCCCTGTAATCTCTGGACTTCTAAGACTTGTGATGAAGGAAGGTCTAAGATCTGCATATACTACTTAGCAAGCCCTTGGAAGGACAGGAAGAAAGGGGAGTGGACATGAAAAGATGTGAAACCAGGTGTGGTGGTGCACGCCTTTAATCCTAGCACTCGGAAGGCAGAGGCAGATGAATTGCTGTGAGTTTGAGGCTAGCCTGGTCTACAAAGCAAGTCCAGGACAGCCAAGGCTAACAGAGAGACCCTGTCTCCAAAAAAAAAAAAAAGTGAAACACTACACCAAGAAATAAGCAAATAAACACACAGAATGGTGCAACACTGTAAAATAAGCACCTGGAAAATTTTCACAACCAGGTGAAAGATTTCAGAACCAGGTGGAAGGGCAGTGCCCCCAGGGGCTCCAGATGCCGGTGACACAGGATTCTCAAGCTGGCCTCTGCCTGAAACCTAGAAGGATGTGGGCCACAGCCTTCAGGCCCTGATCTGATAGGACCAGGAGTGCTTTGCTCCATGCCCCACTTCTGACCTTGACAGGCCTGGTCTCCCTTGACTCTGGTTCTGCTCCCCAGTGATGACTGATGAGGAAGTAAAGCAAGACAGCGAGCATCTCCACTCAGGTGGTCGTGCGAGCCTCGTCCTCACACATCCCGCTAAGATGGATGGATCCAGTACACAGGCGTCAAACCAAAGGGCTCTGAAACAAAGAACTTAGTGAGCTTTACAGATTCTAGGCAAAAGTGAAGGGCCAGTCCTGACACAAATTCCCACGGCCGCCAGCAGTACAGCCGGACAACACACAGGAAAATGTCTACTGGACGGATGGGAGGACCACAGTGTTCCTAACATTTCAGCAGAGGAAACATCAAAAGTTCATTTTAACTCAACTGACTGTACACAAGACAGGGGGTACAAAGGAACAGTCCTGATATTTTGTTTTTGTTTTTTGAGACAGGGTTTCTCTAGCTCTGGCTGTCCTGGACTGGCTTAGTAGACCAGGCTGCCCTGGAACGCAAAGCAATTCAACTGCCTCTGCCTCCCTAGTGCTGGGATTAAAGGTGTGCAACCACCACGCCCAGCCCAGTCCTGGACTATTTACTTCCTAAAGAGACGGTGGCTACTTCTTGGTTGTTTGGTTGCAAACCAGAATGCAACATGACCTTGATGGTTAGCCTCCAGAGCAAAGTACAGCTCTCCATCCAAAGGGAATGAGGTCTCTTACTGTGAGCCAGACAGTGACCATGGCCAGAGAACACCGATTCGGGCTACCCTGGATGATGTGTCTCACGGTGGAGAGGTCACATGAACTTCTATAGTCACAGGGCAAAAGAAAGTCACAAAGACCAGGCAGGGCATCTCATGCTTTTAATCCCAGCACTCAGGAGGCAGAGGCAGGTGGATCTCTGTGAGTTCGAGGCCAGCCTGGTCTACAAAGTGAGTCTAGGACAGCCAAGGCTACACAGAGAGGCCCTGTCTCGAAAAAGAAAAAAAAAAGTCACAAAGTGTCAGTGCAGTGGTAGGAACATCATGGGGGCAGTTCTAGCACAGTAGGAAGGGTTTGGCTACAGGCCTAGGGTACTATCTGATGACATTCTCAGCTTTGGTGGAAGCAACAGATACCCTAAATTACTACATTCCAAGAGGCTTCTCTCACCGTCACAGACTGTTCCCACAGATACAGAGGTTGGTAATGTTATGCAGGCTCTGGGAAGGAGAGGGATTGACGACAGGCAGACAGAGAGATGGTGGGGACACACAGACACAATGGGTGTGTCAGCTAAAGGGCCTGGAACAGGGTGCAGAGATAATGGTGGTGCTTGGCTGGTGGTAAAGATATAAAAATAGCCGGGCGGTGGTGGCGCAGGCCTTTAATCCCAGCACTCGGGAGGCAGAGGCAGGTGGATCGCTCTGAGTTCGAGGCCAGCCTGGTCTACAAAGTGAGTCCAGGATGGCCAAGGCTACCCAGAGAAACCCTGTCTCGAAAAACAAAAAAAAAAAAAAAAAAAAAAAAGATATAAAAATAGTGACCAGTGGAGTACAGAGAGGCCAGCTCAGCCCAGGAAATCAGCTGGCAGATGCATGCTAGCTAGGCAGGATTGAAGCAACTTTCAGATCTCCCATATGCAGAGAGCTGTCACCCTTCCCCTAGTAAAAGCGTCAACTTTAGGCACACTTAAACCATATGCATATTTTGGCATAGTATGCATGTACTTACATATAATAGGCTGAATTCTGGGTTAGTCAGCTTCTGAGAAAAGCATAACCCTCTCCTAGGAACACCAGCTTAGGGCAGGAGAAGAACAGACGGGGAAGAGGGATCTATAAACCCCTTGGCTGGCAGGGTGGAGGCTGTTGCCGCTTGTCTCAGCCTGAAGTTTTGTTTTGTTTTGTTTTTCCAAGACAGAGTTTCTCTGTGTAGCCTTGGCTGCCCTGGATTCGCTTTTTAGACCAGGCTGGCCTCGAACTCCCGGCGATTACCTGCCTCGGCTTCCTGAGTGCTGGGATCAAAGGTGTGCACCACCACGCCCGACAGAAGTAGTGTTCTTGTTCTCACCTCCAGAGCATGTATGTAGCACAGAACTGGGCCAAAGTGCAAGGCCGAGTCAAGGTTGAGTGTGGGAAACCTGCCAGTGCTGGACTCAGTTCTGCTTTCATATCATGTGACCCAGCTGGACATTAACCTCTGGTCGGGGAGCTCTGCGAAACCCACCCCTTCTTGCAGGGCAGAGGGCCTGTCCTCTGTCCTTAGTTCTACACACACACACACACACACACACACACACACACACACACACAGTGTGTAGGCCAGAGGTCAACCTCACACAGCATTCCTTAGGAACCCACCTTGCTTTGGAGACAGGGTCTCTAACTAACCTGGAACTCACCTGATTGCTCCAGGCTGGCTGCTTCCACCTTTCTAGCTCTGGAACTGCGTGTGCACGCCACACCTGTTCTCCTAATGGGTCTTGAGAACTGCACTCAAGTTTTCATACTTACATAGCAAATACTACTGGCTGAGCTGCTTTCTGGCCCTGGAAATGGATATTTCAAATTTTATTTTTAAAAGTTTTTAAACTTATTTTCATTTCATGTGTGTGGGTGTTTTGCCTGCATGTGGGTATCTGTGCACCATATTTGTACCTCGTGCCTTCAGAGCCAGAGAACTTAAGGACAGTTGTGAGAAACCAGGTGAGCGCTGGGAATCAAACCCAGGTTCTCTGGAAGAGCAGCCAGTGCTCTTAACTGCTGAGCCATCTCCCCGGACCCCTAGAAATATCTTTGAGTAGCTGCCTCACAGATGGATCACCACTCTCCCAGGTTTGTTATAGAACTTAGGATACCAGAAGTGTTTGGCGGCATAGTTCTTGACGTTTTAATCTCCATGTTTGATTCACCAGAAGGGAAGGGTAACATTTAGGATATGCCTGCTGTCTTTTATTTTATTTTATTTTTGGTTTTTCCAGACAGGGTTCCTTTGTGCAGCCTTGACTGTCCTGGACTCACTTTGTAGACCAGGCTGGCCTCGAACTCACAGAGATCTGCCTGCCTCTGTGCCTCCTCAAGTGCTGGGATTAAAGGTGTGCGACACCATGCCCAGCTTTCTGTCTGCAGTTTCATGCAATCCTCACAAAGATCTCAAATAGACTGGTGGAAACTGCTTCCCTTTGAACTTCTCCTTTCCCTTCTCTCCTGTCCTTTCTTCCCCGGCCCTGTCTCTCCTCTCCTTCCCCCCCTCCCCCCTCTCATTGCCTATTGTCAGCCTTCACCTGGGCTCCAAGATGCTTGATCCAGGGCTGGAGAGATGGCTCAGAGGTTAAGAGTACTGTCTATTCTTGTTGGTTTGGTTTGGTTTGGTTTTTTTCCAGAAAGGGTTCCTTTGTGCAGCCTTGGCTGTCCTAGACTCACTTTGTAGACCAGGCTGGCCTTGGACTCACAGTGATCTGCCTGCCTCTGCCTCCCGAGTCCTGGGATTAAAGGTGTGCGCCACTATGCCCGGCAGCACTGTCAATTCTTTCAAAGGTCCTGAGTTCAATTCCCAGCAACCACATGGTTGGCTCATAACCATCTAAAATGAGATCTGGTGCCGCCTTCTGGCCTGCAGGCACACGTGCAGGCAAGCTGCTGTATAATAAATAAATAAATAAAGAAAGAAAGAAAGAAAGAAAGAAATAAATAAATCTTTAAAAAAAAAAAAAAAAGATGGTAGATCCAGTTTACTTCCCAGTGCCCCAACCTGCTTCAAGGTATCTTTCCCCTGCTTCCGAATTGCTGCTTCCCTCTCAAGGAGCATGTACCAACACACTGTCCACAGGCTCAAGAGCTACCACAAGGAAGAGGGCAGAGGACAAATTGTTGGAGTTGGTTCCTCCTTCCACTGTAGTTCCCAAAGATCTAACGCTAGTCACTGGGCTTTGCAGCAGGAACTTTACCTGATGAACCATCTTGCTGGTCTAGGTTTTTTGGTTTTTTTTGTTGTTTTGTTTTGTTTTTTTTAATGAAACAGAGTTTCCATGCTGGCTTCAAACTCACTGTGTACCTGATGTTGGCCTGCCACCACACCCAGCATACACTTTTATATAGGTAAGCGCATATATATACCTACATACACACACACACACATATTTTGTGTATATGCACGTGTGGTACTGAGAGTTAAACCCAGGGCCTTACACATACTACACGAGTGCCTTATGGGTTATATCGCTATCCGTTATCATGTATGTGTATATTACGATGGGCTCATGCTGTTGCCCTAACTGACCTCAAACATGCAACCCTCCTGCTTCCTCCTTCAGCATCAATATTACTATAGAATAGACTTTAATATAGTAATTTGGGATGGGTAGCTGGTTATGTTTCAGCAATTAGACCATGAGCCAGGAGGCAGAGCAGTTGATTCTCTGGGCATTTGAAGCCAGCCTGGTCTACAGAGTGAGTTCCAAGGTAGCCAGAGCTATGAAGAGAGACCCTGTCTCAAAAAAGCAAAACCAAAACCAAAAATTACACCATGACATTTTGAGCACTCTCAAACTGGGAACAGAAGCAGGTAATCAGCAGAAATAATGAGTTATAGAAAACAGAAACAGGGCTCTAGAGGTAGCTCAGAGGTTAAGAACACTGACTATTCCTTCCAGAAGTTCTGAGTTCAATTCCCAGCAACCATCTATACTGGGATCTGATGCCCTCTTCTGGCAGGCAGATGTATATGCAGGCAGAGCACAGTATACATAATAAATAAACAAACAAACACATAAATAAATACATCTTTAAAAAAAAGAAAGAAGCAAACTGAAATCAAGCAAGGGAATAAGGTTTGGCCCTTATTAAGTTAAAACTCATCCTTTCTTTTGTGCTTGAGGTAACTCTCAAGCTCTTTTTTTTTCTTTCTTTCTTTTTCCTTTAATTGAAAATAGATTCCTTTTGTACAGTGTATTATGGTTCTGGCTTCCTCTCGCCACGCTCCTCCCAGTTTCTACACGCCTCCCCTCCCAACCAGATTTACTACTGCTCTTCCTGTCTCTGGTTAGAAAACACGGAGGCATCTCAGGAATAATACTATACAGCACAGTACGATAAAACAAAAACAGACAAGTCAGAATAGAACAAAGCAACCAAACAAGAAAAAGAGCCAAAGAGAAAGCACAAGAAATGCATAAAGATACAGACACACACACACACACACACACACACACACACACACACACAGGAACCCCATAAAAACACAAAATCAAAATCTATATGTGCAAAAGATCTGTAAGTTAAAAAAAAGGGGGGGGGGTCCTGGCTTACCATTATGAGACAAAGGTCCTCCAAAGATGCTGTTGAGTTCATTTGTGTTAATAGTCTATTGCTTATCTTTTTGTGTCTATTGCTTGGCACTCTTTTTTTTGTGTGTGTGTGGGGGGGTAGGGTTTAAGACATGGTTTTCCTGTGTATCTCTGGCTGTCCTGGACTCACTTTGCAGACCAGGCTGGCCTTGAACTCAGGCTGGCCTCCCAAATGCTGGGATTAAAGGTGTGTGCCACCACGTCCGTCTTGCTTGGTACTTTTGGTTTTTCAAGACAGGCTTTCTCTGGATAGCCTTGGCTGTCCTCGAACTCACAGCGATCCATCTGCCTCTGCCTCCTGAGTGCTGGGATTAAAGGTGTGCGCCACCACTTGCTTCCCCTTAAGAGTGGTTTGTTTCCTCCAGTGAGAATCCCTTGGAGAAAATCAAATTTTGACTTCCAAGTGGTTATTAATAGGAGATAGCTCCTGGGTTAGGGATGGGAGCACGTATCCACTTCTTTTCAGCTCTAGGAGCCCTTTGGTGCATAGCCTATGCATGCAACCACTGTCTTAGTGAGGTCTTATGTGTGCCAGCCCTGATGTACCTAGAAGGCCTTGATTTACTGATGTTTTCCACCTATCCCCTCTGCCTCAACACTTTTCCTCCTCCTCTTCTGCAGGGCTCCTTGAGCCCAAAGGGGAGGAATTTGATGGAGACATTCCTTTTAAGGCTGAGTGTTCCAAGGTCTCTCATGGTGCATAGTGTCTGGCTGTGGGTCTCGGTATTTGTTCCCAACTGCTGCAGGAGACTTTTCTGATGATGGCCGAACAAAGGGAGGGATCTATCTAACTCCCAAGTTTTAATAAAAAGCCACAAGAGGTGGCTTCAGATTAAATTTTGAACTGTACTGAAACTAGAAACTAGCTATCTAAAGGAAATGGTCCTAGATAATTTGAGATGGTGAACCAAATAGTCCAGCCGGTTGCTAAAAACAAAAACAAAATCTAGAAAAAGCCAAGGGTCAGTGCCTGGGCGAGAAGAGGGGAGGGGCCGGGCGCAGGGGGGTGGAGCTTGCCCGTATAGCTCCTCAGTGACATCACACAGGCTCCGCCCCCACGCTGCCCACTCCCGATACTTCTGCGGCTCGCAGGCGCCCCGGAAGCTGCCCCTGCTCGGGGGTCACGATGGGCAGCAAGATGGCTTCCGCCAGCAGGGTCGTGCAGGTAAAAGCCTGGGCCCCTCCCGCGCTTGAGAGGGAGGTAGGGAGGGTGCAGATGTAGCGGCACCACCGGGGAGGAAAGGCGGTGGCAGGGAATGCGCCGTGACCGCGGCCCTGACCAGGGCCAGCGTGTGTGAGTGTGTGTGTGTCTGAGAATGGGACCTTGGCCAGCTCCGGTGGCCGGGAGTAGCCAGGGTCAGGCGCCGGGGGCTCGAAGCGCGCGGCGGGAGGTGGCCTCTGGTAGTGTAGACTCGTGCTCGCCCGAGGTCCCTAGCACCTCTTTAGCCCTTGGAGTCTGCGGACTACGCTGCCCTCCAGCAACTCGGCCAATCGCCGTTTAATATGGCCCGTGATGTTCCTGCAGCCAGCCAATCCGGAGGAAGGCCGTAGCGGGGCGGGGAAGGAAGCAAATCCTGGTTCTGACCTGGTGTCCCTTCAAGGACTTGGGCATGGCCGGATAACTGGCCCCTTGGGCTGCCTCCTCACCCTGGAGCCGGTTAGATCTGATCTCTTCAGGCGCCTGGCTTCAGATGCGTGAAAGAGTGAAATACTGGGGTAGTTAAGTTTATTACTTACTAGTGTGTATGTTTCGAGGTGCCTTTGCCAAGCCTTTCCCCCACTGTGCTTAGGTAAGCAGCTAGGGTAACATTGCTAATCCTCCCATCAGGTACTAACATCTGACAGCATTGGTAGCTGCTTCTCGGCTGTGGCCTCTAACATAACAGGAGAAGGCAAAGTTCATGACACGGGCTTTTGTAACTAGAGTTTTTAGCTGGGCGAGGTGGCGCACACCTTTAATCCCAGCACTCCGGAGGCAGAGGTAGGTGGATCTCTATGAGTTCGAAGCCAGCTTGGTCTACAAAAATGAGTCCAGGACAGCCAGGTCTATCACACAGAGAAACCCTGTCTCAAACCCCACCCTACCCCAACCCCTAAATTATGTAGAGGTCTTAATAGTCTGGACATGGAGTATTTCCTTGTTAATGTTCATCTTTGATAATAAGTGCGTTTTCCTTTGCAGGAACAAATCTGATAAAAGGTCTTTCCCTTGAAGTTGTTTTAATGCTGACCCTAGACCTTTGGTGCCATTGCAATGAGTAATCCTTAGTTACTCATTCAGTTGGTAGGCACTGAGCAGTGAGTAAGAGTCTCCAAGTACAGATCAGCTGACTAGCTGACAAAAGGCTGCTGTCCTTACCATAGAACCTCAAACATCAGTAACGCGTATATAACTCCATCTGAAATGGGTAAAGGAACAGGCATGGCAGCGTACACCAGTAATCTCAGCACTCGGTGCAGAGGCAGACAGACCTCTGTGAGGCCAGAGTGGTCTATTTGGTTGAGGTACAGCCAAAGCTACATAGTAAAGCTATATCTCAAAAAAAAAAAAAAAAAAAAAAAAAAAAAAAATAGGTGTGTGTGTGTGTGTAGAAATTGATATAGAAAAAAAAAAAAAAAAAAAAAAAAAGATGGCCACTGCAGCAATAAGTTTATGAAGAGATACTTGGAAATTCTTACTTGCCAAGAAAATACAAATTAAAACCAGAAGGCACTACACATTTACCAAAATAACTAAAATCTACTTTTTTGTGGGGGCGGGGTTTCAAGACAGGGTTTCTCCGTGTAGCCTTGGCTGTCCTGGACTCCTTTTGTAGACCAAACTGGCCTCAAACTGACAGATATCCTCCTGCCTCTGCCACTCAAATGCTGGAATTAAAGGTGTGTGCAACCACGCCCTGCTCTATTACTGGCATTTGGGCCCAGACCTCACACAGGCACCCGACCTCTGAGCTGCACACAGACCTTGTTATGAGAAGCTTGACCATACCAAGTGGTGAGACAGGCTTCTAGAAGCACCTGAAACTCATAATTTATTTGCTATTGATTTATTACCCAAGAGAAGTGTCTCTACCTACAAAAAGACTTGTCTGAAAATGTTTATAGAGGACTGAAAAGGAAGCTCCATGGGCAAAAATGCTCTCTACATTGGCATGAGAGCAGATCCCTAGAAGCCATGTAAAAACTGGCTATCACCCTGGCTTGGGAGTAGGAGGTGGAGACAGGCAGATCTCTAACCCTTGTGGGCTGGCTAGACTAGCCAATGAGGCAGTTCAGAGAGAGACCCTGCCTCAAAATATAAGACAGAAGGCAACTGAGGAATGAAATCCCATGTTGACTTTTGACCTCCACAAGCCTACACACACACACACACACACACACACACACACACACACACACAAACACAAAAGCACACACAGACAAGCCGAGGCAGGTGACTTGAGTTCAAAGCCAGCCCGGTCTACATAGTGAGTTCTAGGACAGCCAGGGCTATGTGGAGAGACCCTACTTTAAAAAAAGAAAGCTGGGTCTGGAGAGATGGCTCAGAGGTAAGAGTACCAGCTGCTCTTCTAAAGGTCCTGAGTTCAATTCCTAGCAACCACATGGTGGCTTATGACCATCTATAATGTGATCTGATGCCCTCTTCTGGCATGCAGGTGTATATGTAGGCGGAACATTTTGTACATAATAAAAAGTAAATAAATAAATCTTTAAAAAAAATAATAATTTGGGTCCTTGTGAAAACAGAAAGTGACCTTGAGTACTGAGCCATCTCTCCAGCCCATTCACTGTGTCTTTTTAGTTATTACTGCAATGTGTATGGGGTACACATATGTATGGCGGGAAGAGGACAAGTTTGAGAGTCCATTCTCTCCTTCCACTGTGATAAGTAGGGTGTTGATTTTATTGTTAATGAGGTCATTTTTCTCCACATTTTATTTTCCTTCAGGTAGTGAAGCCACATGCTCCATTAATAAGGTTCCCTGACAGAAGAGACAATCCTAAACTCAGTGGTAAGTTGTATTTCATTTAGGTTTTTTTTTTTTAATGTGCACATTCGGGCTGGAGAGATGGCTCAGCCATTAAAGGCTAGGCTCACAACCAAAAATATAAATGTGCGTATTCATATCTAGAAATGAATATTAGAGAATATTTCTCTCTTCTCTCTCTCTCTCTCTCTTTCTTTCTGAGACAGGGTTCTCTGTGTAGCCTTGACTGTCCTGGACTCACTCGTAGACCAGACTCACAGGGATCTGCCTGCTGCTGCCTCCCAGGTGCTGGGATTAAAGGTGGTGCTGGGATTAAAGGTGTGCGCCACCACGTCCAGCTTCAATATTCCTCATTTTATAATCAGGCTGTTGTAGTTTAAATCAAAATGTTACCCAAGTAGCATACAAGTAATTAACTTTATATATAACTTCATATATATATATATATATATATATATATATATATATATATATATATATAGAGAGAGAGAGAGAGAGAGAGAGACAGACAGACAGACAGACAGACAGAGAGAGAGAGAGAGAGAGAGAGAGGGAGGGAGGGTGTGTGAGTCTCATTATGTAGCTAGGAAGGACCTGGAACTGTACATGTAGACCAGGCGGGTCTTTAACTCACAGAACTCCTCTGCTTCTTAGAGCGCTGGAATTAAAGGTGTATACCACCAAAGCCAGCTAGTAATTAGCTTCTTTTTGTTGTTGTTGGATTTTTTTTGTTTTTTGTTTTTTGTTTTATTTTGTTTTGTTTTTCAAGACAGGGTTTCCCTGTGTAGCCTTGGCTGTCCTGGACTCACTTTGTAGACCAGGCTAGCCTCGAACTCACATCAATCCTCCTGCCTCTGCCTCCCGAGTGCTAGGATTAAAGGTGTGCGACACCACGTCTGGTGTGATTAGCTTCTTATTATCCCTATTTTATTTTATTTTAAATTTTTATTTATCTATTTTTTTATGTACATTTGGTGTTTAGTGTACATGAATGTCTGTGAGGGAGTCCACTGGAACTGGAGTTACAGACAGCTGTGAGCTGCCCTGTGGGTGCTGGGAACCGAACCTGGGTCCTCTGAGATGGCAGCCAATGCTCTTAACCACTAGCCATGTCTCCAGTCCCCCTCCCCTTTTTAAAATAAATTTAAAAACTTTATGAACATAAATGTTTGTCCTGCACCTATGTATGTGTACAACATGCATGCCTGGTATCCACAGAGGTCTTAAGAGGGCATCAGGTCCCCTGGAACTGGCATTATGGATAGTTTTGAGTCACCATGTCAGAGCTGGGAATCAAACTCAGGTCTCAGGTCTTCAGACATGGCAGTAAGTATCTGTAGTCACTGAACCATCAAACAGCTCCTACAGGGAGGCTGGAGAGACAGGCTTTGGTGATGTGGATGCTGGGCACCAAACTGTGTGTTTTAGAAGATAAGTGTCCCGGGCGTGGTGGTGCATGCCTTTAATCCCAGCATTCAGGAGGCAGAGGCAGGCAGATCACTGTGAGTTCAAGGCCAGCCTGGTCTACAAAGCAAGTCCAGGACAATCAGGCCTACACAGAGAAACCCTGTCTCAGAAAAAAAAAAAAAAAAAAAAAAAAGATAAGTGTGAACCTTTAGTGGCTGAGCTGCCTCTCTAGCTCAGAAGCCATTGGCTTGAGGCAAGCCCTGCCTGGCCTACAACTTGCTCAGTAGACCAGGTGGCCTCTTAATTCCCAGCGATCCTCCTGTATTCTACCTTCCACCTGCTGGAATTGCATGTATGTGCCACTATACCTGGCCTAATAATTTATGTCTTTTAATTTTTTTTTTTTAATTCAGAGAGAGAGAGAGAGAGAGAGAGAGAGAGAGAGAGAGTGTGTGTGTTAGCATGTTAGCTCTCAAGCATACACTTGTCTTGTTTTTGTTTTGTTTTTTCTGAGACAGGGTTTCTCTATGTAGCCTTGGCTGTCCTGGACTCACCTTGTAGACCAGGCTGGCCTGGAACTCACAGAGATCCTCCTGCCTCTGCACCACCACATCCAGCATGTGCATTTGTCCTAGGACAGGTGTGGAAGTCCGGACAGCTTGCATCAGTCAGTGCTCTTGTCCTATGGGCCACATGAGGCTAGGGATCAGACTCAGGTTGTCAACTGACTACCTTTATCTCCTGAGCCATCTCATCAGTCACGGTTTACTTTCTTTTTCTGTTTTTTCAAGACAGGGTTTCTCTGTGTCACCCCGCCTGGACTCACTTTGTAGACCAAGCTGGCCAAGAACTCACAACGATCCACCTGCCTCTGCCTCCCAAGTGCTGGGATTACAGGTGTGCACCACCATGCCCGGCTATAATTTACTTTTAAACTACTTTGCTGGGCATGGATGGAGGCACACACCTGTAATCCTAGTTCCTCAGGAAGCTGAGGCAGGAGGATCAGTTAAACCCAGGAATTAAGGTCAGCTTGGCCAACATAGTGAGACCTTATACAAAGAACTGTAGCTGTGGCTCAGTGATTGTCTGCCTAGCGTCCTAGTGCCTGACCCAAAACAAAAAACGATTATAATTTCTTTCAAAAAGAACACTACAAAAGAGACTACTGCTCCTTTCAAAAAGAGCATTATGTGTGTGTGTATATGTATTGAATTAAAATAGTTCAAGGATTATTTGAAGCCATGTATAATGTTGCATAGTTACAATTTTAGCTTTATTTACTAAATGTGTATGTTTGTTTGTTTGTTTGTTTGTTTTTTGAGACAGGATTTCTCTGGGTAGCCCTGGCTGTCCTGGACTCACTTTGTAGACTAGGCTGGCCTCGAACTCACATAGATCCGCCTGCCTCTGCCTCCAGAGCGCTGGGATTAAAGGTGTGCGCCACCATGCCCAGCCTCCTGCATGGATGTTTTGTCAGTGTACCATATGCATTCCTGGTACCTACAAAGACCAGAAAAGAGTGTCAGATCCTTTCAGCCTGAGAGTGCCCTGTGGGTGCTGGGAATTAAACCTTGGTCTTCTGGAAAAGCCAAGTGCTTTTTTAATTTTTATTTATTATGTACACAGTATTCTGCCTGCATGTATGTCTGTACACCAGAAGAGGGCACTAGATCTCATTATAGATGGTTGTGAGCCACCATGTGGTTGCTGGGAATTGAACTCAGGACTTTTGGAAGAGCAGCCAGTGCTCTTAACCTCTGAGCCATCTCTCCAGCCTCAGGGACTGGTTACAAAAGATGACTATTCAGTAGTAGATAATTAAAAAATAACATTTAAAGATACCTGAGTAGTTTCTCTAATTAGAACTTTTGTTTTTAATTTCAGCCTCAGAAGCTTTGAGATCTGCTGGGCTACCCTCTCACTCGTCTGTAATTTCACAGCATTCTAAGGGAAGTATATCCCCAGATTTGATGATGCATCAGGGGCCACCAGACACTGCAGAAATAATAAAAACATTACCTCAGAAATACAGAAGGAAACCTATGTCTCAAGAAGAAATGGAATATATCCAGGTATACTGTTGCTCTTTGACACAAGATGGTGCTGAGTGCTGTGACATTTTGGCTTTGAAATTTTGTTTGCTGACCTGCATGTTCTTCCCTCTGCCTTGACAAATGGGCCAGATAGGCCAGAGATGTCAGACACAAATCTGTTAGGACCCTAAGGCCTGGGGATGTGGCTCATTAGCAGAGCTCCTGACTAGCATGTGCCATACCCTGGGTTCAGTCCCCCAAAAACATAAAACCATATTTTAGAAAATCTCTTTGGGTGAAGAGTTAACTTTTCAAAGTATAAAGGGCTTCTAAGATCACGGATGAATTTGAGGATAACTGATTTTTTTGAGACATGGTCTCTCTATAGCCCTGGCTGTCCTGGAATTTGGTATGAAGACCAGGTTGGCCTCAAACTCACAGATCTACCTGCCTCCCCCAGCATGTTCAGATGGTAACCCAGGGTTACCATCAATATAGAGTCCTTTCTAGAGCTGAATTTATAACAGTTACCATAAGTGCCTCCAAGCTATGCAAAACCTGGATGATGATGATGATGATGATTTTGTTGTTGTTTAGGGAAAAAAAACCAAACATCAACTGTAATCTCTGCTCTCAGAAGGCTGAGGCAGGAGGATTGCTATGATTCCTTAGAGGCCAATCTGTGCTATATAGTGAATTCTAGGACAGCCTGGGCTACTGAGTGAGACTTTGTCTTAAAACACATCCAGACACCTGAAGAGCATTTTATTGTATAAGTCCCGGCCAGTTTTGCCCTTCATCTCATTGCTCTATGCTTCTCCTTTCAGCGTGGAGGCCCAGAATGATCATTATGGCTGCTGTTTGTCATCAGACAAGAGGATTATCTTTACGATAAAGGACTTCCAAAACGTGAAATGAAAAATTGTATATTAAACAACCTTAATAAATATTCTGCAAAAAGAATGAAGTATAGAAACTGTAGGTGGCCACTTGTATCTCCTCCTACTCTATGTATCTTAGCCAGCTTCTCCACAAGCTGACGTGTACACTTATTAAAGTCTACATTTTTAAATCTTAACATGTTTACTTTTTTTTTTTTTTTTAACCAAGACAGGGTTTCTCTGTGTAACAGCTCTAGCTGTCCTGGACTCGCTTTATAGGCCAGGTTGGCCTTGAACTCACAGAGATCCGCCTGCCCCTGCCACCTGAGTGCTGGGATTAAAGGCGCGCACCACCACCTCCTGCCTTTTATTTCTCTTACTGTTTTCATACACAAGGTTATCTGAATATAATGGATATAATCATATCCTATCCTAAGTAATACAAGTGCAATTTACATAAGAGCTGGCAGTGGAATTAAGACTATGAAGATAATATAAGAGGTGAAAGAGTGTCTGTACTGTAGTGAGCAGCAGCCCAGAGTGCCTTCCAGGTGGGCTCACAGGAACAGTACTGCCTTCCAGGTGGGCTCACAGGAACGGTACGGCCTTCCAGGTGGGCTCACAGGAACGCTACGGCCTTCCAGGTGGGCTCACAGGAACGCTACAGCCTTCCAGGTGGGTTCACAGGAACGGTACGGCCTTCCAGGTGGGCTCACAGGAACGCTACAGCCTTCCAGGTGGGTTCACAGGAACGGTACGGCCTTCCAGGTGGGCTCACAGGAACGCTACAGCCTTCCAGGTGGGTTCACAGGAACGGTACGGCCTTCCAGGTGGGCTCACAGGAACGCTACAGCCTTCCAGGTGGGTTCACAGGAACGCTACGGCCTTCCAGGTGGGCTCACAGGAACGCTACAGCCTTCCAGGTGGGTTCACAGGAACGCTACGGCCTTCCAGGTGGGCTCAGAGGGACTGAACGTAGCATTTATGATTGGTCGTTGGTGTGTGCAGAGACTAGCAACTGCAGCTCCTCTCTGTGATGTTTTTCCAGCATGAGATTGCTGTCCTACGGAGACCTCCTACCAAGGCTAGCTAACTCCTCCCTGTGTGCTGTACCTGATAAACAGGCTGAGGTTCTGGGAGCAGCAGGAGAACCCCACCTGATCCCAGCTTTACCCTGTGTGTTTGTGTCTGTCATTTCTTCATTGCCTCTTTGCTCCTAGACAGGGCTCCAGAACTCAAGCCCTGTGGGCCATGGCAATGTATAAAGTAGAAAACAATCATAGATAAGAATATAGCATAGGAACAAGTATTTCACTAGAAATTGCTACTTAGTGTTTTGGAAGGATATTCATTTACCTTACTGTTGGTTGTGTCATGTTTGCAAATCCCGATAATTAGCTTTCACTATTTTAATATCTGGGAGTGTTTCAAAATCTAATTAGGTGCCTGGGAGGCAGAGGCAGGCGGATCGCTGTGAGTTCAAAGCCAGCCTGGTCTACAAAGTGAGTCCAGGACAGCCAAGGCTACACAGAGAAACCCTGTCTCGAAAAACAACAACAGGGCTGGAGAGATGGCTCAGACGTTAGGAGCATTGACTGCTCTTCCAGAGGTCCTGAGTTCAATTCCCAGCAACCACATGGTGGCTCACAGCCATCTATAATGTGATCTGATGCCTTCTCTGGCCTACAGGGGTATGAGCAGGCAGAGCAATGTATAAATAATAAATAAACGAATAAATAAATCTTTTTTTAAAATCTAGGCAATCAAGGAAACTATAATAGGTTTTCCTTATATCAACCTCCACAAAGCTGACTAAATCCATACCTTGTAATAATTTCTAGGATATACTTTATAGAGAAGTCATCCTTAATAATGAATAGCCCCTGTGCAGTAGGCACTAGAATGTTCAGTTTTTATTTTTGTTAATCTTTACCTTTTTTTTTTTCCACCTATCATTCAAGAGTTGATTTGTTTGATAAATTCTGTGCTATGAATGTTGCTCTAATCAGAAGTGTGGGTTTATGTTTGATGTTAATAGTAACCTATTCTGGTAACTGATGAAAAATACATAATTCATCTTTTTGTTTTTATGAGACAGGGTCTTAAACTATGTAGTTTGGCTGGCCTAGAACTCACTGCATAGACCAAGGTGGCCTCAATCTCCTAGATATCCCTGCTTCTGGCTCTGCAGTGCTACGATTAATGGATGCACAGCTATGCCTCACTATGATTTATCTTTTTTTTTTCCTCAAGATTATTTGAGGGTGAAGACATAGCTGTAACAGCATGTTTGCCACACAGTCCTGAGGGCCTAAGCTGGAGCCTCAGCACCTATGTAAAATCTGGCAACAGTTGAGTACTTGTAATCCCTCTGCTGGCAAGGTAGAAAGGCAGGGCCTGGGGCTCTCTGGAGGCTCAAAACAAAAAGATGTTTTTCTGCAGTCTATGGGTGTTTTTTTTTTTTTTTTTCTTTTTTCATATTTTTTATTTGCTTAATTTTTAAACTTCATGTGTGTTGGTGTAAGGGTGTCAGACCTTGGAGTTACAGACAGTTGTGAGCTGCCATGTGGGTGCTGGGAATTGAACCCCGGTCCTTTGGAAGAGCAGGCAGTGCTCTTAACCACTGAGCCATCTCTCCAGCCCTCGTCTAGGGGTATTTTACTTGGACCTAGGTGGTGACAAAGGGCTGAAGCAGTAATAGCTAGGTAGCCCACTTGCTAGACATTGGCTTTACCTGTGCAAAGTCATTTAACCCTTCCAGCAGCGTTTGAGTAGGTCCTATTATAGAGGAGGAAATAAGGTGCAGACAAAAATAAATTTAAGGGCTGGAGAAATGGTTCAGTGGTTAACAGTACTGTCTGCTCTTCTAGAGGACCTGGGTTCGATTCCCAGCACCCACAGGGCAGCTCACAACTGTCTATAACTCCAGTTCCAAGGCATCTGATACCCTCACATCAATGCACATAAAATAAAATTAAATTGTCATTTATCTAGTGATTGAATACTGGTTGAATTCTGGATCCAGAGCTACTACTACATTATACTAGCGTTTTAAATATTAGTTTTTGTATTAGTTACTATCTCCAACATATATCTAAAAATTAAGATTCCTAATTTTTAGAAACATCAGTTGCAAAGAGGAAAAGTAGCCACTTGACAGCTATTCCAGCTCAGAACTTTGGGATCAGCCTGTTTGTAAAGCCTGTGTGCCAGGAGTCAAAATTGGTATCACTCTGGTAAAGCCATCTGTGTTACCACAATTCACCAACAGGCCGTCTTCATTTTCCCTGCCCTTCTTTCAATGTATAGTGTAGTCTCTTAGCAGCCAGAACCAACCTTTAAAAACATTATCTGGGGCCAGAGAGGTGGACCAGCAGGTAAAAAGACTCCTACCATCAAGCCTGAAGACCTGACCTTCAAATGTGCACTGTGGTACCCTCACTGTAATGACAAATAAAATGGAATTAAGAAATTAACCTGAAAAAAAAAAAAAAAGAAAAGAAAAGAAATTAACCTGAGGCTGGAGAGATGGCTCAGTGGTTAAGAGCACTGACTGCTCTTCCAGAGGTCCTGAGTTCAATTCCCAGCAACCACATGGTGGCTCCCAACCATCTACAGTGTAATCTGATGCTCTCTTCTGGCCTGTGAGTGTATATGCAGGCAGAGCACTGTATATATAATAAATAAATAAGTCTTAAAAAAAATAAATTAACCTGATTCTATTGTTAAACTCCAGTGGCCTTTCAGTGACATCTTTCTTGCACTGGCCTATTTAAAACAGCAAAGCCCCATCTCTTTCTCAGTCCCTTATAGCACTTACTGCTGTGCCTCAGATTTAACTTTCTGAGACAGGATCTCACTATGTAGACTTGGATGGTCTGGACCTATTTTTTCATCTTCCACTACAACGGGATGTTTTGCTACAAGATGTTTTAGATCCACAATAATGTTTGGCACATGGAAAGTAACACACATATTTGTTAATTTTTTCTAGGTTTTTAAAAAAATATTTATTTTATGTATGTGAGTGCTCTATCTGCATGTATGCCTGCATGCCAGAAGAGGACACCAGATCTCATTGTAGATGGCTGTGAACCACCATGTGGTTGCTGGGAATTGAACTCAGGACCTCTGGAAGAGCAGACAGTACTCTTAACCACTGAGCCATCTCTCCAGCCCTTTCTAGTTGTTTTGAAACAAGGTTTCTCGTTTTTATTCCTGACTGGCCTGGAACTTACTAACTAGATCAGGCTAGCCTCCAACTCAGAGGTCTGCCTGCCTGTGCTTCCCTAGTGCTGGGAGTAAAGGTGTGCGTGCATCTTAAATTTTTTTTATTGTAGCCTGATTTGTGGGAACTAAGATGTTAGATTCTAATCAAAACCAGGTTGCTTGTGTTATTGCAGGATTTTGTGATTCGTAAACTGAGAATTCATTCCAGGATTATAGGAAGAACTCCCAATGACCAATAGCAGAACATGGTTTGTGTTTGTGGGACCATAGCTCAGGCTTTCCTGGAAATTGCGAGCTTCCTTCCTGCTTTGGCTTCCAGGGAGCCCTGCCATGCCTGGCAGGCCAGGGATGTGTGGGGATAAAACAAGAATAAGGCACAGAAGAAAAATCTGGTTAATTAAGCATACTTCCATTGTTTTCATAAGTGTTAAAGCACGTCACCTAAAACTGGCCAGTTTGGGAGATATGGCTGCTAGTTTCTTGGAAAGCCAGATAATAATTAACTTAGTTTTTGCTGAGTGTGGAACTTCAGGGCGCATGACTCCATTTTTGTTTGATAGGGTGAACTTCATGCAGAAGTTCAGTTCAAACGAATGCTCTGATAAATTTTATTAGCAAGGACATTAAGGGGCTTGGAAATGGCTCAGCTCTGAACAGCACTTACTGCTCTTCCAGGTTCAGTTCCCAGCACTCACATGGTGGCTCAGACCGGTAATTCCAGTTCCCGGGGATCGAATGCTCTTTCCTGACCTCCATGGGCACTGCACACGTGGGATACACAGACATACATGCAAGCAAACATCTATATACACAAATGTTTGTTTGTTTGTTTGCTTGCTTGCTTGTTTTTCCTTCTTTCTCTTTTTTTCGAGACAGGATTTCTCTGTGTATCCTTGGCTGTCCTGGATTCGCTCTGTAGACCAGGTTCATCTCGAACTCACAGCGATCTGCCTGTCGAGCACTGCATCTCGAGTGCTGGGATTAAAGGCGTGTGCCACCAAGCACGGCGTTATACACATATTTTTTTAAAGCAGAGGTGTTAAAACTTGTGATTCTTGTCTTGTAATTTTGGCTTCATCATTTGTTTTCTCGTGAGAAAAAGGACAATGTGACATCAATTCTTTTTTTTTTTTTTGGTTTTTCATGACAGGGTTTCTCTGTGTATCCCTGGCTGTCCTGGACTCGCTCAGTAGACCAGGCTGGCCTCGAACTCACAGAGATTCACCCTGCCTCTGCCTCCCGAGTGCTGGGATTAAAGGTGTGCGCCACCACTCCAGGTGGCATCAATTCCTAAATCTATCAAATAATTGAAATCTCAGCAAAACCACCCTCCCACCCACAACCCTGCAAACTGGAGCGACGTGAAAACAAAAATGTGACTCAAGAGGAAACCATTGCTGGAGCCAGTAATTAACAGATGATAGGCTTGAAGCGTAATTATCACATAGCTGACACCATGTCTAAACGCTCTGTATGTTTCTCTTAATTCATTAGTTTGTATTCATAGAAGACCAAAGCCCTCTTCCATAACATCCTGTTCAGTAGGGCTTGGAGTTGGATTTCTGGGCCTGTTTCTTCATAAATCACCTTTTAAGAACTTGGCTCTTCTTCGGAGCGGTTTGGTGTCCATGGCGACAAAGGCGCCAGGGCAACGCAAAGCGTTCCGCCGTCTGGCACCCTAGCTAAATTCTGAAGTCAGAAACACCATATCAGAACGCTGGCCTATCCTTGGAAGGGAAGAAAATCCAAGTTCAAAACAATGACAAAAAACAGTAACAAACTGACAGGCCCATAGCTGTCTAGGAGAAATACAATGCTTCCGGCCACGGTGAGCACGTGGCAGCGGGGGCGATGCGGGGCGGGCCGGTCTCAACGCCCAGCTCACATCCGTAGGCCTGGCCCCGCCCACAGCGGAAGTATGGGCGGAGCCAGTAGGATGTGCGCGTCCAGTGAACGGAAGTAGCTGTTGGGAGGCTTCAGACGCCTTAAATTCCTGCGGGGTGGAGCGTTTTGCTTAGTTGTTGGAGTCTGGCTTCTCCCTCGCATGGCTGTGGACGTGAAGTCTCGAGCGAAGCGCTATGAGAAGCTGGATTTCCTCGGAGAGGGGCAGGTGAGGCCTTGGGCTGATTCATGCCTGGCCACCGCGGGCTCTTCCTGGGGAGAGAGGCTCGCCCGACTGGTGCCCCCTCGCCCTCCGGGAGCTTCCCCTCCCTGCTGGAGACCAGGCCTCCTGACCGCGTAGCAAGCCGTCGCGAGGCAGCTCCAGGGTTTCTTTGTTCTAAAAAAAAAAAAAAAAAAAAAGTCATGGTGGGAAAGATCCGCAACCAACCACTGTTTTCCTTTCTAGTTCGCTACGGTCTATAAGGCCAGAGATAAGAACACGAACCAGATTGTCGCCATTAAGAAAGTGAGTTTCTTTGTGTGTGTGTGTTTCTCTCTAGTCTGTGTCTTTCTTTCCTGCCACATAGCCCTTGCTGGCACGGAGCTTGCTGTTTAGACCCGGCTGGCCTAGAACTTGCGGCGAGCCGTAAGCTTCTGCTTTCCGAGTTGTGAGTTTTGGGGTTTGCATGCATGCTCCACCACGCCAGAAAATACCCGTGCATTTACAGTTGTTTGGTAGCTATTTGTTGTCTTTGAGACAGCCTTGTTGGGTTGTCCTGGTTGGTTTCCCAACTCGTAGAAGTCCTCCTGCCTCTGCCTCTGCCTGTGCCTCTGCCTGTGCCTCCCGAGTGCTGGGGTTACAGATACGGACCACGTTTGGCTTCATTTCAGTAAGCACACTCACAGTCTGATTGTGGGAGTTACAAAGATTCTAGAGACGATGGTATTTATTAGTGTCTTGTGTATCAAGATGGAATCCGGGCGGAGCCGGGCTTTGTTCAAATACTATAAATTAAAACTTTTTGATCCATACAGGTTGGTTGTTAGCCAAGGAGGCAAGTGCTGCCATCTCTTCAGTTTTTGGACGCCATGATATTTCCAGGCCACGGTGGTTCTGTCTGTGCTATCTATACGGAAAGGTTCTCATCGGCCTTAACAACACTGATAATAGTGTATTTTCTAGAAAGATTTAAGTAGTTTTTAAACTTAACTTCATTTACAACACTAATGACATAATTTCCTGTGTGCCAAACAATTTGACTTACTCCCCTTACTCCCCCCCCCCCCCCACTTAACCTTTCAAACAGCCTGTAAAGTAGGTAAAGGTCTCCTTGCTTCACCTTGGAGGTACCTGAGGCAAAAGTTAGATGACTTCAAGATCACACAGCTAGTAATTGCTGAGGCAGGGTTAGAGCGCAGCCGCTGGCCTCTCTTTCTCGCACTCCTGAGATCTGTAGCCATCTCACCGTGACTGTCTCTCCTCACGTAACTCAGGGCATATGGTGTAGTTGGCCTCCATAGCCCTGTGCTGCTGTCAGTGTGTCCTCCTTTGTAAACTCAGCCCTTTTGAAGTATGACTGACCAGGCTTCCGTCTTGCGGCCTCCCAGGAACTCCTTTTCATTCCTTATTTGGCTTGCTGTCTTCTTTCAGGTTTTGCTCCTATTATTATCTATGCTTTATTTTAAGAAATAATTTTTTAAAAATATTATTATGTATACAATGTTCTGCCTACGTGTACACCTGCAGGCCAGAAGAGGGCACCAGATGTCGTTATAGATGGTTGTGAGCCACCATGTGATTGCTGGGAATTGAACTCAAGACCTCTAGAAGAGCAGCTTCTCTGTGTATCCTTGGCTATCCTGTACTTGCTTTGTAGACCAGGCTAGCCTGGAATTTACAGAGATCCATCTGCCTCTGCCTCCTGAGTGTTGGGATTAAAGGCATGTGCCACTACGCCTGGCAAAGAAAAAAATATTTAAGTCACCTTCAAGAAGGAAAGGTTTTGTCCAGCATGGAGGCGCACGCCTTTGGTCCCACCACTCGGGAGACAGGCAAGTGGATCACTGTGAGTTTGAGGCCAGCCTGGTCTACAAAGTGAGTCTAGGACAGCCAAGGCTACACAGAGAAACCCTGTCTCAAAAAACAAAACAAACAAAAATAAATAAATAAAAATTTTTAAAAAAGAAAAGAAAGGTTTTATAACGATTAGGAGACCTAGCAATTAGGAGATAGAGGCAGAAGTTAAAAGTCATTCTCCACTACATAGTGACTTTGGAGCCAGGTCATAAAGGCTCGGCTCTAACAAAGGAGAAAAGGCTGAATTCTAAATCCCAATGCTTGTTAAAGGCAGACAAAGAAACCACTTGTAGGACAGGTGAGACGGCTCAGTGGTTAAAAGCACTGGCTGCTCTTCCAGAGGACTTGAGTTTGATTCCCACCAGTCCCCAGAGATAAGACACTCTCTTCTGGCCTCTGTACATAGTTGTACTGACATACATGCACGCAAAAACACATATGCTCATCACAGTACCAGGAATAATGTTAATAGATTGTTGTGGGCAATGAGCTCAGATGGAAGGACTTCAGACTCTGGTAATGGCATGAAAATGACATAGAATGAAGAACTGCAAAGAACAGGGAAGGAAAGTGAAACACCTGTTTTGCTGCAATTAAAAGGCATCTCTTGGTGAAGACGTTTGAGTGAAATAAGAATTCAACCATAGCTGGTCTCGGTGGCACACACCTGTAATCCCAGCATCACTTAAAATTAGATCATAAAGAATTTCATGAGATTATTCTTTTGTTTATTTTTATTTTTTAAATCTTCACCCCAGCCTCAGAAATGCTAGGATTACATGTGTTAATTACCACACTCACATCTCCTTTCATCTTTTCAAGTTAAATTTGGACCAGATAACTGCAGGTAATTTCCCCAAAATCACTTCAATGTAGTATACTTGGGAGAAAAAAGTAACATAACAGAAAATAGCATATAGAGTTGGTAATATATCCAATAATCCTGTGTTTTCCACAAAGCAAACTTACAAAACGTGATGGTTCTATGAAACAGTGAACACTGAATAAGCATAGCAAACTACACAAAGTAATGACCGGGTCAGCATTCCCTTCCTTACTGTTTACACAGGGCCGTCAATTGTTGACAAAAGATTACCTCTGGAAAACTTATTCTTCCTTAAGAACATTCTCCTAGGCTGGGCAGTGGTGGCACACGCCTTTGATCTGAGCACTTGGGAGGCAGAGGCAGGTGGATCTCTGTGAGTTCGAGGCCAGCCTGATTTACAGAGTGAGTTTTAGGACAGCCAGGGCTGTTACACAGAGAAACCCTACTTCAAAAAGAAAGAAAAAAGAGCATTCTCCCTACTGTAAATTATAAAATAAGATAGGGCATTGACAAATTGATTATAAAATGTACATGGGAAAGAACTCAAAATAGACACAATAAAAATAGAATACTCTCAGCTGGGCATGGTGGCCCAAGCCTTTAATCCTAGCACTTGGGAGGCAGAGGGAGGCAGGAGGATTTCTGTGAGTTTGAGGCCGGCCTGGTGTACAAAGAGAGTCCAGAACAGCCATGGCTACAAAGAGAAACCCTGTCTTGGAAAAAACAAAAACAATGGTAGCCCATACCTTTGATCTCAGCCCTTGAGAGGCAAAGACAAGCAGATATCTGTGAGTTCAAGCCCACACTGGTCTAAAGGATTTAGGACAGTCAGGGCTACATAGAGAAACCTTGTCTGGAAAAACAAAGGTGGGGAGGGGATAAAGGAGACGATTGCTGCTTTGTGTGTGTGCGCGCGCGCGCATACCACAGCATGCTCTGAAGGTCACAGGATAATTGTGGGAGTTCTTCCTTTCCACGCGGTGGGTCCAGGGGATTGGTTTATCATCTGAGCCATCTTGCAGGTCCAAGATATTTACTGTTTTTAAGTTTGGTTGTTTACCACTTGTGTAGTTCAGCAACTTAAAGTAGACACTTGATTGGTTTTGGTCCTGCTGTGCTGGAGCTCAGCAGGGGAAGGAGCTCTGCCTTCCCCACGCTATGACTCGCTTGGCTCCTGAGCAATGCCTTTGCCTTCAGCCTGGAGCTCCAGTTGGTTTCAGGGGCTGTGCACTGCTACGTGCGCTTACTGTGCGCAACTTGCTGTTTTTTTTTTTTTTTTTTTTGAGGGGTTCTAGAACTCAGTATGTAAACCTGGGTAACATGCTTCTTGGCTTCGTGAGTGCTGGGGTTAAAGGAATGCACCACCAGTCCCAGCTGTTTTGATTTATTTGAGGCCGCCTCTTGCTGTGTAGCCCAGGTTTTTCCTCCCAAGTACAGGCATGCACCACCATGTCAGGCCTGCTTGTAGCTGGGTTTTTGTACATATAGATTGTACATTAGTTTACTATTGGGAGTTTTGGGTTGTTTGGTCTTATCTGTAAGATTGTTGTCGTTTTGGTGCGTCAGGGCTTTCCTTCCAGGTGTGTCTATGCACCGCTTGTTGCTCAGTGCCATGTGAAGTCAGAGTGGGCATCAGGTCCCCCGGGAGCTGGCACTTGTGAGCCGCTGTGTGGGTGCTGGGGACGGAACCTTTCGAAGCAGTCACTATTCTGAACCTCTGATGCAGCTCCATCCTCAACACATTGTTAATGTCTGTGTTTTTGCTTTTTTCTCTTTCTATCTCAGATCAAACTTGGACACAGATCAGAAGCTAAAGATGGTAAGTATTACATATAATTTGACCAAACAGAATATGTGTTTATTCTGATCTGAGATGAAAATGTCAACGAGAGTTAATAATAGTTCTGTCGAGTTAGTACAGTGTCACGACCCCTTTGGGGTGGAATGACTTTTCCAGGG
This sequence comes from Acomys russatus, assembly GCF_903995435.1. NCBI lineage: Eukaryota > Metazoa > Chordata > Mammalia > Rodentia > Muridae > Acomys > Acomys russatus. Next base: position 21,575,692 of record NC_067166.1, on the reverse strand, counting down.
TCACATGTCAGATCTCCTGCATATCAGATATTTACATTATGATTTATAACAGAAGCAAAGTTACAGTTATGAAGTAGCAATGAAAATAATGTTACGGTTGGAGTCACCACCGCACGAGGAACTGTACTAAAGGGTGGCAGTGTTAGCAGGCTGAGGGCACTGCTCTAGAGAAGAAAGAGATTCCAGTTAGAAACAGCATGTGAGCATTACAAAGACGTTCTGATCTCAGACGTGGAGGGCAGTGAGCTTGTTGGGATCCTCGGTGCTGTTTGGCGTGTTGGAAGTCACTGTTTTTTCCACCTCTGTTTTTCTAACTGCTTTGAAAGATTCAAGATGGCATCTTTCTAGAAGAACACAATGTTTCTATAGAATGGACACACTGGGAAAAGATTTATTTCCTAGTCTCTTTAGAATGTCAGGTCCTGTTTAGTCATCAAATCATAGTTTTGGCCGGACGTGGTGGCGCACACCTTTAATCCCAGCACTCGGGAGGCAGAGGCAGGTGGATCGCTGTGAGTTCGAGGCCAGCCTGGTTTACAAAGTGAGTCCAGGACAGCCCAGGCTACACAGAGAAACTCTGTCTCAAAAAAAACCAAAAAACAAAAACATAGTTATAATGAAGAAGTCATCTGTGACAGTGCCAGCACTGTGTTTTAATTTTTTTTTTGTTTGTTTGTTTGTTTTGTTTTTTGAGACAGGGTTTCTCTGTGTAGCCTTGGCCATCCTGGACTCATTTTGTAGACCAGGCTGGCCTCGAACTCACAGGGATCCGCCTGCCTCTGCCTCCCGAGTGCTGGGATTAAAGGCGTGCGCCACCACGCCCAGCTGTGTTTTAATTTTTATCTCTATCATTTGTATTGAAAGAATATCTGTAGTGCTAATTGGTATTTACACATAGTCTTCCTTTAATGTTTGTAGGTCAAGGGAAAAGACCCTATTCCGACATGTCTGCTCCATGTCTATATATATTATTGTAATGATTGCTACAGAGATAGAATAAGTACTTCCTTCACCATATTTCATAGACTTGGTTAAGCTCTTCTAAAAAATACAGAGGGGAGGCAAAGAACTTTCTCATAAAAATAGTTAAAATTACTTGTGTGTGTGTTTGTGTGTAATGTTTATTTCTTGAAATGACCTTTCCTAAAAGATAAGTTTCCAGAAGGTTTGAGATTTCAGAATCTGTTCATTTTTTTGCATTCTTTTTCCGTAGGTATAAATAGAACAGCATTAAGAGAGATAAAACTGTTGCAGGAGCTAAGTCACCCGAATATAATTGGTGTGAGTATGATCTGTTGTTTGCTTGGGGTCCTCCATATTCTGAATATGGTGGGTATTGATCACAGGCTCAGCAAGATGAACTGATTAGACAAGCTGTGCAGGCGGTGGGAAGTTGACCAGTTTGAGATGTGTTTTTACCTCACTTGTGCTGTGAGCAGTGCCTCTAGCATGATACATAGACTGGTGACCTGAACCACATGTTGCCATGTAGGCCGGTTTTGTCAATGATTTGAATCCTAGAGAGCTGTAGCCACAGGCTTAGGGTAGCAGCTTGCATTCAAATTCAGAGCCTTTCTTTTTGCCTGTGTGAGGGCTGGAGTGTGTTCTTTTGATTGTTGCAGGCTAGCCAATTGATGGTGTCTGCAGCTGTGCCTGCTGTGGACAGTCTCACATGCTCAATGGATGGTAGAAGCTATTTAGAAGACACTTTTTTTCTTGTTCTGTTTTGTTTGGGAGGTCTTTTGTGAGCTGCATAGCGTAGCCTTGAACTCGTGGGCTCAGGTGATTCTTTTGTCTGGCCTCCCAAGTAAATAGTGCTGTGGGGTGTCCACCAGGGAAGACTGCTCAGACACGGTTTGAACAACAGAATCTTTACCTGCTGGCTGCTGACTACACAGGGTGGTCCGGATCCCAGTGTGGCAACAGGGCTTTCTCAGGGTGACCTTTTAAGCACCAAAATCATGTTTTAGGTTGACAGTCTTCATTTAACAGCTGTAGTCAGCCAGAAACGGAACTTCAGCAGGCAGAAGGCACGGTTAGTGCATTTAGTGATGGTCCCAGAACTATGGGCTTTGATGGATTAGGTCTTTGTTTTCATCCTGGCAGGTGGTGCTGTCTCTGTGCTAAGGTTTTTTGGGTTTGGTTTGGTTTTGGCTTTTCGATACAGGGTATGTGCTGAGTTTTGTGGCCTAATGGAACTCCCATCATGGAGTCACTTGTGTGCTAAGGTGTGGAGGCCTATTAAGTTCTGGGCCCTGTTAAAATTTTACTGTAATTACTGTACTGAAACTATAAGAATGCATCTCTGTGCCTGGCAAGAATTTTCTTAAGCATTTTGCTTAGGAATTTTGTTTGTTTTCCAGACAGAGTTTCTCTGTGTAGCTCTGGCCATCCTGGAAAGCACTCTTAGATGAGGCTGTCCTCAAGCTGACAGAAGACCCACCTGCCTCTGCCTCCTGCGTGCTGGGAAAAGGCATGTTCTGCCGTGTCTGACAAGAAATTACTTTAATTAAAATTTTTTTGTTTGTTTGATTTTTGTTTTGCTTTTCAACACAGGGTTTCTCTGTATAACAGTCCTGGCTGTCCTGGACTCGCTTTGTAGACCAGGCTGGCCTCAAACTCACAGCAATCCACCTGCCTCTGCCTCCTAAGTGCTGGAATTAAAGGCATGCACCACCATGCCTGGCTAACAAATAATTTTTAAAAATTATTTTACTACCAATAAATTCCAACATTACTAAAAAGAATAACAATCTTTTTCTTGCTTTGCAGCTCCTTGATGCATTTGGACATAAATCTAATATTAGCCTTGTCTTTGATTTTATGGAAACTGACCTAGAGGTAAGATTAGGATTCCTGGAGACTTTTTCCTCCCCTTAGTGAAAGAGAAACCCGTATGTTTATTCTGCTTTAAACATACATGCACAGATACACACACACACACACACACACACACACACAACCACAGAGCTCATGCAAAGCTTAATTTTGCGGAAGTCAAATGATCTGTGATTCCCTTAATTTAGTTGTGTTTCTAGTATTATGTACAGAGATTTAGATTTTATTGGCATTTCTACCAAGTTCTCTTTAACATACTGGCATTTTTATGCACATTAAACTTGACAGAATTTTGAATTTGCTCCCATATTATCACAGATTAATGTCATCTTTTATGAACCAAGTTTCTTTTTAACATCATATTTATTCATTGAATCTCAGAAACACTAGATGGTTCCAGGATTTAAAACAACTAGAATTCTCAACATTGCTGTTTGAATGCAAATACTATAGTCACTTTGGAAAACAGTACAGTTTGTTATAAAATTAAAGACATGTTTACGGTCAGATCAAAGATAAAAGGGGATTTTTATGACATGGCATCAAATAGTAAAAGGAATGCACTAAATCTAGAGACTGGCGACAATGGTATATCTTACTGTAGATCCTAGCATTCACTAATTTACTAGTATTCTATTATTTATAATAATATCAGTAATGTTGTAGTCATTAGTAATAATAATGTGATCTAGCAACCACTGTTCAGTATTTATCGAAGAGGAAAACATTGCCAGTACAGAAATCACTTGGTGTGTGGGTGTTCACTAAAGCTGGAAACATCTAAAATGTATTTCATCTAGTGGATATGTAAACAGACATATTGACTGTACATGAAAATACGACCTAGGGTTAAAAAGGAACCAGTTAGGTGAACAGTACACTGACTGTGGCAGAGGCTACAGGTAACTTCATTGGTTCAGTCCTCTTTGCCCTCTGTTGCCTTCTTTCCTAGGCAATTCCAGGCCGTATAGTGTTGGTTTTTTTGTTTGTTTGTTTGTTTGTTTGGTTTGGTTTGGTTTGGTTTGGTTTTTAGAGACAGAGTTTCCCTTATAGTCTTACGTTGCCCCTGTAAGGAAATGCTTGGTTCCCTTTGGTTCTACCACAATTATTTGGTTTTCTTTCTTCCCTCCCCCCATGGTTTTTTGAGGCCGGGTTTGTCTGTACAGCCCTGGGTGAACTGGAACTCGCTCTGTAAACCAGGTTGGCCTTGAACCCAGAGATCTGCCTGCATTTGCCTCCCAAGTGCTGGGATTAAAGGCATGCACCACCTCCACCTAGCATTACTTGGGTTTCTTGGTTGGTATTAGGTTTTAGGTTAGAGATCATGTGTCTGGTTTGTTTTGTTTTGTTTTTTTGAGACAGGGTTTCTCTGTGTGGCCTTGGCTGTCCTGGACTCACTTTGTAGACCAGGCTGGCCTCGAACTCACAGTGATCCACCTGCCTCTGCTTCCTGAGTGCTGAGATTAAAGGCGTGCGCCACCACGCCTGCTGCATGTGTCTTTTTTTTAAGCAGCCTTTCTCCTGTCCAGGCCTTGGGTAGAGAGGTCAGTCCAGTCTTACTTTCACCTGTGAGCTGAGCTGGGATGAAGTGGTTTCCCAAAGTAAGCACTTGTCAGGCGGGGCAAACAAAACCCACAGATATTGGCTACTTCTAAGCCAGAGTTGCAGGGCGTGCAGAATTATTTTCTCCCCTAGTGGACGATGTTCTTTTGTACCACCTAATTCTGGAAATTCATTGGCTAATCTAGAAATTCTTGTGTATTGATACATTCATTTTAAGTCTATATTTTTTGTTTGTTGGAGATAATGTGGAGTAATGAAACATACCTGTGTGTTGCCTGTCTTCTTCTAGGTTATAATAAAGGATAATAGTCTTGTGTTGACGCCGTCCCACATTAAAGCCTACATGCTAATGACTCTCCAGGGGCTAGAATATTTACATCAGCATTGGATTCTCCACAGGGTAAGATTTTAAATAATGATCAGTCCATGAGAGCTGCTTCATTTTATATTCCAGCATGGTCTGGAATTTGCTGTGTAGCCCAAGTTGGCCTCAAATTCATGATTCTTCTGCCTTTGACTCCTGGAAGCTGGGAGTATAGCTGATTATCACCACACCGACTTTTAAAGTTGCTGCCAAAGTTTTATTAAACTTTGTCATTGGTTAGTTGGGGGTTTTATTTATGTATTTTGAGTGCATGTGTCTGTGTGTGGGGGTGTGTCAAGTGCGTGACTGTAGGTGGGTATGTGCCACAGCATTTAAATGGAAGTCAGATGACAACTCCCAGGAGTCAATTCTCTTCTGCCACTTTTTGGGTTCTGAGAATCAAAGTTAGGTCATCAAGTTTACTGTAAATGGCTCTACCAGCTGACCCAACTTACCAGCTTAGTTGGAGGTTTTTGTTTTGAGGATAGTGCCTTCCCTGTGGCCTGGCTGGCTTTGAACTCACAATCCTTTCTCCTTATTTTCAAAGTGCTAGGATTATCAGTGTGTACCAGCTTGCCCAGTTTGTTCTCTTGTTTTGTTTTTTGTTTTTCGAGACAGGGTTTTTTGTGGAGCTTGGCTGTCCTGGACTCGCTTTGTAGACCAGGCTGGCCTCGAACTTACAGTGATCGCCTGCCTCTGCCTCCTGAGTGCTGGGATTAAAGAAAGGTGTGCACCACCATGCTTGGCTTGTTCTCTTGTTTTTTAAGGTTTTTGTTTTGTTTTTTCCTTTGCGTTTTCGAGACAGGATCTCTCTGTGTAGCCCTGGCTGTTTTGGAACTGATTCTGTAGAACAGGTTGACTCTGCCTCCTGAGTGCTAGGACTAATGTCGTGTGCTATGTCCAGCTTTGTTTCCTACGTTTGAAAGTTAAGCTAACTGGCAATGGGAAATAGCTTAGTTGGTAAAGTGCGTGCTTGTGCAACATATGTGAAACCCTGTGTTCGATCCTTAATACCACATTTGCGGCATAATCCATAATCCCAGCACTCTGGGGTAGAGGCAGGAGCACCAGAAGTTCAAGGTCTTTCTTTTTGACTACATAGTGAATTCAGAGCCAGCCTGGGCTATTAAATAAACTAAACTAACTCAATGTACATGTTGATTTTCTCTAGTCCTGCTTAATATTGCCTGCTTGTTTTGATAACTGCTTGATACAGGATCTGAAACCAAACAACCTGTTGATAGATGAGAATGGGGTTGTGAAGCTGGCAGATCTTGGCCTGGCCAAGTCATTCGGGAGCCCCAGCAGGGCTTACACCCACCACGTCGTGACCAGGTGAGAGCACCACAGCTCACTGAGAGCCCGTGGGTGTTAGCCTAGGCCCCACAAACGAGCATCAGCTGGCTTCTGGGAAATACCTTGGCAGCTCAGGAGGGAGTCACTTTGGCATCTTCTCAGGCTACAGCCCACTGTATATTATGTCTACTTCACCGAAGTAAAAACTGCATGTAGCTCTTTCAGACAGAAACTCATTGGGGTTGGAAACTCACTGGAGTGGATGGTGAACAAAATAGCCCACGTTCATGGCCACAGAAGTAGCTGCTGATGCCCTGGGTGAAGAGTGGAGGGCCGTGTGGTCCGAACCAGGCATGGGAACAGCAGACAAGGTGCTTCCATGAATACGGTGTCTTGAGCCTTGGCAGGGTACGCCTGCTGTTGAGATGTAGACCAAGGAGAGCTGGAGAGAGGAAGGGCAGTCTGTCTAATTTTGCATTATGGATACCAATCTGAGTGTTCTCTGCTTGCTGGGGTGGTTGGGGCAGAATATTCCTGTACTTGATGGGTACTACTGTGTCCAAAAGACAGTGTGAAGGCTCTTTAGACTCTAAAGATGATGGTGTCTGACAATACATTGTTTGAAAGCCTTAAACAAAGAAGGTCAGAAGCCCAGGGCCAACGGTCTTGTTACTCCACATGTCCTACAGCACAAACACTGATGCACTGCTCTAAAGGAACAACAGGCTAAGAAAAGCTAGGAGGCGGCTGCAGAATAAGTTAGACTTTTGGCCAAGACAATGAAGGATGTCAAAGAAACACCAGGGAGCCGATTGCCAAGAGACATAGGCTGTCCTCACTGAGAGAGTGGCTCCTTCCAAGTCTGAGTTCACTCAGAAATCTTCAACTCTATCAGATAAATGATCAGACCTTTTTTTTAAAAAAAAAAAAAAAAACGTTTAGGAGCCAGACTTGGTGTCACACCTGAAATCCCAGCACTTGGAACGCAGAGGCAGGAGATCAAGAATTCAAGGTGGGCCTTAATTATAGTGATCTTGAGACCAACCAACTGCAGAACTTCCTGTTCCACATATAAAAACAAGAAATGTAGGAAGAATGAGAGGAGGGATTGGACACAGGTGGATTATAAAGTGGCAAGTTAGCATGTTAATGGGAAAAGTCTAATAGACAGCAAGGAATTAAGACAGAATTTCAGGAACAGTGTTGCGAACTGGCAAGGCAGGGGCTGTAGAGCTCGGGGTGAGTGCTTATGTCTAAAACCATGTAAGGATAGTTCATCTTTTACAAATTGGCCTTCTGGGTATGGTGTTGAGCTCCTTAATCCCAGCGCTCAGGAGGCAGACACAGTCAGATATCTGTCTTAGGGGGGAAAAAAAGATTCTCATAAAACATGATTTCTTTTTGTTGTCAGGTGGTACCGGGCCCCTGAGTTGTTGTTTGGAGCTAGGATGTATGGAGTGGGTGTGGACATGTGGGCTGTTGGCTGTATATTAGCAGAATTGCTTCTAAGGGTAAGTTCTAAATCCATGTACACTCTTATGTATTGTTGGTATCTTTCTTACCATTTTCTAGGAATTATCTTCTCTTCATAAATCCCTGCAGCAAAAAGTTAACAAGCAAATCAGTTTGTTAACTACAAGTTTCAACAGATATGATGGCACATACAATCCTGGCATGTGGTAGACTGAGGCAGGAGGATCACTGTGAGTTCAAAACTAGACTGGGTTACATGAAAAACTCTGTCTCACAAAACAGGAAAAGCCTCAGGTAGTTGGGAGGAAGAATCAGAACAACTAAAGAGTTTGAGGCCAGTTGAGTAGTTCTTTCACAAAGCTGTGACACGGTAACGGGCCAGTCACATTAAGGCAGGGTGCACTTGTTTGGGCTCACAGCCTGAGAGCACGGTCCGTTATGAGAGGAATCATGGCAGCAGCTGGAGGTGAGGCTCCTGGGCACACCCATCTACAGTCAGGAAGCAGAGGTAAATGCTGGTGCTCTGCTCAGCCTTACAATGGTGCTGACACATTTAGGGTGCATCTCCCCACCAGTCATGCTCAGAGGGTTGTTTCATTGGTGGCTCTAAATTTCATCAGGGTGACAACATTGACCGTCACAGGGCCTGGTAAGATGAAATGCTTTTTGCACAAGCATGAGACATTCTGAATTCATCCTATTAGAGCTTGGACCAATTCTGGGTCCAGTTAGAAAACAAGCCACATATTAATTTGTTCAGGAACTGCAGCTGAGCCTCTGACACGAACCTGGTGCCCACGATTTGATCACTGCCACTTGGCAAGAAGGCCGTGTGGGCACACAGAGGAAGGGGATGCAGGCTATCCTGATGAGACCCTAATAGGCTGTGGCCAGACAGTGGGAAAGGATGCCCCCCTCCCCCACTGCCCAATCAGAGGTCTAGGAGAGGGGGATAGGGCAGAAGAGGGAGGGAGAGTGCGAACGTGAAGATAGGAGCAAGGGGATAAAAATCAGGACGTAAAGAGAAAAAAAAAAAAAAAAAAAATCAGGACGTAATGTGAATATATATATATTTTTAAATTCTTTATTATTAATTTATTCTTGTTACATCTCAATGGTTATCCCATCCCTTGTGTCCTCCCATTCTTTGTGAATATATTATAATGAATAAAAAATATATTAATAAAAAAAGAATAATGCGAGGTGTGATGGCTTACACCTGTAGTTACAGCACGTAGGAGGCTAAGGCAGGGAGAATCACCTTGAGTTTGAAGTTTGCCTGTGTTACAGAGTGAGGCTATCTGTTAATGCCCGGCTGGTGATCTGGAGAGGGTCCAGGGTAGATTCTCTGGTATTGGATTGTGGATGCCCTTCTAGTACACTTTATCTCTTGGGTGACTAGAGCTGATGGCTCAGGCAACTGATCAGAATTGAAAGAAGAAAAAGGAAGGAAAGGGAAAAGAGCCCAAGGTTTCTTCTCTAGGGACTGGCTGTACTGCGGCTGAGGAGAACTTAAACTGACCACTTTTTTCCTGTGGCTGAGGCTGTAAAAGCGGCTTCTGGCTGGAAACTGCACGGGGTCGTAAAAGGAGGCTCTTTGATCTGTAGATAGGCCTCTTTACGGAGATCTCCAATAAGTTGGTGTAAACTTAGGCTTATTAGCCATAGAAGGCTGGTGCCCCTGAGTCTGCTAACTTATTTGCTAATCTATAGAGAAATAAGAAGTAAGAGAGAGAGATAGAAAATAAACCACTCACATACATACATTCAAGAGAAGAGGACCAGGAGAAAAGGTGGATAAAGTCAGGCGTCTTAACTTCAACTGAAGTTAAGCTGTTCAATCTTTTCTCCTCTGTTCTCCCTCATTTTCTCCTCTGTTCTCCTTCATTTTTCTCTCGTTCTCCTTCTTCTCTCCTTCTCTCTGTTCCCTTCATTTTCTCCTTTTTCTCCTTCATTTCTCTCTCTCTCTCTTTCTTTTCCTTTTCTCCTTCATTTCTCCTTTGTCTCCTTCTTTCTCTTTTCTCTTCTTCTCCTTTGTTCTCCTGCTCACGTTTATTGTAGCCCATATATATACTTCATAGTTAGAAGAGTACAATTAATCACAAAAGCAGATGAATTCTAAAATACAACAGGTTACATGCTTTAAATCTAAACATTTCTTATCTATGTATCCATTACGTAAGTTCATGGTGAGTTCAAAATGACGAAGGTTGGCAGGGTCTAAGGTTAAGAGTATACAACCTATCAGTTAGGACGGACCTGACTATACATTATCCAGCTATCTCTTAGTTCATTATGAGCTCAGGACAATAATTTTGTCTGTCTTTCATTCTAAGAAACAGTAAATTCAGACATCTCTAGGTAACTTCATTCTACATAGGTTCACATGGAGTTTAAACAAATTTGGCTATATTTATGGTCAAATACCAAGATTCGTGGTGCCATCTGCGGTGGAGGCTTATCTGAAGCCACAAATCTGCTGGTAGGCTATCCTAGTGAGGCATCTGGAGGTCCACAAAGGTATTTATTGTAGCCATAAACTAACTTTAACTTTTAAAACTATTTGAGCCAAATCAGCAATTCCATAATCAGGGATTAATTCATCTGGATAACAAAAAGTACATCTTCAATAAGATCCTCTAGGAAGTTTGCTCAATCAGAGCTGGTCAGTACCCAGAAGCTAACAATTCTCACCAATGCCAGATGTATTTATTTTTGGTTTTTCGAGACAGGGTTTCTCTGTGTAATCTTGGCTATCCTGGACTCGCTTTGTAGACCAAGCTGGCCTTAGACTCACAGTGATTCACTTGCCTCTGCCTCCCTGGGTGCTGGGATTAAAGGCATGCGCCACCATGCCCGGCTCTAATGCCAGATTTCAGAGAGATGCAGCAGTGCACAATTGACAGGGTAGTCAGAGGTTGGAAGCAGTTCTGGGGTACATCACAATACAGACCTTGCAAATATCGGATCACCTCCAGAGATCTCTCATGCCTCCTGGACTTTCCCAAATCAATGGCTCCTGACAGCATGTACATTGTGGTATAAGACCTTGCAAACACCAGATCACCTCCTAGACAGCCCACATGCCTAGTGAGCTCCCTGAACAGGGCGGCTGTTGGCAACTATCCATCCAACCCCCACCTCTTCCTACTCAAAACTGTAGTGGGTGGGACTAATAAAGGATTTGCTAATAAGTCTAAGAACAAGCACAGTCACTGTTGCGCACCGCTTGAGAGCATCCAAGGAAGACTTCCAGGGCTGAAATCTAGGCACTGGAAGGGACAGCTGAGGGCTGCGTGCCAGAGAAATTGCTTTGCATATCTTCTGATGACTTGCCAAAAATCTGCTTTTTGGAGGCTCAGCACCTCGGAGTACCCAGTACAGGTGCTTCACAGCCACCTGTAATTCCACTTCCGGGGGATTTGATGCCTTCTTCTAGTGTCTGAGAGTACCAGGCACGAGCATAGTGCACAGACATAATGTAAGCAGTACTCAGACATATGAAATAATAAAATGAATTTTTAAATCTGCTATTTGGAATATGTTGAAAATATGCTCTGGGATGCTGAGGGAAGCTCTTCAGAAAGTGTTTGTCTGGACGCACCTGCTAGAGACTGCCCAAATCTGCTTTTCACAGAGAGGGCAGAAGGGTTTGCACTGAAAAGCAGTAAGTTGATAACGGAAATCAGTGCTTTTTAACAGCTGCTAAAGCTACTTTAAGCTCTTTCCAACCCTGTAGGAGTAAGTTGTTTGTTTTTTGATTTTTTTGAGACAGGGTTTCTCTGTGTAAAACTGGCTTCCTGGAGCTCACTCTGTAGACCAGGCTGGCCTCAAACTCAAGAGATCTGCCTGTCTCTGCCTCCTAAGTGCTGGGATTAAAAGCAGGTGCCATTAGCATCCCACTCAGAGTTTAATTTTCTTATTACAAAGTTTACAGCACTATTTATGTAACCACTCTCACTAATAACCTTGAAATGTCATTTTTTTTACTTGTAGGTTCCATTTTTGCCTGGAGATTCAGACCTTGATCAGCTAACAAGAATATTTGAGACTTTGGGCACACCAACTGAAGAACAGTGGCCTGTAAGCCTTTGTACTTTCTCTTTGTTTTGTTTTGTTTTTATTTTTTGAGACAGGGTCTCTATGTATAGTCCTGGCTGTCTTGGACTCCCTTTGTAGACCAGGCTGGCCTTGAACTCACAGCGATCTGCTTGCCTTTGCCTCCCGAGTGCTGGGATTACAGGTGTGCGCCACCATGCTCAGCTTTTTATGCTTTTTCTTTGAAATATACTTACTATTCTGTAAGTTATATCTGAGTGCAGCTATATGGCTATTAAAGAAATTTATTTATTTATTTTGGACTGCTAGAGAGAGATTTCCTGTGCTGGACAAGTGCTCTGCCACTGAGCTAACTTAAGTAGTGTGGTGGCACATGTTTGTAATCGGGAGGCAGGAAGAGCTCTATGTTGTGAGGCCAACCAGGTTAATAGTGAGTTCCCGGCCAACCTGAGCTGTGTATTGAGATCCTGTCTCAGAAAAGTAAGTAAGTAAGTAAATAAGTAAATAAATAAAAATGATCCTTATTATGAGGCTGTAAATGACAAAAAAGGAAATACAAAGGAAAACATTGTAATTGTGATCTACACCCACCATCTTACGTGTATATACCCCTCCCCACTGCAGTATTCTGTTCCAGGTTAATCAGTGTCTTCAGTTTGATAGAGAGCTGTTCTATCAGTGTGCATTTACTTGCATTTCTTTCTTTCTTTAATAAAAAATGAGGGGCCGGGGTGTGGCTATATGGAAGAGAGTGTGTTTACTGTTAACATGCTCAAGGTCTCTGGTTTACTAAATGTACTGGAAGAAATAACAACAGGATTACTTTTTAATCTTTTGTTTTTCCACCAACTTTGTTTTTTCTTGAAGCACTACAGCCTAATGTTTGTTTTGTTTTGTTTTGTTTTAATTGAGGCAATTTTTACTGTAAGTGCTGGCTGGCCTAGGACTTACTACAGAGACCTTGAGTTAGTACAGAAATCTATCCACCTCTGGTTCTCTAGTGCTGGGGTGAAAAGGTGTGAGCCAACACCGCCAACCAATAATACTCTCATTTATGGATGCTTGCTAGTTAACCAGTGTCTAGGTAAAGTAGATTATAAACACGATTAAAATATTTGTTTTTATAATCATTTTATTCCAGCAACCATTTAATGATGTATATCTCTCATGTCCCAGCTGCTCAGAGAATGCAGCAAGAGGATTACTCGAGCCAAGAGTTTGAGACTGGCCTGGACAAGACCCATCCCTTTTTCAAAAAACGAAAAAGATACTGATGGCACATTGCTATTTTGCATAATTAGGTGGAGGCACACACCGTTTTTTGATTGGTGGTTTTTGTTGTTGTTGTTGTTGTTTTCTCCCCAAGCTAGGGTTTCTCTATGTAGCCTTGGCTCTATTTGTAGACCAGGCTGGCCTCGAACTCACAGGGATCCACCTGCCTTTGCCTCCCGAGTGCTGGGATTAAAGGTGTGCGCCACCATGCCCGGTGGAACTCTCGGTCTCTTGTCTTTTCACTGGTGCCTCTGAGAAAGCCTTGGGTTGGCCTGACTTTCAACATAACAAATACCTGTTATCACTTTATTTAGATTCTTTTCTTTTTCAAAAAATTGTTTGTTTGTTTATACATACAATGTATAAAGAAGAGGATACAAGCTATTATAGATGGTTGTGAGCCACCATGTGGTTGCTGGGAATTGAACTCAGGACCTTTGGAAGAACAGCTAGTGCTCTTAACCTCTGAGCCATCTCTCCAGCCCCTTATTCAAATTCTTAAAGTTGAAGAGCTTTTGGCTTTTTATTCCCACTGAAGCTCCAAGTTCTGAGGAGCAAATCAATGTAAGAAAAATGAGTTGTAGGGGCTGAGGACACAGCCTGGTGTTAAGAGTGCTGACTGCCCAAGCATGAGGACCTGATTTGAATATCGAGCAGCCACATGAAAAAAGAGCAGTTGCAGCATACCTGTAACTCCACTGCTGTTGGGACACACATGGCACATATGCCACACACATTCTTGCACCTCTCCCTCACCAAAAAAAGAAAGTGAACATTTTAAGCTGGATTTTATCTTCTTGTTAAAACTATAACAAAAATATATGAGGCTAAAATTAACATCCAAGGAATTCTTTTTGTGTCATTTCTCAATTTTCTAAGGTTTCTGCTTTGGTTTTGGTTTTCTTGTTTGATTGATTGATCCTGCCTTGGTCCCTGGCTTGATGGGATTATGGGTATGTATACGTTACCATGCTGAGCCTAAGCTGTCCTTTTGTCTTTGTGTGTCCACATGCTTGAACTGTTGTCAAAAACACTTGACAGAATCCTTTACGCCTTTTCTGAACTGTGCTTGGATACATGTGGACCTCTGGGTTTTCTGTGTGCTCCACTGATCCCTCTCTGTCCCTCCTGCAGTACCACACAGTATGAATTACAGTTGCCCTGTTAGGTCTGAAAATAAGTACCTACTTGAATTAATAGTTTTTTCTTTT